>NC_047085.1:86652527-86963986 GCF_902459505.1 Geotrypetes seraphini
CCTTCCTATTATTAATCCCCAAATGCATTACTCTGCATTTCTTTGCATTGAATTTTAGTTGCCAGGCATTAGACCATTCCTCTAACTTTTGCAGATCCTTTTTCATATTTTCCACTCCCTCTTCGATGTCTACTCTGTTACAAATCTTGGTATCATCTGCAAAAAGGCACACTTTTCCTTCTAACCCTTCAGCAATGTCACTCACATACATATTGAACAGGATTGGCCCCAGCACCGAACCCTGAGGGACACCACTAGTCACCTTTCCTTCCTTCGAGCGACTTCCATTAACCACCACCCTCTGGCGTCTGTCCGACAGCCAGTTTCTGACCCAGTTCACCACTTTGGGTCCTAACTTCAGCCCTTCAAGTTTGTTCAACAGCCTCCTATGAGGAACTGTATCAAAGGCTTTGCTGAAATCCAAGTAAATTACATCTAGCATATGTCCTCGATCCAGCTCTCTGGTCACCCAATCAAAAAATTCAATCAGGTTCGTTTGGCACGATTTACCTTTTGTAAAGCCATGTTGCCTCGGATCCTGTAACCCATTAGATTCAAGGAAGTACACTATCCTTTCTTTCAGCAACACTTCCATTATTTTTCCAACAACTGAAGTGAGGCTCACCGGCCTGTAGTTTCCTGCTTCATCCTTGTGACCACTTTTATGAATAGGGACCACATCCGCTCTCCTCCAATCCCCAGGAATCACTCCCGTCTCCAGAGATTTGTTGAACAAGTCTTTAATAGGACTCGCCAGAACCTCTCTGAGCTCCCTTAGTATCCTGGGATGGATCCCGTCTGGTCCCATCGCTTTGTCCACCTTCAGTTTTTCAAGTTGCTCATAAACACCCTCCTCCGTGAACGGTGCAGAATCTACTCCATTTTCTCGTGTAACTTTGCCAGACAATCTCGGTCCTTCTCCAGGATTTTCTTCTGTGAACACAGAACAGAAGTATTTGTTTAGCACATTTGCTTTCTCCTCATCACTCTCCACATATTTGTTCCCAGCATCTTTTAGCCTAGCAATTCCATTTTTTATCTTCCTCCTTTCACTAATATATCTGAAAAAAATTTTATCTCCCTTTTTTACATTTTTAGCCATTTGTTCTTCCGCCTGTGCCTTCGCCAAACGTATCTCTCTCTTGGCTTCTTTCAGTTTCACCCTGTAGTCCTTTCTGCTCTCCTCTTCTTGGGTTTTTTTATATTTCAAAACTAAGCTCAGTGCACATTGCATACCAATAAAACATGACCTATCAATTTTTTTTATGATTTTTAATAGTAAGATGATAGTCAGCGCAAATTAAATGGGCTAGAGGTTCTGGCTCACATAAATAGCTAGCCATCACCCAACTGCCAATATTCAGCAGCACTAAGCTGAGCAGTAGCGCTGAAAATTGGCTCTGACTGCACCCTCCAAAAAAAAGAAAAAAGTGGGTCAGTCAAGGGTGGATAAGGGGTTGGTGCTGGGGAGGAGCCAAGGCTTATGTGAGGGCTGGTGATATTCAGCACAGATCTGCATAAATTAAGCAGATGAATTTAAGACAGCTTATGAGGGCCCCGGATAAATATTGAGCTGAGACCTGCATAAGCAAAATTTTTTAAATTTGCAACAAAAGAAAAATCCCAAGCCCCCTCTCACCCCCCCAAAAAATTCCCCTCCCCTCAGCCCACAACAATACCTCCCCCCTCCCCCTGCAAGGCCCTCCCACCCCCATATCTAGATAGTATCATGAGAGCTTGAGGCAGCCATTTTACAAAATTGCCAGCAAGAGGCAGGAACGAGGGGACCATGCTCCTTACCTAGGTGACCATACGTCCCGTTTTGAACGGGACAGTCCCGTTTTCGGATCCCCTGTCCCGTTGTCCCCACACACATCTTCGGGACGCCAAAATGTCCCGTTTTCACTAAGGACATAGGAAGAAGGCACTGGGGGCACTAAGGACATAGGAAGGAGGCGCTGGGGACACTAAGGACATAGGAAGGCCCTGGGGGCACTAAGGACATAGGAAGGAAGGAGGGAGGGAATAGAAAGGGACAATTGTTGGGCCTGAGTGCAGAAAAAAATGAAAGATAGGATGCACAGTTAGAAGGAAATGCAACCAGAGACTCATGAAATCACCAGACAGCAAAGGTAGGAAAAATGATTTTATTTTCAATTTAGTGATAAAAATGTGTCAGTTTTGAGAATTTATATCTGCTGTCTACATTTTGCACTATATTTGTCTATTTTTCTATAGTTACTGAGGTGCGTATAGGGTGCTTTGTGTTTTTTTAAAATTTTATGGTTACCATTATGAAATAATAAGATATTGTGTGTACATGAAAAATAAATGGAAAAAATTGGGGGTGGGGCTAGGGTGGGATTGGGGGCGGGACTGAATATTAATAGATGTCCCGTTATGATGAAATAAATAAATTGTCACGTTATCCTTACCTTAACAACCTCCCACTGGACCACCAGATAGTCAGGTAGGCCTGGGGGGGAGGGGGAGAGGTTTTGCAATAAGCTTGGGAGAAGGGGAAGAAGCACTGTTTGGGGGATTGGGAGGGGGATTCAGATCTCTGGGCTAATTTCTCTTTTATTCACACACACACAAATAAAGTTATACAGTCCTAGCCTGATATGCCGGTCCGGAATGAATATTGGTTGGGCTTGCATAAGCTCTGAACATCCCATAATTGTGCTGCCCATAATTATGCCCTGATATTCAGTGCTGGTGCCTGGACATGGTCCAACACTGAATATCAGGGCATAATTAAGACAGTGATTTATTAAAAACAAACAAAAAAAAAAACAACCCGCTGACTGCTGCTGGCTGAATATTTAGAATGAATGAGATGTCATCATTGATGATATGTTAAAATCCTCAGCTCAGAGTGCAGCTGCGGCTAAGACAACATATGGAATGGCAGGAATTATCAGAAAATGGATGGAAAAAACAAAGATAAAAATGTTATAATGCCTTTGTATTACTCCATGTTGCGGCCGCACCTCAAATACTGTGTACAATTTTGATCACTTCATCTCAAAAAAGATATAGCATAATCAGAAAAGAAACATAGAAGAGTGACAAAAATGTTAATAATGATAGGACAACTTCCCTGTGAGAAAAGGCTAAAGCAGCTAGGGCTCTTCAGCCTAGAGAAGAGAAACATAGAAACATGATGGCAGATAAAGGCCAAATGGCCCATCCAGTCTGCTCATCCGCAGTAAGGTTCAGGGAGACATGATAGAGGTCTATAAAATAGTGGAGTGGAACAAGTAGATGCAAATCATTTGTTACTCTTTCCCAAAAAAGCAGGACTAAGTGGCATACCATGAGGGCCCTTCTTGGATCAAAGATCCCAGAGTGTATTGTTAGGAACAGTCATGTCTCAGCCCAAATCAATAAATATAGTGTACCTCAAAATCAGCAGAAGTTTTTTTTCACCATGGATTTTGAGATATTTAGCACCATGGCGCTTCTTAAATTTCTGCAGCCTTCTGAATATTCACACTCACCATCAATGTTTAGTTCTTGATGGCATTTTTTGGATTGCTTCATTACCATCAATTCTCTCCAAAACCTACCAGGAACAGAGAATCACTTCAAATCACTTTATAAATCCCAACTATAAAGCTCATGTGTGCTCATAAATCAATGATTCACAGGCGATATACATTAAAAGAAATGGCGTACATTCACACCTTCTTTGACAAAACCCACTCAAACAGCACACAATATAAATCTTCATTTTTAACCCTATGCAATGTTTTGTTGGTTTTCATTAATTTCTGATCATCACTCTCAATGTAAAACTTCAACAACAAATCTTTCTATTTTGTTTTTAATCTCTTTTTTATTGGTAAACATCATGCATGGTACAAAAAAAGTTATACAATCGTAAACCATAAAGAACAGTTCTTGCTAACAAGAAAGTAAATTAATTGATAATAACAAGAGATACAGGTACAATAATGTGTTAAGTTTGTAGAATAAAGCAGGTGACACAAACAAACATAGCATCTTAGCTACTATAATGGCCATAAATTGCTAAAAGATAATATCACCACGAAAGAGGAAAAGAGGAAATGATAAGAAAGAGGAGGAAACTCCTCCTTCCTATACGCAAGAAACATATGACTAGAACATGGGAAATAAACATTGTAAGAAAGCACCCTGTGTACCTTGAGCTTTTTAAATTTTAAAGGGACTGGGTCCTCATCCCCCTACCCAACTCCAGATGTCAATGACACATATTTTTCCATAACAGTAACCTTTGCATGTACAGTATGCTTTCCACAGTGCTCTAGCCTGCTCCCTTAAGCTTCTTCCACTGTCTTAGAGGCAGTGGGTTCTCCCCCAGCCGATGCTGCAAAATAGTTTTCTTAGCCTGGGTGACTGCCAAATGTACAAAATGTTTGTGTTAGTCTCCTACCCCTTGGCAGGTAAGGTCCTCATCTAAGCCCATCAATGACACCTTGTAGGACCATTCAAGAAAGAACCCCAGCACTCTTTCAAATCAGACAAAACTCCCATCCAAAAAACTCGGGTGGGTAAAGCACTCCACAAAGTGATGTGAGCAGTGCCACAAAGTGATGTGCCAGCAGTAAGCTGATATTTGTCACAAATGCTGTCCTCCCAAAGAACCATCTGTTTTCCCCTGCTCCTAGTGATGTAAGCCTTATGGAGTATCTTAAGCTGTATCTCATGTAAACCCGCATTAGGAGCAATTTCTGAAGCATTAACAAAACCAGCTGACATCTCCTCCTTGGTAATCTCCTCCCTGATTAACAAAGTCCAGGAAGAAGCTAGTTGGACCAAAACAGGATACTAGTGATGTTCACTACCCAGGGCATAGCAAAGTGCCAACTTATTATGTTGAGCAGAAATATTCAAAAAATGACTGTCCAATAATGTGAAATGGATATTTCTTCCAGAGCTGCTCCTGAGGGAGCTGTAATAATGTCTGCATTGCGAGTATTGGAAAAAAAAACCCAGCGATGCAGAAGCATCCACTTTTGCTGAGCCTGCTGAAAGAAAATGCTACTGCCAGTCTCAGCACTGTAAATCTGTCCAAGGTATCTGCAGCCCTTCATCACCCAGCTAGAAAAACCTATGTCCCCCATGGCCTGCCAGAAAGTTGGGATTAGCCTTCTCTTCTAAAAATAGGGATGGGCTCATCACTCCACTCACCTTATATCGCCACCAGTCCCAAGCTAATTCCAAGGGCTGCAGCAATAGAGGAAGGCACCCCCCCCCCACCTTCTCGCTTCATTAGAATGCAGCACATTGAAAATTGAGTAAGGGTGTGCATAATCAGACTAGAAGTGGGCTGGCACATATTGAAAGATCCCCATATGCAACTTGTGGATCCACCATAGTATCGCCACCACGTTGTATAATTGTAGATAAGGCAAATTTATTCCTTCCTGTCTCCTGTCCTTAGTAAGCTTAGAGTATCTTGTGTAAACTTGTGCCTTCTAGATAAAAGAGCTGACTAATCCCCTATACAAAGATTCCTCCCTTCTAGCAACCCAAAGGCAGCATTTGTAAAGGACTGAGTAGCTTGGGGAGAGTGACCATTTTTTTTTTTAAGTTCAATTGATGTTTGTTTGTTTTTTTAAATCTTTATTAATTTTCAAAACTAATACAAAGTGCCAAGAATTGTACATACTTTAATAACCAACGTAAGCACTTAAATTCCATCAATAACAATGCAGAAGAAATTGTTTTTGAGTGTGACCATTTTACCAGCACTACCCTTCCCAGTAAGGATAAAGGAAGCTCCTGCCACCTTTGCAGTCCCCAGTTATGTCTAACACCAGCTCTAGCAGGATATATATTTCAAATCTGATATATTCTAATCACAAAATAGAAATAAAATTATTTTTTTCTACCTTTTGTCATCTCTGGTTTCTGATTTCATCTTCTTTTCACTCTCTTCCCTCCAGCGTCTGCCCTCTCTGTCTCTTCAATCCAGCATCTGTCCCTTCCATCCACTATCTGCCCTCTCTCCCTTCCATATGGTATCTGTCTTCTTTCTATGCCCCTCTCACCTTTCCATCCAGCCTGTGTCCCCCTCTCTCCTTTTTACATGATTCATTCCAGCTTCACTGCTCTCTTCATTTTTATCTCTCCTACACCAGATCTAGCATTGTTGTCCCTCTCTGCTTATTTCTCTGCTGACCCCTTCCCATCATCAATTTCTCTACTTTCTCATGCCTGTCCCCTTCCCCTCCTCTAATCTCCCTGTCAGCTGTTTCCTTCCTTTTATCCTTCTCCCTTCCCTCCTCCTCCTGTCCAGCAGTAACTCTCTTCCCTTCCTCCCCTCCCAGCATCTCTCCTCATCTTTCCCTCCAGGTCTAATAGCAGCTGTCCCTTTTTCCCCTTGCCCAGCAGCCCTCCTCCCCTCCCAGCAGCATCTGTCCTTCTCCCTCTCCATGTCCAGTAGCAGCTGTCCCCTTTTCCCCTTGCCCAGCAGCTTCCCAGCCTCCAACAGTGGCTTTCTCCCCTCCCAGCAGCTCTCCTTACTTGCCAGCGCAGTGATTCAGGAAGGCAGCCTCGAGTCCTTTGTTGGGTCGCGCCGCCTCTGAGGAAAGAGGAAGTTGCATTATCAGAGGTGGCCGCGACTCAGCAAAAGCCCCAAGGCTGCCTTCCTGAATCGCTGTAAGAAGGGGGGCTGTAGAGAGGGGAGAAAGCCACTGTCGGAGGTGCCCTATGATCTCTCCGGCCCAGCTAAAAATAACTTGTCGATCTTGCCAGCCCTGCGCGGACCAGCACGAAATTGAACTTAATCAATCTCGCCGGCCCTGTGCGGACCGGCAGAAATTTCCTGTGGACTGGCGGTTGAAGAACAGTGCCCTAGACCATGAGAGAGGAAAAGATGGATCCCACTTAGAAGGACAGCCAGAAGAAACCACCAGTGCCTCAGATTTATCAGAATTGATTTTGAGCCCAGAAAAAGACCCAAAATGAGTAATAGTGGAAACTAATTTGGGTATTGACAGAATGGTGTTCTCCAAAAAAGAAAAGCATATCATGCACGAAAAGATTAATCTTATACTCCCTGGAGCCTGCTCAAATACCTACAATATCTGCAGCTTGACTGATCTTTGAAACTAAGGGCTCCAGTGAAAGCACAAAGAACATGGGTGATAATGGACAGCCCTGGCAAGTGCCCCACTCAAGCTGAAATACCGGGGTTAAATCACCATTGATAAGAATTTGAACAATGGGACCATTATAGAGTGCTCTCACCCCCACCAGAAACTCAACCATTATGTCAAATTGAGAAAGGTTCAAGAAAAGAAAACCCCATAGTATCTTATCGAATGCTTTTTCGGCATCCAGACTTGCTATGATAGCATCCCCTGGCTGGTTCCCTCTGGCCTGCAGAACATAAAGCACCTTGAGAATATTAGTAGATGCATACATCCCTGGGACAATGACTATCTGGTCTATATGAATAAGATGTGGTAGCACCTACCCTAGATACTTTGCCATTATAGATGCAAATATCTTGATGTCCTGATTAAGCAGGGAAATGGGCCTATAGGAATCCAAAAGTTCTCTAACTCTCCCTGGTTTGGGCAACACCACAATATTAGCATGAGTAGTCTTCCCCAGGCTATCCTTGATGCACACGGATTCCCACTAACACAGTAAAGATGGCCAAAAGGTGCTGCAATACTTTATTGTTCAGAAGAACATAAGAAATGCCACTGCTGGGTCAGACCAGTGGTCCATTATGCCCAGAAGTCCACTCACGTGGCGGCCCTTTGTCAAAGACCAGTGCCCTAACTGAGACTAGCCCTACCAGCGTACGTCCTTGCTCATCAGGAACTTGTCTAACTTTGTCTTGAATCTCTGGAGGATGTTTTCCCCTATGACAGACTCCGGGAGAGCGTTCCAGTTTTCCACCACTCTCTGAGTGAAGAAGAATTTCCTTACGTTTGTATGGAATCTATCCCCTTTCAACATTAATGTTAAGGCCCTATGGCCTGCATCAGGAGTCTATAAACAAAAATACATAATAAATATAAAAATAGATCTACCATATCAAAATCACATAAAAACTGGTAATAAATAAATAAAATACATAAAAGGCAAAACCCTAAAAAGAACTGTATACCATACTAGTTAAGAAAGTAACCATATAAAAATATATATTAAAGAAACATAAAACAACTCAAATATATTAATACAAGAAACATGCCTAAAGTTTGTATCTAGACAATGCATGTGAGGATAAATATATAAAAAAAATGTTTTAGACATAGTAGCATATATAAACAACAAAAAATAAAAAATATATAAAAAGACATAGGGCTCCTTTTAATAAGCTGCGGTAGTGTTTTTAGCACGCACTGCAGATTAGCACATGCTTCCCCCACGCTACATGGAAAAACTAACACCAGCTCAATGGATGCGTTAGCGTCTAGCGCACGCGCTAAAACCACTAGTGTAGCTTAGTAAAAGGAGCCCATAGATTCTGACATATAGCTTGAAATGGTTGGACCAATCTTACACCCAAAATTTTATAAAATTTAGAGCCCAATTAATCGGGTCCAGAAGCCTTTGCAAGTTTGAGACATTGTATTGCGTGCATTACTTCCACTCTGGAAATTGGGATATTGAGGATCTCCTTTTGATCAAGGTCAAGGCGTGGGAGTATAAGATCTTTGAAAAAGGCATTTCTTTGCGTCATATCACAGTAGTCTTTGTCATAAAGAGACTGATAAAAGCTCACAAAGGCAGCCTGGATATTCTGTTCTGAAGTAGCTTTTTGACCCATGGGGTTATTAATATATGTTATTACTTGCTTCACTTCCCTTTGCCTCATCAGGACAGCTAACAACTTCCGTTCCTTGTTACCCCACCTAAGGAGATTATACTTGTATACCTGGATATCCCAGGCTGCATGCTTAGTTAACAATAATAATAATATAATAATAACTTTATTCTTCTATACCGCCACAGTCGAAAAGACTTCTAGGCAGTTCACATCGAAGAAGGCTGGACAATCAGTGAATTACAGAATGCAAGAAGATGGGGTACTGCATATTACATATTACAAGGCATTGATCTGTTCTGTTTCTTAATTTCCATATTCTCTGTTCTGTCTGTATTAGTGCTCCTCAACAGGTGTTTCCCCCTAAGTGAATGCAACTGCTTGCTTAGAAACAAGACTACTACTACGTCTTATCACTTATATAGCGCTGAAAGGCATATGCCGCGCTGTATAAGAGCTCCCAATCCCCTTCCCTCTTTACTTGAGCGCTGTATGCCAAAATGTTCCCTCTCAGGACAGCTTTTCCTGCCTCCCAATAAGTAGTGTGTTGGACATCCTCAGGGTGGTTTTCTAGGATGTAATAATCCCACTGCCGGGGCGAGAAACTTTAACTTAGAATGTACTGTAGATATAGGATTGGATTCATCCTCCACACAGCTGATTTTGCTCTTTTAAGCACACCTAAGTCTACCCACAGCAGACAATGGTCTGACAGCACTCCATCCTCAATCTCTGTCTCCTTTGCGAAAGAAAGAAGAGACTGAGCAATCAAAAGTTAGTCCAGTCGGGCATGCACATTATGCACAGGGGGATAGAAAGAAAAATTGTGTTCATTTGGGTGGAGAGTGCACCAAGATTCCAGGAACCTCAAGTTGTTCATAATAAGATTGACTTCTTTTCTTTCAGTTTAGATTATGGGAGGCTACAATCTATTGAGGGATCAGCAGTTATATTAAAATTTCCTCCCACAAGAAGCTTATATTCCCCAACGGGAACCAAGACAGACAATAAATGTGAAAAAATTTATGAATACATGTTTGCTGCATACACAGCGTTGGATACATAATTTAAATACCGCATCTCCCCATGGTTTAAATGAGGAGTTAGAATGGGCGTCTTTACTATGATGGGGGAGGAGTTTTGAGTCATTAGACAAATGGAGAGTCAGGGGGCGGGGCCTTCTCATGCTGGGTTGATTTAGTGACGTGGTTCCCAGCTGATTTGGCACCAGCCTATAAGTAATTAAAATTCAGACGTGCTCGCCGTCTTGAATGTAAAGTGATCAGGAGAGAGGCAAGTAAAAATGAACTAGGTAAGTGCATATGATACATTTTAGTTTATATTGAAAAGTGAAGTGGATAATAAGTTGATTAATAGAAATAAAGTACAAATTTAATTATTTATTTTAACATCTGTAGGGCTAACACCTTGATAAAGCTACCTTGCGAAACATGTCGGTGAGACACCCTAGTGGCAGGACCACAGTGACATAAAGCTAAGTAACAATCTTTATTTCACTTATTAGTGTGATAAAAGCACTTAATTAAAAATATATAAATATATAAAAGAAAAATTGATCCAGTGATGAGGCAGCATGTAAAGCCCGAGGCAAAGAAGTTTTGAGCCTCTGGTGGTGTTTCTGAGGATCTGGTTACCAGCAGTTTAGATCTATGGAGTAGTGTTTTCAAGTTGAAATAACTGGAGGCATGGAGGGACATGATACACAGAAAATATGGCATAGTTGGCCCCCATGAGTTCACCCACCCAAACCACAAATTTGCATTCCAGATCCTGAATCAACTTGTGTAATAAGCAGTGAAGTATCTTATGGAACATTATTGCTAACCCCACTCCTTTGTCCACCCAGTCCTTCTTCAATTTTAGGTGCTCAAGAGCCGTATGGTGTGTCTCCTCCAATAGCAAGACACCTACCTTCTTTCTCCTGCAGTGAGCAATAATCTTAGCTTCATGGGGAAGTGCACCCCTTCTACATTCCATGTGGCCGTAGGATGACTGCAAAAGAAAATAATTGCCAGCCATAAAAGTACTCAAAATAGCTGAGGGTGGCCTCCCAGCTAAACCACCCCAACTATGGTTTGTTACAGAGAGACAGTGCCTGAAAAAGGAAAAAGGAACTCTGTCATAGACCCAATATAAGAGACATCAGAGCACTCAAATACCCAGGCTAACTCTGATAGCCTCACCCTCCTGCCCCGTCCTATCCTAAAGGAATTCAGGATCTCCCCCCCAAAAAAAAACCCAACCAAAAACACTCATACCGCTGCCAAACCTGCATACTAAAAATCTCACACAAACATCCTTCATGTTCACCACCATCAATACTCCCAATAAATTCCTTTCCCTAACCTCCCCCTGCAGTATATCTCCCCATACATTAGTGTCTGCCCCCTCCCCAACCTTACCCCAAGCAAAAAAAATGTGCACAGTATATCACCATTGTTTGTTGTAGTAAAATACAACAAGATATGCATGGAAGAAACAGTGCAAGATTAAGGAGTAACAGGAAAAACAGAGCCCAACTACCAATTTTCTGATACCACCACAGCAAAGAGAAAAACTACAATGATGTAGCAGAACACCCCCCCCCCCCAAGAAGACAAATAACATAGCATACTAGTAAAAGGACAAAACAGTCCAAAATGAACTGCAAGAGCTGAGAAACAGCACAACAGCATCAGCCAAATGACTCGAACATGCTGCAATGTCATAAGGACTATAAATAAATGTTCAAAAAATGTGTCTGGATCAATATAAAATTTTGATAACTTATAATAAATTCAAAAAGGACACCTCAGCCCCACAACTCCACCGCATGTAATATTTTCTATAGTGGGAAGCAAATTGTGGTGCTTCATCATTGGCTGTCACTTTTTGTTTTTGTACTGTTGTTTTTTGATATTTTTTATATATATGTATATTTTCTTTTAACTTTTTATATATCCATAGTTTAAAGAAATAAATATTTCCTTCACACTAAACATTCTCAGTGTCGTAGTGTATAATTTAAAAGTAAGTAGTACTTATCTCAGCCAACACCTAGGGAGTCTGGCCCGACATTAACTTACTTTTAAATTATACACTACGACACTGAGAATATTTAGTGTGAAGGAAATATTTATTTCTTTAAACTATGGATATATAAAAAGTTAAAAGAAAATATACATATATATAAAAAATAACAAAAAACAACAGTACAAAAACAAAAAGTGACAGCCAATGATGAAGCACCACAATTTGCTTCCCGCTATAGAAAATATTACATGCGGTGGAGTGGTGGGGCTGAGGTGTCCTTTTTGAATTTATTATAAGTTATCAAAATTTTATATTGATCCAGACACATTTTTTGAACATTTATTGATAGTGCTTTTGGACTGGATAAAACATTTACTTAAACCACATTGCCATTGCTTAAGTGAGCTTCATAAGGACTATAAAGACACAATGAATAAACAAACAAAAAGGTCAAGAACCTCTCTAGTCTGCTTCTCAGGCTACTTATACTTACTGACCTACAAATGCACTCACTCAGTTGCCCCTCATTATCTCTCTTCACTTATCTCCCCCTATGATCCCCCCCCACCCGAGAGCTCCACTCAGCTGATAAGTCCCTTCTATCTTTGTCCTACTCTTCAACTGCCAACTCCAGACTCCATCCTTTCTGCCTTACTGCGCTGTATGCTTGAAACAAGCTACCCAAATCTCTACGGCAGGCTCCATCTCTGGCAGTGTTTAAGGCCCAGTTAAAAGCCCACCTCTTTGAGAGTGCTTTTGACTCCTAACTCCTCTCACCTTGGGTTCTGCATCCCCAACCCTATATGTCATGTCTGTCTGTTCAAGTTAGATTGTAAGCTTTTCCGTCTATAAATGTCAAAATGTGCAGTGCTGTGTACGCCTTTCAGAGCTTTATAAATGATAAATAGTAGTAGTAGTAGTACTTATAATTATCTAAGAAAGACTACAGCAGCCGAAGAGTCAACAAGAAAGTTTTGTTGTTATGTGTGATCCTCACATATGCTGGGTATTAAAGTGCAATTTTATACCCCTGTCGAGCAATTTGGAGAGAGAACCCTGCATCAAACAGAAAAAGATTATTGCCTTTGCATGCCAATACTTTTTTCTGCCTTTATTTGACCATAAGCTGTACCTTTTCGGCATAATTGAAGATTGAGACAATGATTGGCCAAGCCCTGGGATTCCCTTTTCTTAGGATCCCTACTCGATGCACCCTTTCTGCCTGGAAGTGTGTACCCTCTAGCTCTAGTTTACGCTCTTTTGGTATACAAAAACAGAAGAAAAATCCACCGCAGATGCAAATGCAAAGTCCAAACACAGTGGTAGAGACAACAATTGGCAAAGGAGAAAAAGTTGCTCAGTCAAATGATTAATTGTAGATTAAATAACTCTTTAATCTGATGATTTATTGTAGATTATAGATTTATTGTAGACTCTTTAATCTGTAGATTTATTGTAGATTGGACCAAACACTTTTGGCTGCAATGTTTCCATGAGTTCCTACAAGTCTTTATCTGTAACAGCTTCTGAGAGCCCAATGATGCAGATGTTATTCCTCCTGCTCCTGTTCTCTTGATCTTCCACACATTCTTTAAGAGTCTTTATTTCTCTAGCATTGTTATCTTTGTATTGAGTTCTCCAATTGCATCTTCTTGTATGGAAACCTGTTACTCTGCTTTTTGGATACGAGCCACATGCACTGCCATACTCTCTTTCAGCTCATCCATAGCAGCATGCATCTAAGAAAGTTTGTCATCAAGGATATCTGCAAGATTCTTTGTAATTTCCTTAAAGGCAGCATCCTGTACTTGAATCATAGGAAGATGTGACGCTGCTGAGGCGGTCTCACTATCAGGCACCATCTTTGCCAGGGAAATGTAACTGCAGTTTTTTTTATGTGCTGCAGGGTCTTAGCTGGCATACCACCCCTCCAGGATTGAATAGAGCCTTGCATCCTATGTCGACAGTTGTCAATAACCTGCTCCTGCAATATCACAAGTCTTGCGTGTTTCAATATATTTTCTGAAAAACAGCTGAGGTTGGGGAGTGGAAGCTCCAGGCGTCCGCTCAGGTCACTGTCATCACATGAACCCCCATTTTTTTTTTAAAGTCATATATGGTTGTTATTTCCATACCATATTCTTCTGTCAGCCATTGTACAGACATACCATGATCAATACCTCAACTTTCTGTGCTATTAACACAGATAAACACTTTATTTTCTGCTTCTCACTGCTCTGAGTAGAATCTGCAGCTCTCTATGCCATTTTCAAGTCCTCCAATCTGAATTGCGCAGAGAACAGGAGAAATACATGCACCTCCATTGGTTTCAGTGAGTGTCACATGGGGGAAATTTACTACTTCCAGTTCACGACAAATTTCGGAGCTTTTCTGAATTTCGGATAAAGGATCTTGTACCTGTATAAGCCCTCTGAGAACAGGCAAATATCTACCTAAATATAACATACCTTGAGCCAGCTATTAAAAGGTGTCAATAAAATCCAAATATGCAACTCTTTGGAGAGAACAATCAATTGGCAGTATAATTTAAAGATAAAAATACCAAAATGTTTACGTGAATGTCACTTTCGCACTGTCCTGCGGGCCTATGCTTCCCAGAGTCAGGCTTACCATATGGGTTGCATTGATACCCAGTTATGCATCCGCTGTACGGGGGAGGTAAATTCTTATTTTCATGGTATTTGGAGTTGTGAGGGGATTCAGACCTTCTGGACGGAAGTGGCCTCCTTTTTACAGGGCTTGTTGCAGACCCCTGTGCCAGTATCCGTGCAGTCTATGCTGTTTGCCCATTTCTCATTCTTGTATATGTACAATTCTTATGAAAAATTATTTCTTAGTAAATGTTTTATTTTGGGGAAGAAATGTATCTTGTGTTGCTGGCTGTCATCTGAACCACCTTCATTCTGGTACTGGAGGAATCGCCTTCATGAACTTATGGGATGGGAGGCCCGTTTGGCTAGTCCTTCTCGACGCCGGAGCAGAGATTTTGTTCACACTTGGACTCCATATTTGAACATTTTGACTCCTGAGAGTCGTAGTCGGGTCTTGAATAGACTCCACCTCTGAACCTGTGATTTGCGGTGTCTATGCTGTTCCCTGCTTACGAGTTTCTATGTATCTGTGGGGGGATGGGGAGGGGTGGGAGGGGGGTAGGGGCTTCTTTGTTGGGGGGTGGGGTATGGTGGGTCCGGGGAGGACATAAGAGTCCAGTCCTCCGCGGGTGTTTGATGAAAATGTATCCCATGGTTGTTATTGCCGTTGTATTTACTGTTGCTTAATAAAATAGATTTGAACTAAAAGGGGGCTTATGAAGGATAACAAGAGATTTCTAGATAAGACTTTTGCTTTCCAGTTAGGAAAAATGAATTCCTGGTTAAGTTCTCTGATTCTACAAATGCAATCGTATTATGCCTTCAGAAAGTTGTTGAAAACTTACTTGTTTGATAAGTTTATAACATGATTATTTCTCTAACCCTGTTTACATGTATGTTTCACTGATTGTACAGTCCTTCTTGACTGTGAACCACCTGGAACTCACGGTTGGGCAGTATACAAGAATAAAGATTATTATTATTAACAATGAAAAAGGGAGATATTGTGAGAATGTGTTACCTGGCACGGAGAAGAGACATGTGGCTTTCTGGTGGTGCTGTTGGTGGTAGTGTCATCCCTAGTGATGTCATCTTTGAGGGCTGGGAATAAAGAACAAATCTTGTCCACCTATAAGACATCTGGGAACTGTAAGAATGGTGGTGCTGTTGGCCGTGAAGTCACTATGACTACTTCTACTACTATTATTATTTCTACAGTGCAACCAGACGTATACAGTGCTGTACAGAGTCACAAAAGAGACAGTCCCTTCTTGAATAAGCTTACAATCTAATCATTCAAGACAGATAAAAGGGATGCTAGGGTAGGGTGGGATGGTTAAACTGCTGGCTGAGGGCAGTGGGGAGTAGGGTTATGAGTTGAAGGCAATCTCAAAAAGGTGGGTTTTCAGCTTACTTTTGAACATGGTTTGAGGACCAGGAGCCGAATAAAGGATCTCGCTCAACTGTATCGCATTAATATCGATAAGCTTCTTTTTGACACCAAAATTTTACTGGTTAAATGGAAGGATCTCCCGTTATCATTGACTGGTAGGATCCATCTGTTCCGCATGATTGTCTTCCCCAAGTGACTATATGTTCTCCAGACTCTTCCCTTGTTTTTATTGCAGAGAAATGTACGTGCCTTATATTCTATGCTATCCCAGTTCTGCTGGGGGGGAACGTAAGCCTAAGTTGCACTGGTCCTTGCTAATTAGTCCGACTTCTGAGGGTGGTCTTGGGGTGCCTGATGTCCAGATGTATAATCAGTGTTTGTTACGTCATGTGGGGGACTGGGTGCTGGGCACTTCCTTTTATACCGATCTTTCCTTGGAGCGGGACTATTTCTATCCTCTTCACGTCCTTTATGCCCCTTTATCCCGGTTGCCGGGGGTTTGCAGGTGTAGTATCCTGTTTCGGCCATTGTGGGGGATGTGGCACCAGATTCTTCGATTGTGGAGTCTGGATCCTTCTGCCAGTGTCTTATTGCCCCTGATGGGGAACCTGGCTTTCCCCCGGGGGTAGGCCCAGACATTATGTCGGTTCCCTTCCAAAGTGGTCCCTGGAAGGCGATTTTGGGACCCAATTCAGTACCTTTTTGATGGCAGACCCAGACACTAGGGTCTCAATCTCTTATTTTCACTGACAGCTTTGGACTCTTAGCCCGCCCAGGGATTTCCCAGGGGTTTTGGAGGCTTGGTGGCGGGATTTGGGCAGGATCTTAGGGGAGGGATTTTTGCTGAGGGCACTGAAAGGCACCGCCAGCCTTGTCTCTAATGCAGACCTAAGAGAATGTCACTATCGCACTGTTATGCGAGCCTACGGCTCTCAGTGTCAGGCATATTATATGGGCTGTGTGGACACTCAACTTTGTGGGAGATGTTCTGTCGAGGTCAACTCTTATTTTCATGGTATTTGGGGTTGTCCGTGGATCCAGGCCTTTTGATCAATGCTAGCCTCCTATTTGCAGGACCTTCTTCAGGTGTCTGTGCCTGTCTCGGTGCTTTCTATGCTTTTTGCACATTTCTCTTTGCTTTCAGGGTACTCTTCCTCGGAAAAATTGTTCCTCAGTAAATGTTTTATTTTGGGGAAGAAATGTATCTTGTGTTGTTGGCTTTCCTCTGATCCACCTACCTTTTGGTTTTGGAGAAATCGGCTCCATGAACTCATGGGCTGGGAGGCTTGACTGGTTTCTTCTTCTCGCTGCCGCAGTAAAGCCTTTGTAGACACCTGGTCTCCGTATTTGGACCCTCTATCACCAATGAGTCGTAGCCATGTTTTGAATAGCTTACAATGGTACTCTGCCTTACCTAATTGATATCTTTCTGCTGTCTGTGCACGGTAGTTCTCTCTGTTAGTGGGGGGGGGGGAGGGTAGGGATTTTTTTTTTTTTTGAGGGGGGGCTTCTGGGGGGATTGGAGAGAATTTTGTTTGTGACCGTGGAGGACATCAGAACACAGTCCTCCACGGAGTTTGCCCTAACTTGTAAACCTGGTTTTCTGCTGTTGTTGTTTTAGCAGTGTTCTTTGTTTAATAAAAAAGGATTTCACATAAAATGTGCCCATCTGCAGTACAAGGCTGCAATTGCATGTAGTGCCCCCTTTAAGGGTCTACTCCTAAGATTACTTCCCCAGAATCAGTTTCAGGTACCTGTCTTAAGTTTGAGGAATTAGACCTCTACCTCCCCCACCTAATCCCTTCTTGAACTCTTCATAGGAGAATTTTCCCCACAAAGATAAATCTCCCAATAGGCCTCAAGTCACACCTGTTCAAAGAACTTGATTATATTATCATTGTTGTTGTTTTTAGTTCTAGTTTTATGGAGTATATATGCGAGTCCTATAAGGAGGTTTCTCTTTTGGATGTGTTGAAGACAGTTTGCTGGATAGAAGAACTGCTGTGAAGTGTGTGCTCTAATAGCTTTTCTCAGCAATCTACTGCAAGCTGTTGGAGAACATAAAAAGCAAATTTAGCAAGGTTGAGAGTCATATGACATCTTTGGACTCACAGATTGGGACTGTGCAGTTTGCTGGGGCTACTTGAATAAAGGGATAGTCTGGTGCTTCATAGGCAGGTAGAAATCTTGGAGGTCCGATTGAGAGTTAAAAATTTGTGATTTTTGAATTTCCAAGTGTGTCTTGTGTTATCGACTGAGATTCTGCTGAGGATCAAAGAAATATTGTTATTATCTGATGATGAGAAGATAATCATTTAAAATTATTATTTGTCTAGAAATGTAAAGAAGAATTAGGAGGAAGAGGAATGTGATGAACTTTCTTTAAATGATATCCTTGGGTTGATAACTTTTTGAGATTTCTCAGGATTATTTTGAATCTTGTGCCTCACTGCTTGTTAGATTTGCTTCTGAGATGAACAATTGATGCTACTCAAAGCATATTTTAAAAAGAAATATATTCTTATTTTGTGGAACGGAAGTACAATTATATCCTGATGTGGCTCATTCCACCCAATTAAGAAGAAAAGAGGTTGCAGCTGAAGTCTGGAGTGCTTGCAGTTGGGGCTAGTTTCTCTTAGAAATTCTCATGCTAGTGCTTAATTAGGTTTCCTGAGGCTACTTATGCACTTTATGATCCTGTTCAGCTTGAACAATTGCTTATAGATAAAGAAACCAAGTAAATGTTAAAGTCTGCTTTAGATGAGGATTTAGTATACAAAAGTATGTATAATGGCAGGGTTTGTTTTATGTGGATGGTTTTTCTATTATTTTTCTTGTGGTTTTTTTTCCCTTGAATTATGCTTTCTCTAATCTGGTTTGTTTCACTTGAATTTTTCCTAACTACTTGTACATGTGACAAAGGAAAGAAAGAAAGAAAGATGGAGATGTTTGATTATCAATTGTAGTAAGATTCAAATAAGAGCTTGGTAGTAAGTAAGCAGAACATGAAAAACAACCCCCCCCCCCCCCCGGCCGCCTCTTTTTATGAAGCCACAGCAGTAAAAGCTCTGACACTCATAGGAATTCTATGAACGTCGGAGCTTTTAACACCTTGGCCTGTGATTAAAAAACCCCTAATGTGGCTTCATAAAAGGGGAAGGGAAGATATTTTCTTTATTTTGACAGGGCTCTAGGTTAGAGGTGGAGAAAGCTTTAATGAATTTGAAAATAATTACCTGTAAAGTTTGCTTAAAATGTAAGGGATAATGGGTTGCAAGCCATTTGAATATATAGTTAATCTTTCATTACAGGAAGGACAGTTTCCAAACTGAAGCAAGATGTAGTGAAGCTATGGACAAACAGAATGGATTTAGAAAAGAATGACACTAAAAACCAGAGGCCTATTTCCAACTTACCTTTTGTGAGTAAATTATCAGAAAAGGTATGTTATAACCAGATGTGTTATTGTTCTGTTATCCCTAGTTATCAGTAGCTAGGTCCCATTGATATAATAGGACTAATTCTAAACTGCTGTCTAGGTTTAGCATATGGCTCCAGAGAAAGGAGGATAGATTGAGACATCTGGGTTTTTCTTCCATTGCTTTCAATAGAAGTAAAACCCAGATGTCTCAATCCATTCTCCTTTTCTTTCTGGAGCCATATGGCAATCCTTCACTAGTAAAATAACACATCTTAATGGTTGTCCAGGTTTCCCTTCAATTCCTCTGAGGACTTTCTTAGAGATCAGACTCCACAGGTGACCCTTGAGGTTAATTCCCTCCCGACCACCCCAAGGCGGAGCTTTTTTTGGCTCTTCAGCCAACAAGGAACAGGGCATTGCTTTGGTAGAATTTTTCTGTTTCTTTGTTTCCTCCAGGTATAACCACAGTATGTCTGTGCAACCACAGTATGTCTGGGAAACATCGTGTCACCAAAGCTGCTGCTCAGGTTATAGCATCTGTCTCTGTGCAGACAGAAAATGTTGCCCAGCCAGAGGGAGTGGTTCCATGTGCAAGCTGTCTTCAGCTTGAATCCCTCATGAAGAAAGTAATGGAACTGAGAGAGGAGGTGGCAAGACTGAGAAGCATCCTTGAGAATGAGAGGTATATTGATAAAATGGTTCACAAGGCATCAAAGATTAAGAAGAGGCTGTGCTGAGGGAAGACAGCTGGACTCAGATTATGGAACCATGCAAGATTGGTACTGTGACTTCACCCACCTTTGAACTGAAGAACAGGTATGCTTCCATGAAAGTGGAGGAGATGAGAGCATTTCAGAGAGAGGAAGGACCAAAGCTTGAAATCCTCAAAATTGCTGGATCCATGACCACTAGAAGGAGTAAGGTAGTGGTGGTTGATGATTCCCTTCTGAGGGGTACAGAAGCATCCATCTGCAGACCAGACATGATGTCCCAGGAGATATGCTGTCTGCCTGGTGCCAAAATCCAAGATGTTACAGAGAGATTGCCAAGACTCATCAAGCCTAATGACTATTATCCAATGCTGCTCATCCATGTTTACACTAATGATATTGCCAGATACCTCTGTGAACGTGTCAAAAATGACTTTGTGGCTCTGGGAGAGAAGGTGCAGCAGTCAGGTATGCAGGTAGTATTCTTGTCCATCACTCCCTGACAAGCATAAGGGCTAGGTCAGAGAAGCACGCATCCTGGAGATGAATATGTGGTTCAAACATGATGGAGTGGATAAGTCCAAACAAAGACTGGTGAACTCTGAATATTTCACAAAATCCTTTATTCTTTAATTCAACATACATGGGCATATGGTTTGCAAGAAGTGGCAGTTTTTGAACCGTGTATCATATGATGCCCAATTGTCTTTTGGATGTTCTTTTGCTTCATACACAGACTTGTGAGACTCCTGAAGCAGGCCATTTGAGCCGAAACATATGCATGTCGAGTCCATGTATGTTGAATTAAAGAATAAAGGATTTTGTGAAATATTCAGAGTTCACCTGTCTTTGTTTGGACTTATCCACTCCATCGTGTTTGAGTGTTGATCTTGTGGATTTGACTCTCCTGTGTTTTCCTAATGAATATGTGGCTACATGGACGGTGTCATCAAGAGCGTTTTGGCTTTCTGGACCATGGGATAATTTTCCAAGAGTTGCTGAGCAGGGATAGTATACAAAGAAGGGAAGAAGTGTCTTCAGCAGCAGGCTGGATAATCTATTGATGAGGGCTTTAAACAAGATGGGGCAAGGTGATCAGAGCACCCTGGTGAGTATAAGCCCTCAGTTAAATAAATCACTGAATACCTCTACACGGATAGGAAAAGGGTGCCATATCTGGAAAGTATACACTAATGCTCGAAGTATGGGAAACAAGATTCTGGATCTAGAAGCTGTGATGGAAGAAAATGAGTTGGACATAGTGGCAATCACAGAGTCATGGTCACGGAGAACAATGACTGGGATGTAGTTATACTGGGCTATAATCTGTTCAGTGAAGACAGGGTAGGAAGAAAAGGAGGGGGAGTAGTGTTATATGTTAAAGATCATTTTAAAGCAACACAATCGCAGAATCTGCAGGGCAAGGAAGAGGCACTGTGTACCAATTTGGAAAGAGGGAATGGTAAATATACCCTGGTGTGATATACAGGCCTCCTTCACAGATGGAAGAAGTGGACAGAGATTTAATAGTAGACATTCAGAATACAGTAAAACCTTGGATTGCAAGTAACTTGGTTTGCAAGACAAGCAAAACATTTTATTACATTTTAATTTGATATACAAGCAAGGTCTTGCAATACAATTCTTCTCTTTCTGACACTGCAAGAGTATAGTGACTGTTCTAAACAAGCAAAGTCTTGCAATACGAATACATACAGTATACACGCATCACATCATCACAACTGAGCTGATGGTTCTTCTCTCTCTGACGCTGCAGGAGTGTAGTGACTGTTCTAAATGAGCGAAGTTTTGCAATACAAGTACATATAGTATTTTGTATTAAAGTTTTTGGGTTGTGGAATGAATAGTCTGAGTTTCCATTATTTCCTATGTGGACATCTGCTTTCATACACGAGTGCTTTGGATTACAAGCATGCTTCTGGAACGAATTATGATCGCAAACCAAGGTTTTACTGTATATCTAAAAAGTGGCAAATTTCATTAATAGGTGATTTTAACATGTTGGATGTTGAATGTGGTATCCCTATTGCAGGGTTTTCTAGAAGTAAGGAGAACCTGGATTCTCTACAAGGAGAACTGTTCCAGAAGTTGGTAATGGAACCCATGTGGGATGGAGGTCATACTGGACATAGTGCTTACAATCGGAGAAAGTGTTTCTGATGTTACAGTGGATAATCATCTGACATCCAGTGATCACTGCATGGTACGGTTTAATATTACGATGGGTATAGAGAGGGCTCATTCAAAAATAAAGGTTCTAAACTTTTAAAAAACACTTTGTTTGGATGGGGGATGATGTCAAGGAATTATTTTCTGGATGGGAACTTCTGAAAGGAGTAGAAATGCAGTGGGCAAAACTGAAGGGAGTTATTGTAAGGGTGAAAAATATTTTTTTAAGGCAAATAAGTAAAAGTAAGAGGAAAAGAAGGCCACTTTGGTTCTCAAAAGTAGTAGCTGAGAAGATAAGGAATAAAAAGTTAGCTTTCATAAACTACAAAAGATTGCAGAAAGAGGAAGGCAGGCAAAATATCTGGAAAAGTTAAGAGAGGCTGGACGAGTAGTCAGGAAAGCAAAGCTACAAATGGAAGAAAAATAGCAGACAGTAAACGGGGAGACAAGACATTTTTTAGATATATCAGTGATAGGAAGAAGTGTAAATGTGGCATTGTGAGACTCAAAAGTGAAGGGGAGGAATATATAGAAGCTGATAAAGAGAAGGCTGAATTGCTTAACAAATATTTTTGTTCTGTGTTCACGGCTGAATCGTTGGGAGCAGGACCACAGAAGACATATGCGAATAGGATGGAGGAGTGATTGACTCTGATTGATTTTCAGAGGGTTGTGTTTGTGAGTTGCTAACTAAATTAAAGGTAGAGAAAGCAATGGGACCAGATGGCGTACATCTGAGGGTGCTGAAGGAACTTAGGGAAGTTCTGGGAGACTAGAGAATTGGATAGAGGGAGTACGCTAGATGTGATGTACTTAGATTTTAGCAAGGCCTTTGATAGTGTTCCATACAGACGTCTAATGAATAAATTTAGTGCCCTTGGGATGGGCCCCAAAGTGACAGGCTGGCTCAAGAACTGGTTGAGTGGAAGATGACAGAGGGTAGTGCTTAATGGAAATCACTCTTAGGAAAGGGATGTTACCCAGTGCTGTGCCTTGAAGTTCTGTTCTTGGGCATGTTCTTTTAAACACTTTTATAAGCGATATTGCTGAAGGGCTGTCAGGTAAGATTTGCCTCTTTGTGAATGATACCAAAATCTGCAATAAGAGTAGACACCCCAGATGGTGTGAATAACATGAAATCACTTATCTTAAATCACAGCTCTTAATATAAATTAATAGAAATAATTCTGTGTTTGTAAAGTGCTCAGACCATGTAACCAATAATTTAGTAGTAACACCAAACTGTGGCTATTATAAGGACCATCATCGCCTTTACAGTCCCTGACCCAACCATTTAGTATTAATAAAAGGTAAAAAAACCACTTATCTGGAATGGCTGGATAGTTGGATTCTCGATAACCACAGCAATGATAAAGTGCCAGTGCTCATATGTGCTCAAACGTGCTTTCAATTTGACTAAATAGTCATGTTAAAATCCCAGGCCCCCCAACTCGAGTTTCGGCTCTTCATCAGGAGGGGACACCGTTAAATCAAATATATAAAAAATCCATTGTTAAAAACTATGTGATGTTGCTAATACTATTGCTCTATGATAATTACCACAATAAATCTTCATTAATATATTCTAAAGTTAAACAACTCTTCAAATTTTATCGGAGACCAAATCACATACCTTTTCTCGGCTTTATAAACCCAGAAGGCAGCAAGGTCAGGGCGAACTAAATAATGATTCCACTGGCTACACTTTTTACAGGACTGTACTGCTTATATCCGGAAGTGACATCAACCAAGATGTCATGAGAATTTATAGTTGAAACCAATCTATATCTAAATTTAATCCATGAGGAGTTAGGGATTGCGAGCTGTATATGAATCTTTGTTCTTTCATCAATAAAAGCTTAGACAAATCACCCGAATAGTCCCTGACTTGTAATAGCACGGTATATCTGAGAGCATCAATAGGGTGGGCCTCCTGCAACCAATGAGCCACCAAGGGGGCGGTAACTCTTTCTCTACGGATGTTACTGAGATGTTCGGTTACCCGGACCTCAATCTTCCTAATAGTCTGGCCTATGTAAACCTTGCCACAAGGGCAAACTCTACAATAGACCACCCTACTTGAATCACAATCTGTCCCGGTAGACAAGAAATACTTCTTGCCCCAGGATAAATGAATATCATTGTATGTTTGATCTAAAACATACAGGCACTGGCGACATTTGCCACATTTTGTATGTGGAGGTAATCTGTGTGTATTCTGATCCATTTTCCTATGTTTTAATTTTTCACCCAGATTTTGAGCCCTTTTAACATGGCTATTTAGTCAAATTGAAAGCACATTTGAGCACATATGAGCACTGGCACTTTATCATTGCTGTGGTTATCGAGTATCCCACTATCTAGCCATTCCAGATAAGCAGGTTTTTTTTACCTTTTATTAATACTAAGTGGTTGGGTCAGGAACTGTAAAGGCGATGATGGTCCCTATAATAGCCACAGTTTGGTGTTACCACTAAGAGTTCCTTTTACGAAGCCGCGTTAGCGGTTTAATGCGCGCTAATTTGCCAGCTGCACTAGCCACTACCGCCTCCTCTTGAGCAGGCGGTAGTTTTTCGGCTAGCGTGGAGGTTAGTGCGTGCTAAAAAGTTCCGGGCGATAAAGCCACTAACGCGGCTTCGTAAAAGGAGCCACAAATTATTGGTTACATGGTCTGAGCACTTTACAAACACAGAATTATTTATTTCTATTAATTTATATTAAGAGCTGTGATTTAAGATGAGTGATTTGATAAACTCATCACAGATTAACATTAGCAATCTCCCTATTTTTGTGAGATATATGTGAATAACATGAAGAAAGACCTAACGAAGCTTAAAGAATGATCTGAAATTTGGTAGCTAAAATTTAATGCTAAGAAATGCAAGGTCATGCATTTGGGCTGCAAAAAATCAAAGGAACAGTACCATTTAGAGGTGAAGAACTTATGTGCACGACAGAAGAGCGGGACTTGGGTGTGATTTTATGTGACAATCTTAATGTGGCTGTACACAAGACAATTTAACGTCTTCGGCTCCTTAAGGATTCGAAGACCTCGAGGGATCATGCTCTTTCGTAAGTATTGACGTTTACCATGGACAAGATGTTCATGGACAAGTGGACAGCTATTTTAAACAAATGTAGCAGAGATTTGATGATACTATTGGTTGAAACCACTTCTAATGTAGAAACCGAATTACGGGAGCAGATTAAGAATATAGAACATACTATCCAATCTGAACAACAAGCTGACAACGATGATGTTGTGACAAAGAGGAAACAGTTGGATGATACAATTTCTGCCTTTAAAGATTCCCTACGTTTGAATAAAATTAAGAAATTCAAGCGAGACGAACGAGATTACCAATATGATCGGGTGTATACATGGATGAAAAAATCATTGGGGAATAAACCAAGGGGAAACCCAAAGGGGCCACATAATAATACTATCAAAAAAGTGGCATTTGATGGATCTTCCGGTACTTCAGAAGGAAGTAGTGGTGAAACAACCGATAGTTCCAGTCTACAATCAACTACCGAAGACAGTTCAACGTCGTCTCTAAAACAAATCGAACCATCCAAAGGACGAGGGAAATTCATACAGAGACCTCGCGATCAAACCGGCCCGAGCCTGCGCTCAAAACAATATCAGAAACATTGATCATTAATTTGTCTTCAACCATACTTTCAGACCCTCAAATTCAAGTTTTTCAGTTCGGTTTAGGATTCGTCCCTACGGCTAAATATGATTCATTTCTAATGAGGATTGCTTTTTTTCGGTTTTTTAGGAAGCTTCAACTGAAGATATTTTTTGAAGAAAATCCTCCGGGATTGGACACTTCAATTATGAAAAGACCGTCTAAATGGTGCCCTCCTGGGTTTATTAAACCCTTTCTACTTACCTTTAGAGATTTAGTATTAAAAGATCTTAGAGAGCTAGAACAACAATATTATGGCTATAATAGAACTTATAATCTTTCAAAAAAACTAGAGCTTGCTCTTAGAGAACTTTGTGCTAACTCTGATATAATAATAATGAGAGCTGATAAAGGGGGCGCCATTACAGTTCAAGACCGAAAAACATATAACATGGAAGTTAACCGACAACTGTCGGATTCTCTAGCTTATAGTAAGCTGGATCAAGATCCCACAGAAAAGTTGAAAGTGGAAATTGAAAAACTCATTGAAGAAGGTATGCAGAGGAAATTTTTGACCCAGAAGGAAGCTGACTTCCTTCTAGAAGTAGGGCCATCCACTCCGAAAATTTATATGCTACCTAAGGTACATAAAAGACTTCAAAACCCCCCGGGGAGACCAATCGTATCTACTAGACGATCAATCCTTGAGCCACTGTCTAAATTTGTGGACCACTTTTTAAGACCTGAAGTCCCGAAAATTTCATCCTATCTAAAAGACTCAGCCCATCTGCTACGTATATTGGAAGAAAACAAAAAGTTTGGTGACATTACCTTTTTTGTGACTTTAGATATAACATCTCTGTATACAAAAATACCCCAAGAGGCTGCGTTGGATGTGATTAAAGAGACTCTGATGCAGATAGATCTGGGTAGATTTAAATATGAATGGGTATTAGCCCTAGCTAGGTTAGTAATAACTGAAAATTTATTTTGGTATAATGGGGACTTCTACAAGCAAACTCAAGGGGTAGCAATGGGGGCTACCTTGGCTCCATCTGTAGCAAGTTTATATGTTGCCCATTTTGAACATTATAAAGTTTTTTCTGCTCCCAATTTCCAACACATTATCCTCTGGAAAAGATATCTGGATGATATTCTGATTCTTTGGGATGGATCCGAATCCGAACTGAATAATTTTCTAATATGGCTGAACTCTCTCAACCCTTACCTGTTTTTTACTATGACATACCATGAAGATCATATCTCTTTTCTTGATATCCTTTTGATTAAAGATGAGAAACAACAAATCAGAACAACGTTATTTCGGAAAGAAGTGGATAGAAATCACTTCCTTCATTTTTCCAGTTCTCACCCTTTTTTTCTGAAATTTAATATCCCGGTGAGCCAATTCCTACGGATTAGGAAACTTTGCTCTTCAGAAGAAGATTTTGAAATACAAGCTAAGCTTCTCAGCGATCGATTTTATGAGAGGGGTTACTCTCATAAATCAGTTAAGCGAGCCTACCTTAGGGCAAAGTTTGCTCAACGATCTCTTCTCCTTAGGGAGAAAAATGTAGAATCTCCAGATGAACAATTGATAATAGTACTTCCATATATGCCTTTAAGTACTGCTTTTTTCACGATAATTAAAAATCACTGGCGGACTCTTCAACTTAGCTCTCAATTTCAAAACTATCCTATAGTCTCCTACAAGCGGGGGAGGACAGTGGGGGATTTTCTATCCACGCACCGCTATGAAATCAAAAGAAGAGATGACATGACTATATTTAACCATCAAGCTTGTGCTCAATGCCAATGGTGTGATTTAACACTAGAAGGCCCCACTTGGAATGATCCGGGGACTAATACTACTTACCGAGCCCGTTCAAATACATCTTGTCAGAGCTCTTCAGTCATCTATGTGATTCGTTGTCCCTGTCAATTGCTCTATATTGGACGGACCAGTAGGAAAATTAATATCCGTCTAACTGAGCATAAATCTAGAATAAATACAGGAAATCTAGAGGCCCCCCTTGTCCAACATTGGAGGGATAAAAAACATAAAATTACAGATATGAAATGGCGGGTCATAGATCAGGTTATTAAAGGGTGGGAGGGTGGAGATATTAAAGAAAAATTAAATTTTAAAGAACAGAAGTGGATTTACAGATTAAATACTGTTACCCCTTTGGGACTTAACGCTGAACTTGAGTGGTTTTCTTTAATTTGAATGAGAGTTATTTCTAACTTGATTGAGATATAATGGGCAAATCGGACAGGAGGTGTGTCTGACGCTAGATATACGTCACCACGTTAGAAACGAACCCAGCTATTTATAGCTTCAAACGCCGCGGCCATGTTTTCCTGATAAAAATTCTATAGCGGGAAGCATGAGTCGCTTGATATAAGGTACTGTAGAAGGTTTTTTATATCTATTGCTTTAGAACTATTATAATGTTAATATAATCTTACTTTAACGTTATTATTGCAGGGGGATTCCTTGATACAGCCCGTAGGGGCGGAACATAGTCTATGTCGGAGTGCCTACCCCCACCCGCGTAGATGAAAGCTAAAGATGAGTACTTTTTGATACTTAAAATATTTATATAAGTTATCAAATAAATAAAAATTTAAAAACTTAAATATTACTATTGAGACCTATGACGACTATGAGTGCCGTTTCTGGACCGTATGTTCTCTAAAGATAACTGAACATACTCCTAGGCATTTCTGAGGTCTGTGGGTCAAGATACTTTAGAACTCTCTGGGTGATACTTTATCTTCTGAATTTTTTGGAGAGGTTTCAAATATAGGAGCCTGATATAATTGACCTACATTTAAGGCACATGTGTTAAAAAAACAGCTGCAATTCTACAAACAGCACCGGAGCATGATTGACATGCGGTCAGCAGCCATTTCTTAGGCGGCGGCTGATACCGGCACTGTTTATACAATCTGGCAGTTGGTGCCTATATTAGTGCCTAACTTTATAGAATCAGGGTCTAGGTGCCTAACCCAGTTTGGTAACAGAGCCTTTAAATTTACAATTTATAACACCTATGAACAGATTCCTTAATAATAAAATCCAAAGAGTAGAAATTGTCAGTTTTTATCTTATTTTTTTTATTTATAAGTACTTTTAACAAGCATCTCACTTGTACAAGAAAAACTGAGTGAATAAGTCAACATATATTATGGTAACACAGTTCCAAATAAATAAATCAAATCCTTCTCAGCCACAATAAGGGGGGTGGGGGGTGGGCAGGAGAAGAGAAATAGAGGAGATGTTAAATAAAAAGCAAATCAGGGGATCTCCTGTAAATGTGTGGTTAGATATTTATCATTGAAGTATATTTTTACAGAGCCATCTCAATTGATTAGTTTTCTCTCAGTGAAACGTCTTGAAAAAGGAATAACAGCATCCATGGAAAGTTAGCTCCCTGCACTTTAGTAAGACATGCATTTTCTTTTAATTAATTTGAATTATACCTATTCTACTCTTTAATCTTGGATCCAAATAAACATTGAGGACTAGTGTGAGATTAGCTAGATTATTATTATTTTATTTATCTATTTTTATTTTTATTTTTTAATTAAATGGAATTATGATCGTGGTATATCTTAACTTTTGAATCTTAGTTTAGTATATTGTTTGATCTCACTTTACTGTACAAGATGTATATGCTTGGTAATATTGTAAAATTCTATAAATAAATAAATAAAAATAAAAAATTAAATGGAATTATGATCATGGTATATCTTAACTTTTGAATCTTAGTTTAGTATATTGTTTGATCTCACTTTACTGTACAAGATGTATATGCTTGGTAATATTGTAAAATTCTATAAATACATAAATTAAAAAAAATATATATATATATATATTCGAGCCAATACATCACCCCCTTCCAAAATTTTTGCAGGCCACAGCTACCGCTCACCCTGCCTCCCTGTTTTAGACTCAGGCTCATACCTCTACTGATGATCATCGGTGGAGGTGCAGCGGGCAGGAGTGAACTTTCCAAGAATTTGTAGGAACCATAAAGGAAGCCGCTCAGCACTGAGCAGCAGCGTAGAATCGCATGCCTGCTCATGCTTCTTCTCAGCAGCTGAAGACACTTTAGCCTGTTAACAGCAGGGCAGGAACTTGGAAAGATCGCTTCTGCCCGCTGCACCTCCACCGACGATCAGACATGGCAGCCAGTTAACAGTGGGTCAGGAACTTGGAAAGTTTGCTCCTGCCCGCTGCACCTCCACCGACGATCATCAGTAGAGGTATGGGCCTGAGTCTAGGACAGGGAGGGTGGCAGGGTGCAGTGCCTGGGAGGTAGGGAGGGTAAAGAGTGATGGGGGAAGGAAGGAAGGGTGCTGGGTGCAGAGTCTGACAGGCGAGGGGAGGGAAGGAAGGAAAGGGGCTGGGTGCAATGACTGACAGGGGAGGGAAGGAAGGGTGCTGGGTGCAGTGCCTGGCAGAAAGGGAGCTGGATGCAGAGTAGAGAATGACGCGGTGACAAAATTCATCACCATTCCCCCCGCAGATAACCGCGGTAAACAATCTTCATGTCATTCTTTAAGGAGAGAGGGAAGAATCGGAGTATGAATGGCCACAACCACTGACCCTCTGCTTTGAAGAATGCTGGTATAGAAGGACTGAGGCTGAAATAGACACTAAAAAATGAAATGGGATTATTTCCCGCGGGGACGAGAACGGTGATGAATTTTGTCACCATGTCATTCTCTAGTGCAGAGCCTGACAGGGCAGGGCACTTGAATATTAAGCTGCCCAACTTATATTCGAGTCAACTATTTTTCTTCCTATTGGGGCGGAAATGGGGTCTCGACTTATATTCGGATCGACTTATATTCGAGTATATACAGTAAGCTCAATTGAACACTGACTTGCTTCAAGCCATCATCTTGATTTCTTCCCTTTCCAGAATTGTCAGTTTTTTAAAACTTTATTTTTAATTATATATTTACAACATAAAATAACAAATGTGAAAAAGGGAAAATACACAACTTTCTTGATGTGTTAAACAAATAGAAAATATACCACATTATGAAGGATTGCTGCATTCACCTAGGGTTCCTTTTATGAAGCCGCGGTAGTGGTTTAACATGCGTAATAGCGTGTGCTAAACCGCCGGACACCCTAGCCGCTACCGCCTCCTCTTGAGCAGGCGGTAGTTTTTCGGCTAGCGCAGGGGTAGTACGTGATTAAAGATCATGTGCGCTAAAGTCGCTAACGCGGCATCGTAAAAGGAGCCCCTAAACTAGGAACAATAATATTACAAACTGTGATAATTACAACCACAAATTTAAAGAAGAAAAGAGAATAAAATAAACTAGTAACTAGCTGCTTATCTAATTTTTTTTTTAAAAAAAGGCCACCAGATGGGCAGAATCAAGAAAACCATAATTGCTACCTTAAAAGAAAATACAGCATCTGTAATGAAAATTAAAACAAACAAACAAAAAAAACACAGCTAAAACCCTAGGTTTCATTTGTAGGATCTGTTTTCTTCTTAGCTGAGTTAACTTAGATATTAGAAGAATGTTAAAACCTCAATAAAGAACATATTTTAAAAAAAGGCTTAAGAACTGCCATGTTATCCAACTTATTTGTTTGAAGGGGTGCTGAAAAGATCTCAGTCCAACTGATCAACTTCCTAAATTCTGAGCATTATTTTGCCACTGTAGCTGGAAAAAAAAAAGTGTTATCTTATTTTGTTAAGTGCCTGTTTGTAGAAAGAAAATTCTTATATTTATAACATGGTTTCAGATCATTGTTTGAACCATATCCACACCATTCTTTTCATGGTTGGGCTGAAATCTTTTCAGCACCCCCTTGTAAAAAGTGATAATGTTGCACTGACTCACCCAAGCCCCTCCCCAGCAAAAGCGTAACCAGATTTGGATGTCAGGGGGAGCAGATCAGTGAAAGACAATAGAACCCTATTTAACACAGACTTTATTATCCGATAGGATTGTCTGTAGGGTTGCTGAGATCCTTTTCCTCTTTTATGAAGGAGTTTTGACTTTTATTAGAGAACATTTGTAGCCTATGGTTAGCTCATTAGGTACAGATTGCAACTTCTGTGTATGCTAGTTCATAGTTGAGATATTTTTGTTGTAATTCTTTGATCAAATTAATATACAATTTATCATTGCTGCTGCCTTTCAATAAACTTTTCCTTTCAGAAAAAAATGCTGAATGTGGTCATTGTGTTAAGAGAAAAACTCAGTTGGAAAAAAAGGGGAGGGGGCGGGATGCTCAAGAGAGGCAACCTATTGTCAACTACTCTATAAAAAAAACAACAACTCTTGTATCTCTAAAGATTTGTTCCCAGCTTCTTTTATTTTCTTTGCACCCTTCCCTAGATAGATTAATTATATCTGTTTGTATAGGTGTTCCATAGTATTGTATACACTGCTACATGAAAAGTACAAGGTTAAAGAAAATTCACACTCAATGTCTTTCTTAATGCTTTCTGGCAGAAGAAAACACTGAAAAAAATCTTCACTGCTGAAATTTCTTTAGAACATCCTGTTCTATTGATTTCCACCCCCCCCCCACCCCCCATTTACAAAACCGTAGCACGGTATTTAGCACTGGCCATGGCAGTAACAGCTCTGGCACTCATACAATTCCTAAGAGCGTTGGAGCTGTTACCACTGCGGCCAGCACTAAAAACCACACAACAGTTTTATAAAAAGGGGGCTAAGAGTACATACATGAAAAACTGGTATCAGGTGCCAAAGCCAAAAAAGCACAGTTACTTACCGTAACAGGTGTTATCCAGGGACAGCAGGGTGATGTCATCGATGGAGCCCGGATGCGGTGGCTTCGCAAGCAGACTTGCTTGTAGAAACTAGAAGTTTCGAGTCAACCGCACCGCGCATGCGCGAGTGCCTTCCTGCCCAGTGCAGGGTGCGTCTCCTCAGTTCAGATAGCTAGCAGAGAAGCCAACCAGGGTAGGTGGGTGGGTTTTGAGAATAGCTGCCTGTTGTCCCTGGATAACACCTGTTACGGTAAGTAACAGTGCTTTATTCCAGGACAAGCAGGCAGCCTATTCTCACATATGGGTGACCTCCAAGCTAACCAGAATGGGATGGTGGGAGCGTTAGCAAATTAGGAGAATAAATTTTGTAATACTCTCTGGCCAAAATGGCCATCCCATCTGGAGAAAACATCCAGACAATAGTGAGAAGTGAAAGTATGAACCGAGGACCAAGTAGCAGCTTTGCAAATTTCCTCAATAGGTGTAGACCTGAGGAAAGCTATTGACGCTGCCATTGCTCTGACTTTATAGGCTGGGACTCTACTCTGTAGGTGTAATCCAGCCTGGGCATAGCAGAATGAGATACAAGCAGCCATCCAGTTGGAGATGGTACACTTAGAGATTGGATGTCCCAACTTGTTTGGATCGAAGGAGACAAAAAGTTGAGGAGCGGTTCTGTGTGGGTTGGTGCATTCCAAATAAAAGGCCAAAGTACGTTTACAGTCCAGAGTATGAAGAGCTGATTCTCCAGGATGAGAATGAGGCTTTGGAAAAGCATAATGCCCAAAGAATGGAAGGAATCAATTATTTGTCCCATTGTCAAGGATCCAAAAATTAGTTCTGAAGAGAAATCTAACTATAGGCCAATTGCAAATATCTCCTACCTGGCAAAGTTGACTGAGACGGTAGTATTTAATCAAGTATCTGAGTTCATAGAAAAAACGAACATCTTACATCCAAACCAAACAGGTTTTAGACAATATCATTCTACTGAACATTCTTTGATCGGCATGTCCACATCTATACTTTACTTCTTGGACCATCATACATCTGTCCTTTTGATTTCCATTGATCTCTCATCAGCGTTTGATACAATTGACCACAATCTTCTTATAAATAGATTACAATCGATAGCTATTACGAATCAGGTGCTTCTTTGGTTTAAATCCTACTTTGATAACCATCCTTCAGTTGTGCCTTTCAATAATACAACTTCTGAAAGTTTTACAGTAACATACGGTATTCCACAAGGGTCTATTCTTTCACCACTTCTGTTCAATATTTTTCTTTCACCTTTCATGACTCTCTGCCAAGACATTGGCTTTACTGTATTTGCCTACACCGATGATATTCAGCTCTTACATCCACTTGATCCTACTAACTCTCTTGAAAGAACAGCAATCAACAGAAAACTTGAGAAGATTCACCAGTGGCTCGATACTAACAGATTAGCCCTTAATGTCAACAAAAAAATGTTATGTTCTTTCCCTGGAAAGATAGTTCTAAACTTATCTTCCCAATTTCTATTAAGGGTACTACTTTATATAAGATAAGTAACATCAGAATTTTGGGGGTTATCTTCGATGATAATCACATCAGCAATATTGTTAAATCCACTTTTTTTAGACTTCATCAAATCTGATCAATATCTAAATTTTTATGTCCGAAATCTCTTAACATACTTATTCATTCATTAGTTATCTCAAAAATCGATTATTGTAATGCCCTATTCAAGGGATTAGCCCAAAATGAAATTAGACATCTACAGATTATTCAAAATGCTTCGATAAAACTGATAATGAAAGCTAAGAAATATGATCATGTCACTCCCCTTCTTAAGAAAGCACACTGACTCCCAGTAGTACATCGTATACAGTATAAACTAAGCCTGCTTACCTTTAAGTCCCTGTTATATAAAACCCTGGCTTTCATTTACAAATCTTTGATCCCCTATATTCCAACCAGATTACTCAGATCTATTGATCAACATTTATTAGTTATTCCTTCACTCAAAATTATTAATACACGGTGGCATTTTATTTTCTCTGTTACGGCTCAGCAAACATGGAACTCCCTCCCCATTTACTTAAGAGAAGAAAACAATCTAGATAAATTTAAGAGCAAATTAAAAAGCTTTCTTTTCAGGGATTCCTTTGATATCTAAAACAGTCGAATTGGGAGTTACATTCCATCTTTATAACCTCTTTAAGGTTCATTGTTTATTCCCTCCCTATTGTTTTTTACCATAATTGTTCTCTTTTCTATCAGCAATATGTAGTTCTTACCCATCCTTTCCTTTCGTTTCAACATATTCGTACTGTTAGTCCTTATCATGTTATGCATATACAGTCTGTTTAATCTGTCTGTGTTGATGCCCTTTTGATTGTATATATTTTTATAGATATGTGCATCACTTAGAAATTTGAGTAAGCGATTAATCAAATATATAATAAACTTGAAACTTGAAACACTGGAAGAACAATGGATTGGTTGAGATGAAATTCTGAAACCACTTTAGGGAGGAATTTAGGATGAGTACGGAGGACCACCTTGTCATGATGGAACACAGTGAAAGGTGGATCAGCAACTAAAGCTTGCAACTCACTGACTCTTCGAGCAGAAGTGAGGGCAATGGGAAACACCACTTTCCAAGTGAGATACTTCAGATGAGCTATAGACATTGGTTCAAATGGAGGCTTCATCAATTGAGCAAGAACAACATTGACGTCCCAAACCACTGGAGGCAGTTTGAGAGAAGGTTTGACATTGAAAAGTCCTTTCTGAATCTGGAAACCACCGAATGAGCAAAGAGAGGTTTCCCTTCAATAGGCTGATGGAAAGCAGCAATTGCACTGAGATGGACTCGGATCGATGTAGACTTGAGGCCAGAGGCGGATAAGTGCAAAAGGTAATCTAAAACAGAAGATAAGGAGGAATGTTGAGGCTCCTTATCGTGAGAAAAACACCATGTAGAAAATCTTGTCCATTTTTGGTGATAGCATTGTCTAGTGGTAGGCTTCCTAGAAGACTCTAAAATGTTTCTTACAGGCTGAGAAAACTGAAGAGGAGTTATGTTGAGAGGTACCAAGCTGTCAGTTGTAGAGATTGCAGGTTGGGATGAAGCAAAGATCCCTGACTGTATAAGAAGAGATGGAAAAACTGGTAGAAGAAATGGCTCCCTGCTGCTGAGTTGAAGTAGAAGGGAGTACCAAGGTTGTCATGGCCACCGCGGAGCAATCAGAATCATGGTGGCATGATCATTCTTTAACTTGACAAGCGTCTTGAGAATGAGAGGGAATGGAGGGAATGCGTACAGAAAGAGATCTGTCCATTCCAGAAGAAAAGCATCTGCCTCGAGGCGATGAGAAGAATATATTCTGGAGCAGAACTGAGGCAGTTTGTGGTTGTGGAGAATTGCAAAGAGATCTATCTGAGGCGTTCCCCACTGTGAAAAAATGTGATGAAGAGGCAAGGAATGGAGTGTCCATTCTTAAGGTTGCAGAAGATGACTCAAGTTGTCTGCCAAGCAATTTTTCACCTCTTGGATGTAGACAGCTTTGAGGAAGGTATTGTGGTGAATTGCCCAGTCCCAAACCTTCAGAGCTTCTTGACAAAGGGAGGAAGATCCCGTCCCTCCCTGTTTGTTGACATAGTACATGGCAACTTGGTTGTCTGTCCGAATGAGGACTACCTGGTCGTGAAGAAGACGTTGAAAAGCTTTGAAAGCATTGAAGATCGCTCTGAGTTCCAACAGATTGATGTGACACTGACGATCCGTACTTGTCCAGTGGCCTTGAGTACGGAGTACATCGAGATGAGCGCCCCAAGCATAGGTCGAGGAATCTGTTGTGAGGACCTTCTGATGGGGGGGCATTTGAAACAGCAAGCCTCTGGAGAGATTGGAAGAGAGCATCTACCAGCGGAGAGACTGTCTCAATGAAGGAGTGACTGTAATGTGTCGAGAAAGTGGGTCGCAAACCTGCGTCCACTGAGATTCCAGGGTCCACTGAGGAATTCTGAAGTGAAATCTGGCAAAAGGAATCACGTGTACTGTGGAGGCCATGTGACCCAGTAGCACCATCATGTGTCTCGCTGAGATGGAAGAGTGGGAAGACACTGTATGACAGAGTTGAAGGAGAGCTTCCAGACGTGGTTGCAGAAGGAATGCTCTGAGTTGGATAGTGTTCAGAACAGCTCCTATGAATTGTAGATTCTGAGAGGGTTGAAGTTGTGATTTGGGAAAGTTGATTTTGAATCCCAAACTTTGTAGGAACCACGTGGTCCGTTGGGTCAATACAATAAACCCCTGAGATACTGAATCTTTGATGAGCCAATTGTCTAGGTAGGGAAATACCTGAAGACCATGGTTCCTTAGAGCTGCTGCTACCACTTGATGAATACTCTGGGAGAGGAAGCCAGGCGAAAGGGCAGCACTCTGTATTGATAATGCAGATTCCCCACCCGAAATCTGAGATATTGCCGGGAGGCCGGATGAATGGGAATATGAGTATAGGTCTCCTTGAGATCCAGAGAGCATAACCAGTCGTCGTGATTGAGAAAGGGATAAAGGGATGCCAGGGACAACTTTCAAAATTTTTCCTTGACTAAAAATTTGTTTAGAGCCCTGAGATCCAAAATGGGCCGCAGATCGCCCGTCTTCGCCCCGGAGATGGAAGCAAACGTTGCTACCAATGAATGGATAGGGCACTCCCAAAGACTCGAGGCACTCCCAAAGACTCTGCTCCTTGTATGGAGTGTGAGGATTCCTGTCGAGCACTTGCAAAGAATCTGTTCCTTGCTTCACGTGCATAGATGCCAGACCAGACACTCGCAGAGACTCTGCTCCCTGCATAGAGTGTGTAGTCTCAGCCAGAGGCATAAGAAGAGGCTCGACCTTGTGGGAGTCTGCAGAATGCCAAGGCTGTATTAGAGTAGCAAGCTTCGGTCCCATATTAGTGAGGAACTGAATGAATTGCTTCTCTAACATGGTCTGTTAAGAAGCCGGCAAGGATGGATCCGCGTCTGAAACCGGACCTCCTGCTTTGGCTGGAGGTTCCATAGAGGCAATGGAAATGTGCTTCGACTTGGAAGTCTTAGCCACCTTGATTACCACATCTGGAACTTTCTGCTGAGCTATCTGACCTGAGGATGCAGGGGAAGATACAGCAGGTGTAGTCGAGGTAAGAGCCGCTGCAAACAAAGAAGGTCTGATGAGGCTCGAGGTCTGAGTAGTGGAGGCAGAAGGACCCTCGGTGGGACAGAGGCCACTTTTGAAGTCAGGGAAGTGGTCGAAGAATCCATCCCGAAAAGCTTCTCCACTAAAATCCAATGATGTTTAAGGGCTCAAGGTTGAAGAGTAGCACAGCGCTTGCACGACCGGTTGATGTTCCGGCCCAAGGCACTTGAGGCACCAATGGTGTGGGTCCATGAGGGAAATCGCACGCCGGCACTGGCTACACTTCTTGAAGCCCGTTGCTGGCCGGGACATAGGAAGAAAAATAGCTGCCGCAAAATCGAAGCCCACGGGCTGCGGCCGAGCGGACTGCCCTGGCAGTCAAACAGAAGAAGTAAAATTTTTTTTTTTTAACTAGAAATAAAAAAAATATAAGAACACAGCAATTCATGAAGAAAATAAACACAAACCGCGGAAAGAGAAGGCACGAAGTAACAAAGTTAAACGCAGAGAGTCAAAGACAGACTTCTCGGCTCCATGGAAAACTGAGAACTGAGGAGACGGCCCTGCGCTGGGCGGGAAGGCACTCACGCATGCGCGGTGCAGCTGACTCGAAACTTCTAGTTTCTGCAAGCAAGTCTGCTTGCAAGGCTTCTGCATCCGGGCTCCTTCGATGACGTCACCCATATATGAGAATAGGCTGCCTGCTTGTCCTGGAAAAATAAATGATTTCAATTCATGACTAGTAAACATTTTGCAAAAAATTACAAAATAAATTAAGATAAACACTGCATTTATCTATCCAAATATCTCAACTAGAGTATTAGACATCGGTATAAATAATGTAAAAAAAAAAAAAAAAAAAGCAAACTGAAAAGCTAAAAAGATTATTTATATTTTATGAGCATAAAAATTACCAATTTTTAAAAATTCTCCTCCTGATGCTGACCTTAAATCCAGTCTCATGACTTTTTTCTCTATTCGATTCCTCTTTCTACTAATCTAAGGGTAATGTGTTTCTTTAAAGTAAATGAGCCTTATTCAAAGTATTTTGGGTTCATCTTCAAATTTTCATCATTGCGATCATATTGAGGTTATCCTTGTCTTAGAGATAGAAAGTAAATGGTGTAGGGAAGAAGAGGAATGAGAAATTATTTCCTTCAAAGATAAGGAGTTTATATCAACTGGTTTGAAAAGTAAGAAGACTGTCTGTCTGATGAAGTACACCTCACAACTCATTAGTGCTGAGCGCAGGAATCAATATTTCACATCAAAAATGACTGCAGAAATATTCACAATTACCAGATGTTCAGAATTCATTTTGTATGGATAAAAAAAACCATGTCACATTTAATTTATCAGATGCTGCTACTGCTGCTTATTTCATTCAATCGCTTTAAAGTTATAAAAGCTGCCACCATCTCACTCTAACCATGTGCAGGCACAGAGAATAATACAATTTATTATCTACAATGATGCAATGACGACTGCTTGGATGAATAATTTTCAATAGCTCTTTATAGACATGATTGAATTAACAATCCTTTCAAAGGTATCCAAAGGTATTCAGTGTCTCCATTAAAAACAACCTTAAAGCAAAAAAATAACGGGGTAGATACTAAACCCCACCATTCCCAGATATTCAACAGCACTGAACTACATACTGCTGTAGAATAATCCCTCTGACTTTTGCAGCACTATGCAGTTAGGCCCTGATTCTTTAAAAGCTGCTTAACTATCTCCCCCCCCCCCCTTTTACCAAAGTGCAGAAGAGGTTTTTAGCACCAGCTGGCATTCTCAATGTTCTGTGCTGCTCCGATGCTCAAAGGAATTCTATGGCCGTTGGAGTAGTGCTGAGCATTCAGCATGCCGGCTGGTGCTAAAAACCACTTCTGCACTTTTGTAAACGGGAGATTCATTATTTAAAAAACTTTATAATCAGTGAAGTTAATTGAAAATTGCAATTAAATTACAAGGTAGGAAACCAACGTGGTAAGCGCCTATCATGTCTAGGTAGATGTCTACTCCAAGGCGCCTATTAGAAAGTATGCTTGGATACAGGACAGATCATGAACGTGTTTTGCATTTAAGGGGTGGATTATGAGTGCATTTTTACTTAGGCACACTCATTTAGGCCAAGAACACCCTGGCATTAAGTGCATCAAAGGTTTCAATGCCTATCGGCATCTAAGACCACTTTAGGCGCCACTAGGTGCGATTCTTTAAATGATGCCTAACATGATTTACACTTGCGCTCCTTGGCCCCTACAAGTTAGGTGTTGTTTATAGAATCAGGATCTTAGTGCCGGTGTGGTCCATGGGTAAAGCTGAGAATGAACCAACAATTATGCAGGCACTGGCCATATTCAGTGCTGGTGCCCACATAGCTATCCAGTCAGAGTGGTTGATCCTTGGAACGAGCTCCCGGTGCAGGTGATCGAGGAAAACAGCGTGCAAGAATTTAAGAGTAAATGAGATGCCCATGTGGGATCCCTTAGAAGGTTAAGCCAAGGGAACCTGTCACCAGGAGTGGGTCCCTAGGATAGTAGACTTGGGGGTGGGTCAGTAGAGTGGGCAGACCTGATGGACCTTATCTGCCGTCATCTTCTATGTTTCCATGTTTCTAAAAGGCAGTCTTGTTTTTGCTTGTTTACAATAATAACAAATTTAATATTAGAAAAGGGAGAACATAAGAACATAAGAACTGCCTTCTCCGGATCAGACCTTCGGTCCATCAAGTCCGGCGATCCGCACACGCGAAGGCCCTGCCAGGTGTACACCTGGCTTAATTTATAGTCCACCATATCCTTATATGCCTCTCTTAAGGAGATATGCATCTAGTTTGCTCTTGAAGCCTAGGACGGTCGATTCCGTCATAATCTCCTCCTGAGGTGCATCATAGCCCCGAGACCTTGTTGGTTTCAATGTTGGATGAATTTCGGAATGGTTTAAATAGAGGGAGAGATTATTTGGCAGTCTTTCTTGATGTTTCAGTTGCCTTTGATATGTTAGATCATGAAATCTTACCAGGCAGATTGGAAAATTGTGGCATCGAAAGAGTGATCTTGAGATGGTTCTCATTGTTTCTCTGCCGTCGGCAGCAGGAAGTGACAGTGAATGGGAATCTTGTCATAGGCTGGTGCAGACAGGGGTCCGTTCTTTCAGCAACTTTGTTTAACCTTTATTTTCTGCCACTCTGTAAGTTATTACATGAATTTGGAGTCTCTTATAGATTCTATGCTGATGACATTCAGTTTTTCTTTCCTATTGAGGGCGACTTTGGAGTGGAGCAGTTACAGTTGGCAGTGGAAGGGTTACAGTTGATAATGGCGGCAGTGAAAGAATAGATGGATTGCGATAGGTTGAAATTGAGTGTTCAGAAGACAAGGGTGATGTGTTTTAAAAGAACATTAGGGAATGAAATTCCAGACTCAGCTGATCTCCTAGAAACATCTATAATGATCTCAACTGAGGTGAAGTACTTAGGTGTCCTTGTAGACTCTTGCCTGACTTGTAGAGGGCATGTTCAAATTAGGGTCAGAAAAACATTTTTAAAATTGTGTTAACTGAGTAATCTCAGACTATATGTGTCATGGAGTACTTTTAAGACTATCCTGCAGTAGTTTTGTCAAGCCTCGATTATTGTAATCTAGTTATTTTGGGCATACCTGCAATGACTTTGTGGGCATTGCAAGTTGCACAAAATTTGACTGTTAGAATTGGGAGGTGTGAACATGTGTCAGAATACTATGTAAAATTGTATTGACTTAAACTGGAGTACAAAATACGTTATAGATTGCTGTTGAAGGTTTAACTCTGTGTGCATCAATTAGCACCAAAGTACCTAAAGGATAGTATTCTTCCATATGTTTCACATCCAAAGCTGCACTCTGTAGATGGTGCTGATCTTTGAATTCCAATGGTCAAACAATTAAGGCTGAAAGTAACTAGAGAGTGTATGTTTTCATGTATAGGTCCCTGAGAATGAAGTGAGATCTCATTATATATACGTCAGCAGGAAACTCTGAGTAATTTTAAGATTATTAAAAAGATTCCTATTTTGTAGAATGAAGTATGGTAACTCAGTGTCCTGCTGCTTAGTTGAATGCTGGTCGCTAACCTGTTTTGTTATTGCCTGTGGTTATTTTACTGTATGCATATTGCTGTTTTATTATGTATGCGGTTATTGTGACCCGCTTTGTATAAAGTGGGATACAAAGAAATAAACTATAAACCAGTGGTTCCCAAACTTGTCCTGGGGGCTCCCCAGCCAGTCAGGTTTTCAGGATATCCACAATGAATATTCATGAGAGAGATATTCATGCATGCACTGCTTGCAAATCTCTCTCATGAATATTCATTCTGCACACAGCAATTTCTGGGATGCAGCTCTCCGGATATTCAATGCTAGTGCCTGGACATGGCCTTAAGCCCACTGACCACAATAGGCCGAATATTGAGGGATGGGAAAATATTTACAATAAATTATATATTGCATGAACTACCATACGCATTTTTCTATTAAAGTGAGCCTTTATTCAGTTGAGAAAAATTTGGAAACTGTAGTCTGTTCTATCTAATGCTGATTTAAACACGCTATTAACACAGTTGTTAACAGAAGGACTGACTACTGTAAATAATTCTACTGTGACCTACTGATGAAGTGGAAAATTTTACAACTGCCTGCAGTAATAGAAAGTAAGTGCATACTTTTTACTCTGCTGACTCTGTCATATTTCCAAGTGAAAACACAAACATGTTCCAAGGAAAATTATATGCACCAATGGTGTCTGTTGATTTACTTGTTTTTGAAGGCTGAAAAAGAGGAGCAGGATAAAAGGTGATGATGGGAGAATCGTGGAGGGTGAGGGGGCTGGGCTACACACATTGAGGGTATTTTCAATAGGATGTCTAAGTGTAATTTGGACACTTTGAAAAAAGTCCAGAAATCCAGTAGAGAAAATGTCCATTTTCAAAACAGCCAGACGTCTATCTTTTATTTTTTAAAATGACCTATGTAGATGTTTTTGGTCCTTAGTGTGTCTATCTTTTGTGGCCATTTTTAAAAATAAAAACATCCACATAAAAAACGCACAAAAGCAAGTTTTGCAGCTGTACCCAACTGACTGTGGCAGGAGAATCCCTATCAGCTCAGCCGGTTTCGGTGCAGTTCTGCTGGTTCAGCTGATGGTGGATTCCCCCTGCCAGTATCAGCTGAATCAGCAGGGAAAATAAAAATTTGTCTCTTCTTCCCTCCCTCACATCCACCAGTTCCCTATACTCTTCCCCCTGACATCTCCCCACATCCACCCGATAACCTCCGTACTTTTGGATGACAAATTGGCAGGAGGGAACCCCCTCCCTCTTGCCTATAGGACTGCATGCTCAGAATGATGGGATGCAGTGAGAGTGGCCTAAGGGCCTGATTGGCTCAATTATTGGGCTTATGAGATGTTGATGATATGCTGAGAATCCTGAAACCCATTTCTAAAGCTTTAAAACAAAATATAGAAAAATAGCTGCTTTATTGCTGATGCTGATGAAATTTGGAAGGAACTGAGTGAGCGCTTAAAAACAGAACTGCACAATAATAGAATTAAATTACAAGTATTATTTATTTATTTGTTCAATTTTCTATATTGTTCTACCAGGGAGCTTAGAATGGTTTACATGAATTATTGAAGTACTCAAGCCGTGGGCAACGTCGCTGAATCACTGCCAAGGCCAGTAGTTTTTTCAGCTTGGCGGCATCAGACTGGACAGGAGAGAAGGGTAAGAACATGCTAGGCCTGGATTACCTAGGTTTTTTATAAAGTGCAAAGCGATGGCAGGCGGGAGGCATTAAAGAAGTGCTAACTGGATTTTTCCAGACCCCTGTTCGTTTACAAAAATTAGACAGTTCTAAATCTAATAGATGCAGGCACTGTCATCTTGATATAGAGACACTGGATCATCTGCTGTTCTATTGTCCTTTGATACTTAACTTTGGGAAGTCAATATGGGGACAGATTAATACCATACTGGAGGCATCAATTCCATTGACGTATGAGGTAGTCATATGCAGAATATTATTGCATATTAAGCTCCCCATGGACCGGTATAAATGCTGGCTTTTCCTAATTATGACTGTGCAGGATTGATCTGTACTAGTCTGGCTTGTTCAGTTTTACAATGGGTGTATTGATGTTCTACTGCTCACTGCAGTATGTAAGATGCTGCCTTTTCCTAGGTATACTCTTGTTGTGCGACGTGTGGATGTTTTTCATACAGACAGGGGGGTTAAAAAATGATGGACCCCGGGTGTCACATACGCTAGGTACACCACTGCACCGAGGTAGAGCCTTAAGTGTTGAAAAATAGGAGTTATCTATGACATGTGTATCCAGGAATCATCCATCTGTAATGACAACTACAATTAACTTCAGAAATAAGTTGGACCCATTTAAGAAATATATGTTTACCAATGACGTTTTAAAGAAAGTCACAGAACATACCAAAAACAAGGGGCAGAACCACTGAATAAACTTTATCAAAAGCATAACACCAACAGTGACCACAAAAATATTATATCTAAAACAAGAAGTTTGTTTTTTGTTTTACCTCACTGTTATACATTCTTAAGTAAAATACTATAAACAAGTAAACTACTTTAATAGGAAGAAAAAGACCTCAGACATCCAGGGTCATAATTCTGTTTCATTTGACCACTTACAGGCTGACCATAATTATTGGTCAAAATAATTGTTGCAAGGCCGGTCTCAGTTCATGCACTGAAGACCATACCTAGCAATAATAGTGGCTCTGATGTGCTTTTTCCAGAGAAAAGCCTTCAATGGTGATACTGTTAGCTTTGGCAAAATTCAAATAAAAGCAAAAGGACAACTTGGTAACAGTCACAGCCTCTTTATTCTGGCCTCAAAAAGAAAAATCTTCCAACCAGGGCAGGATTACCGTATTTTCGCGGATATAACGTGCACCCGTGTAAAACGCGCACACGGGTATAGCGCGCAGAAACCACAATATTATGTATAAAAACTTTTGTATACCGCGCTCACGGGTATAACGCGCATGCTGCCCGACTGTCCTTTCGCCCGCCCCGACTCTCCTCTGGCCACCCCGACTCTGCTTTCGCCCGCCCCGACTCTCCTCTGGCCACCCCGACTCTCCTTTCGCCCGCCCCGACTCTCCTCTGGCCACCCCGACTCTCCTTTCGCCCTCCCCGACTCTCCGTGCGCTGTCCCGACTCTCCATTTACCCGCCCTGCCCTGCCCACCCCCCGGCAGGACCACTCGCAACCCCACCCCGAAGGACCGCCGACTCCCCGACAATATCGGGCCAGAAGGGAGCCCAAACCCTCCTGGCCACGGCGACCCCTACCCCCACCACGCCCGACGCCCAATTCACCCCCCCCCAGCAGGACCGCTCGCACCCCCACCCCGAACGACCGCTCGCACGCGCTCCCACCCGCACCCGCGATCGGAGCAAGAGGGAGCCCAAGCCCTCTTGCCCGGCCGATTCCCCGACGTCCGATACATCCCCCCCCCCCCGGCAGGACCACTCGCACCCTCACCCCGAAGGACCGCCGACTCCCCAACAATATCGGGCCAGGAGGGAGCCCAAACCCTCCTGGCCACGGCGACCCCCTAACCCCACCCCGCACTACATTACGGGCAGGAGGGATCCCAGGCCCTCCTGCCCTCGACGCAAACCCTCTCCCCCCAACGACCGCCCCCCCCCAAGAACCTCCGCCCGTCCCCCAGCCGACCCGCGACCCCCCTGGCCGACCCCCACGACACCCCCACCCACCTTCCCCGTACTTTGTGTAGTTGGGCCAGAAGGGAGCCCAAACCCTCCTGGCCACGGCGACCCCCTAACCCCACCCCGCACTACATTACGGGCAGGAGGGATCCCAGGCCCTCCTGCCCACGACGCAAACCCCCCTCCCTCCAACGACCGCCCCCCCCCCCAAGAACCTCCGACCGCCCCCCCAGCCGACCCGCGACCCCCCTGGCCGACCCCCACGACCCCCCCACCCCCCTTCCCCGTACCTTTGGAAGTTGGCCGGACAGACGGGAGCCAAACCCGCCTGTCCGGCAGGCAGCCAACGAAGGAATGAGGCCGGATTGGCCCATCCGTCCTAAAGCTCCGCCTACTGGTGGGGCCTAAGGCGCGTGGGCCAATCAGAATAGGCCCTGGAGCCTTAGGTCCCACCTGGGGGCGCGGCCTGAGGCACATGGGCCAAACCCGACCATGTGTCTCAGGCCGCGCCCCCAGGTGGGACCTAAGGCTCCAGGGCCTATTCTGATTGGCCCACGCGCCTTAGGCCCCACCAGTAGGCGGAGCTTTAGGACGGATGGGCCAATCCGGCCTCATTCCTTCGTTGGCTGCCTGCCGGACAGGCGGGTCTGGCTCCCGTCTGTCCGGCCAACTTCCAAAGGTATGGGGAAGGGGGGTGGGGGGGTCGTGGGGGTCGGCCAGGGGGGTCGCGGGTCGGCTGGGGGGGCGGTCGGAGGTTCTTGGGGGGGGCGGTCGTTGGAGGGGGGGGGGTTTGCGTCGAGGGCAGGAGGGCCTGGGATCCCTCCTGCCCGTAATGTAGTGCGGGGTGGGGTTAGGGGGTCGCCGTGGCCAGGAGGGTTTGGGCTCCCTTCTGGCCCAACTACACAAAGTACGGGGAAGGTGGGTGGGGGTGTCGTGGGGGTCTGCCAGGGGGGTCGCGGGTCGGCTGGGGGACGGGCGGAGGTTCTTGGGGGGGGGGCGGTCGTTGGGGGGGGGGGGGTTTGCGTCGAGGGCAGGAGGGCCTGGGATCCCTCCTGCCCGTAATGTAGTGCGGGGTGGGGTTAGGGGGTCGCCGTGGCCAGGAGGATTTGGGCTCCCTCCTGGCCCAATATTGTCGGGGAGTCGGCGGTCCTTCGGGGTGGGGGTGCGAGTGGTCCTGCCGAGGGGGGAGAAGAATCGGACGTCGAGGGGGGGCATCAGGCTTTCAGGATGGGGACAGGACTTCAAGGGGGGACAGGCAGATCTTCAAGGGGGACAGGCAGACCTTCAAGGGGGACAGGACTTCAAGGGGGGACAGGCAGACCTTCAAGGGGGGACAGGCAGACCTTCAAGGGGGGACAGGACTTCAAGGGGGACAGGCACGGAGAGGCGGGGCAGTGCACCGAAAGTCAGGGCGGGTGAACGGTGAGTCGGGGCAACCAGAGGAGAGTCGGGGCAGTGCACCGAAAGTCAGGGTGAGTCGGGGCAACCAGAGGAGAGTCGGGGCAGTGCACCGAAAGTCAGGGTGAGTCGGGGCAACCAGATGAGAGTCGGGGAGGGTGAAAGGAGAGTCGGGGTGGCCAGAGGAGAGTCGGGGAGAGCGAAAGGAGAGTCGGGGTGGCCAGAGGAGAGTCGGGCAGCATGCGCGTTATATGCCTGAGCGCGGTATAGAAAAGTTTTTGTACATATCATCGTGATTTCTGCGCGCTATACCCCTGTGCGCGTTTTACAATGGTGCGCGTTATATCCGCGAAAATACGGTACAGTTCCCGTTGCCTTTCTTACCCACGTTACTTGCTTGTCTTACTTTAGGTCGATATTGGGGGGGGGGCGCGTTGCCAATCGGGTGAGGGGGCGCATTGCCAATCGATGCTGGAGGGGCCCATCGCCATATGGAAAAAACAATGTTAATGCCTTTCTTCATCGGGCCCCCCTGACCATTTCGGGCCCTAGGTGCATGCCTACTTGGTCTATTGGTTAATCCTAGAATTCAGAACACTGAATTTAGGCTCAGGGCCTTCTTTCTTACAGTGGATCACAGGTAAGGCTCAGAAAGTCCAATAGCCCCACTTTAGTTTGTTCCAATGGGAAACATAACAAGCAAAAAGACACAAACCAAAACAGTCCAAATTGTCTTAGTATCTTGGAACCCTATCGCTGGATTCTAAGGTCTCACCAGAGCCCTTTAGGTTGTTGGGCAAACCTGCTCTTCTCAGTGTGCTCCTTAAAGGCAGTGCATGCATAATCTCTTGAGAGCATAAAAAGGGAAAAAACAAAAATTATCTGCTCATATAGAGTTACATACAGTCCAATAATTTTTCTCAAGTCCTAACTCGGCCTGGTAATTCTCAAACGGGTCAGCCTCTAACTCCTGGGAGATAGTGTATGGAGAATTGTTGAATCTACATAGTGAAACCCTAAGCTGGATAGTGAATTCTCCCCACAATTTTCACACAAACACTGTGAGGCTTGCAATAGAAAGAAGAAAACAAAGTTTCAAAAGAGATAACACCAAAAGTTCCTTTGGAGCACTGCTCTAGGGCTCAGGAGTGCTCATGCATATCAATCTTTGCAGGCCCTGCTTTCTTTTCCAAAAAATCTTTACCAACTCAGTCTTTTTCTTTCCTGACACCCAGTCCTCATTAAGTCTCAAGGAAGCTCTGGAATGAGAGGGCACAGGATGAGGTTAAGAGGTGATAGGCTCAGGAGTAATCTAAGGAAATACTTTTTTACAGAAAGGGTGGTAGACGCGTGAAACAGTCTCCCAGAAGAGGTGGTGGACTCAGAGATTGTGTCTTATTTCAAGGAAGTCTGGTGTAGGCACATGGGATCTCTTAGAGAGAGGAAGAGATAATGAATGGTTATTGCGGATGGGCTGACTGATGGGCCATTTGACCTTTACCTGTCATCATGTTTCTCTGTTTTTAAAACCTGGAGGTCCATCTGGTTTTAACACTCTAGGCAAACATCCATTCCTCTTCATATCACAAAAAGCTTGGCAAATATGAGTTTAAAAACAAAAGATTAATTCACATCCATAGATTCCAACTAAGGCTGTTCTGCAATGTCCATAGGTTCCTCCGGCAGACTAGTTTCACTGCACTCCAGCATTTCAATGTCATTCTTTAGCTCAACTCCTGGAGCTCTCAGAAAAACCTTTATCTACTCAGTCTGCCCTTCCCCCTCTGGCCATAGCTTCCAATCTTTAACCTGTCTCTATTTCAGGGAGCCATACCCAACTCTATTTGGGGGGAGGAATACAAACCAGCTCTCCTGGGCTTTCCCTCTGATCTGCTGAAAGTTTAGCTCTTGTTTGGGAGAAGTTCTACTCTTATGAGGCACTAAATCCTTCCAGGGCTCCTGCTCTTAGGGCTCTGTCTCAGAGTATGAGTACAGTTTAGGCAAAGGAGCTGCAGTGCTACACTGATCAGCTCATTTTACTCTAAGGGCTGTGTGCTTGAGGCTTTCCACCAGAACAAGGCTGGCAGCAGTGCTGGGCTTGTTACATCATTGGTCAAAAACTTCCCTCTTACCATGTTCAAACAATTATACCATTTGCTCTCTTAGGTTTCTACAGCTGGTATCATGCTTGTTGCAGTTTTCTGAGACTCGTGTCTGGTCAGGTAAAAACCAACATTTTAGCCATCATATTGTGGCTTTCTTCAGGGTAATCTGTGAGGTCTGCAGTTTATCTTTATATATAGTGGGTCCTCAAACCCAATTGGTTGAGGCTTGAGGAAAGTCTATTGGTCACCAATTTGAATTTTGTGAGTAGAAGAGACCAACAAACTTTCTAATCTAATCTAATCTTTGAATTTTTATACCGATTCATCCCAACAGGAGGGCTCAAATCAGTTAACAAAATATTGAAGGGATTCATCCAAGATGGCGATTCGTACCGGTGTCTGGTGAGACGCTGTGGGCATATCCGCTTTTCATTGCAGCAGTGACTGGATTTTCGTCGGTCGCAATGCCGAAGAGACGGGGGAAGAGCGCTGCTGCTGCCTCGCGGCGTCTTGAGCACCCCCCTCTTGCTTCGATTGAGCATTTTCTCCAGCGTATCCAGAGGGAGTCAGTGGTGTCGGGGAATCGCCCGCTGGACTCTGCGGCGTGGAGTGACGCCGGACCGGAAGTCCTGGGGCTGGATACCACGCTGAGCCCCGACCAAAGGAATCCACCTCCCCCACCGCTGAGTGCGAGTTCCCCATAGGAAAGGAGTGGGCTAGAAGCTGCAGCACTCTCTGACCCTGAGGCTGTAACATCGGGGAGCCAGCAAAGTGAAGTCTCTATGGCCTTGTTAAGCCCAGAGATACCTCCAGCGGATGAAGTAAAAGGAGGAGAAAATCCAGACCAACAGACAGAAAGCAGTCAAGGTGAGCCTTCTCAAATTTTACATGAGACTTTCTTTAAATATGAAAAACCAGCTGAAGTGACTCTTGATTCAATTTGGGACTTAGTTTCCAAACTGGGAGACTCACTAACTAAACAAATTAAGGAAGGTGAAAAGAATACAAAAATTCTAAAACAGACAATAGAGGAAAATAAACAGGAAATTTCTAATGTTAAAGAAAAAGTGGGAGAAATTGAAAATGAAGTGAAAATGATCAAACAAGTTCAATCCACAATAATAAAAGATAATCAAATTATTAGAAGAAAATTGGAAACTATGGAAAACAACTATCGGACTAGTAACCTACGACTGTTGAATTTTCCTAAAATTATATCTATAAACCCGAGAGAGATGATAAAAAGGTACTTTATGGAGATACTTAATATTCCTGAGGAATCATTGCCTCCTCTCACTCGAGTATATTATTTGCCTATTAAAGAAGGGGATCAACACTCGGAGGACAAGAAACAGGAAATACAAGACCTTCAACAAGACTTGACAGCAATTCTGGAAACATCAGATAAAGATTTGGTTAAACCAGCAACTCTTTTATTATCTGTGGCGTTGCTGCCGGATAAGGATTGGATTTTGAAAATGTTCTTTAGAAATAAGAATAAATAATTTTTGGGTTTGAAAATTCTAATATTTCCAGATGTTAGTAGAGAAACTCAGAATCGTAGGCGGCAGTTTCTTTTGATGAAAGCAGGAGTTACACAGCTGGGTGGTATTTTCTTTTTACGTTTCACATGTAAATGTATAATAAGGTATCGAGATAATAAGTATGTGTTTTTTGAACCATCTCAACTTACAGCCTTTCTGACACTGAAACGTCTGGAAAAAGAAGGAACAACAACTACTACAGTAACAACAATGTAATAGTAATACCAATTGGATTTGATATTAGAATAATTCCTCAAGCCAGGCACGTGATACTGTTTTCTTTGTATAGAATTATAAATTGATTTCCTAAAGTTCACTCATAAATAATCTTTGATCACATTATAGAGGACTTCAGATTGTTCGACTAGAATTTTTTCTTTTTATATCATGTAAGTGATTATCTTATAATTTTGTGTTTGATCTAACAATCTTTCAGTACAAAATGTTTGATTTTGTTAAGAATTTTAAAATGATAAATTAAAAATTAAAAAAAACAAATCAGTTAACAAAATATTAATAAAATTATTCATGAATTTAGAACAGAAACTATATATTTTAGGGCAGAATTTTACCATTTGATTGATTATTTGAAAATAAGGATCATTAGTAAATAACATAAGAACATAAGCAGTGCCTCTGCCGGGTCAGACCACAGGTCCATCCCGCCCAGCAGTCCGCCCCCGCGGCGGCCCAACAGGTCATGACCTTCCTGAATCACCAGAAGGGGCCCCCTTGCCCCCTAGGTATCTCATCGAAGTCCTATCTTCCCATCAAAGTCCTAACCTTCCGGCCTTTCACCTATACGACCTGGTGAGCTGTCTATACTTATGCAACACCCCAGCACCTCCCTCAGTACCCCACGATCCCCTTGTCCCTCAGGAATCCGTCCAATCTCTGTTTGAATCCCTGTACTGTACTCTGCCGGATCACTTCCTCCGGGAGCGCATTCCATGTGTCCACGACCCTTTGGGTGAAGAAAAGCTTCCTTGCATTTGATTTAAACCTATCCCCCTTCAGTTTCTCTGAGTGCCCCCTCGTACTTGTCGTCCCTTTTAGTCTGAAGAACCTGTCCCTGTCCACCTTCTCTATGCCCCTAAGTATTTTGAAGGTCTCTATCATATCCCCCTTGAGCCTCCTCTTTTCCAGAGAGAAGAGCCCCAGTTTATCCAGCCTCTCGGCGTATGGGCAGTTTTCCAGCCCTCTTACCAGTTTCGTTGCCCTCCTTTGGACTTTCTCAAGAACTGCCATGTCCTTCTTGAGGTGCGGCGACCAATAATGAACGCAGTATTCCAGATGTGGGTGCACCATCGCTCGATACAGCGGCATGATGACTTCCCGCGTCCTGGTTGTTATGCCCCTCTTGATGATGCCCAGCATCATCAAGAGGGGCATAAATAAATATGTCTTCAGTACTTTACGAAATAAATATGTCTTCAGTACTTTACGAAATGTGGGTAGATGAGAGAGAACTCTAATTATAGAAGGAAGGTCATTCCAAACTTTTATGAATAAAAAAGAAAATGATTGACAAAAATTGGCCATAGTTTTTATTCCTTTAACAGTGGGAAAGCCAAGTTTATATTTCTGAGAGCGCCTAGAATTTGAGATTTCTTATGAATTAAATGAGACAGGAACCAAGGAGAAAAAAAATACCATATAGGATTTTGAAAATTACAGTTACACATTTAAATTGGATCCTCCAGTAAACAGGAAGCCAGTGAAGGGATCTCAGTAAAGGTAAAGGTGTGATATGATCATATTTATGTTTACCTTATATCAGTTTAGCTGCCGTATTCTGGATAAGTTGTAGCTTCCTCAAATTCCATTTACTTAAACATGCATAAAGTGAGTTGCCATAGTCCAACTGAGATAAAATAATGGCCTGAACAAAAACTGCAAAATGTTGCTGAAAAAAAAAAGATGGAAGTCAATCCTCTGAATAGTTTGAAATCAGACATTTAATTCCTGCATCTTAAGAATCCAAGATTGGGCATTTTCAGTGTGCATGAAATTAAATACTACCAAGACAAAAAAAAAAGTTGAATGTGCTTTTCTTGACTTGTTATATGCTCTTATACCTGTGTGTTGCACTCTCATTATCTAATCAAATTAATCATGTTACTAAAAAATAACAAAATAAAAATATCATCTGCATAATTATAAATTGTTTTGATTGGAAATAGTTTCAAAGATTGCAAAGTAGTCATAAATGTTAAACAAAATAGGAGGCAATGTTGAGCCCTGTGGTACCCCACAAAAAGAGGTCTAGATAGGTGAAAACTTGCCCTCATTATGGAATTGATACGATCTTAACATCAAAAATCCTTTAAACCAGTCTAATACCTTTCCGTTAAGACCAATATTAGCTAACAATTGAATCAAAATATTCATCAAAAGCCACTGATAAGTCAAATTGCATCTGGACCCTGAGATAGAAGACCCTGAACTTTTGCTACCAAAGAAATCAGTAGTGTTTCTGTACTATAATTTGTATGAAACCCATGCTAAAAAGGGAGCAGAATTGAGAATTTATCTAAATATTCTGAAAGCTGTTTAGAGACAATAGATTCAATTCATTTAGTCACTATCGGTATGTTTGCTATGGGATGATAAATTTCAGGGACAGTCTGTATTTTTCAACAATGAAGAAAGTACGATATGTCCTATATCGACTGAAAAATGAGCATTGAAAAGTAAATGATTTATTATAACTGTAAACCATGAAATAGCATGGGAGGAAATATTGCAAAAGGTATGGGCTGAAAAAGTATCAAGTAAACATTTCTTTTTCCCAAATTTTGCACAAAGATTCTTTAATTGACTTTCTGATATCAAAACGAAAGTACACCAGTATCTATTTACTGGAATATTATATACCAGTGGTTTGAAAAATAGAGGTACAAATGAGTCTGAGCCACTAGTAAATGAGAATATAATTGTTAAGATTTTGTCCTTAAAAAGGTTGCCACTTTATCAACAGAAGGCATTGAGTCTTAAGAGGTCTTTCAAATTCTTATTTCTTACAAAAGTTATGTGAATCAAACGTAAAGTTACCAACTGGGTTAGAAACTGGTTAAGTGGAAGAAGACGATGATGGTAAATGGAGTTTGCTCAGAGGAAAAGTGGTATAACACAGGGTTTGGTCCTTGGCCCAGTTCGTTTTACATCTTTGGAAGTGATATTGCAGAAGGGCTGTTGATTATGGGTTGCCTCTTTGCAGACAATACAAAACTGTATAATAGTGCAGACATTCCTGATGGTGTAGATAGCATGAGGATGAATCTAGCTAAACTGGAAGAATGGGCCAGAAATTGGCAATTAAAATTTAGTGCTAAAAAATGTAGGGTCATGAACTCGGGCTACAAAAACCTGAGAGTGCAGTACCATTTAAGAGGAGAAGTACTTCTGTACTTGAAAGAAAAATAAGACGTGGTGATGATCATTTCTGATGATATTAATGCAGCCCCCAGTTCCCAAGAGAACACCCTTTCCTACCTTTACCAGATATTTCTGACAGCTTTCACTAGTGGATGAGCAAAATTACCTAAGACAGGATTTGTTCTGAAGGGAACCAAGGTAGTCACATAAAAAACAAACCTCATCTCAACTTCTCAAAGAAGATGAGAGGTAATTATATGTGATTATATTATTTGTGTTAATTAATTCTCATTAATGGCTCCTTTTACAAAACCAAAGTAGTGGCTGCTGCTGTGGTAATCGCTCTGACACTCACAGGGATTTAATGGCCGTCAGAGCATTTGCTGCGCAGGGGATAAGTGAGATAGATGTTAAGTTTTGTGTGTATTTGATGTTGAAGCTTTTGTTATTTAATTTATAGAAATCAAATAAGACCACTGAAAGTGATACAAGTATCATATTTTATAATTCTAATTAATATCAGATACATAAATTTTTACAATATTATTATGAATTCATCTTTCTTAAACTTTTCCTCCAGTATAAGGTATTAAAAATTTGATTCTTTTCTCAATTTTAATATCTTTACACGAGAAACTATTGTTAACTGTTATATGACCCAGGTAAATATGTAATTTTTAAATGCTTTTTTGTACTACCTTTTCTTTAACGCAAGTAAAATCTTTAAGATCTTTTTTTTCAGTTCAGTAGGGATGTCATTTCTAGTGTACACTTGTAGAGGAGACATCTGTTTTCAGCTGCTGGTCTAAGTCACAAAAACCCACCTAAAGTCACCAGATAAGCACTGGAAAAACATAAAACAGACCCCCACACACTACCCCAGTGATCACCGACCCCCCACCCCCACCCCCATAAAAATATTAATCACACCTTTAAAATTCAGCCTCCAGACCATCATCACCTGGCAGCCTGTCATAGGAAAGCCTAGTTGTCCAGCACAAAGGCGGCTTAAGCCGTCTTGAGGGTGGGTTAGGGACTCATGGAGAGGAGGACCCATGCCCATAACCCCTGTAATCACAGCATTGATACGTAAACATGTGCACTCCCCTATATACCTCAAAACCCTTTTTTACTGGCATATAAGTGGCTCCTGCAGCCATAAGGGTTATTGGAGTGGTAGATAGGTGGATTTAGGAGATTCTGGAGGTGGTTTGGGGGGCTCACCATGACCTATAAGGGAGCTGTAGTGAGGAGAAGACATGGTATCCTTTTTGTGAAGTTTACGGCAGTGCCCTGTAAGGTACCTCACTATTTAGGTGCCATGTCTGGGTGTTCAGTCCATCACTTTGCAGATCCCTCCCATGTCCAACAGGGCTTGTTCTAGGCATTTTTGACTTGGATGAAAAGTTGGACGAAAATGTGGTATAAAGATGGACGATTTAGCAACTTGGACGATCAGATCTGCAGGACGTATAATTAGACGATTTTCGAAAGAAAAAAAATTTTGGATGTATTTTTCGAAAATGTGTCTTAGGCAGTTTTTTTTTTACTGCGAGTTGGACACAAACAGACTTAGACGTACCTTTCAAATATGCCCCCTTAGCGCACCTTAGTAAAAAGTTTCATAATAAGGTCACAAAGAAAAACTGTATTAGTCTTTATAGAATGAACATTAATGCCCCCGCCATTTACAAAACCGTGAAAGTGATTTTTAGTGCAGGCCAGCGCACTGAATGAATTGAGCATTGGGAGCAGCACAGAACATTCAGCGCCCCAGGCTGCGCTAAAAACCACTTTCATGGTTTTGAAAAAAAAGGGGGGTAAGTAAAAAGAAAAAAACAAACAATTTAACAGAATACTTAGGAACAGAAGTAATTGACTTTAATACACAATGTAAAGAAATAACAGGATTCCTCAGAAAACTAAGTCACCTTAGACAGAATTCAGCAGCATGAAGAATCACACAGGCAAGTAGGGGACATGGATATTACAGTCCCAATGGTCCTGGCAGGTATTCTAGGGATATGTGAAGCAGCCGCTTTACATTCCTGCATTAGGCCTGCCTTCATACTGTAACAATATTGCTGGGGGGGGGGGGTACTGTACATTTCTGGATCAGGCCTTAGATCAGGGGTGTCCAACCTTTTGGCTTCACTGGGCCGCATTGGCCGAAAAAAATGTTTCTGGGGCAGCACAAACTTTCAAACACTGCAGCAAGACACAGGAGTGAGCCAGCAAGATGGTAAACACCCGGGGGCAGCAGAGGAAAACACTGCATCACCCTCAACCGGGGCCGCACAAAATACTTCACGGGGCCACACCGCAGGTTGGACACCCCTGCCTTAGATGGAATTCAGTTACACATAGAACCACAGATACAAGCAGAGGACAACAATGGTACAGTCCTGGCAGGTATTCTGAGGATACATGAAACATAATCTGTTACATGCCAAGCACTGGTATCTCCTTCCCTAGCTCTTCCTGTGTGATTTGATTTATTTGATATATCACCTTTTACACAGTTTTAAGGAAATACAATATAATACAGTCTTTATTTGTATATTGCCAATGCCTCCATGAAGTTCACAGCAGGTTATGTAATTATGGTGATACAAATTAAAAACAAGTATTACAATAATTAAAAAGAGATATAATATAAAGAGGGACATTTTTTGATATGACTTCCAAATCCAAGTTTAGACGTTTTGTGGAACAAGCACAGAAATCCAGTGGTGAACATGACCATTTTCAAAACAGAAAAACATTCATCTTTTTGTTTAAAAATGGCCATTTCTCAGACATGTTTGTGCACAGTGCATTTAATTTTTTTGAACCATTTTGAAAAGAAAAAAAAAGAAGCCATTGGGATGTAGGAGAGGCCAGCATTTTTCGTAGACCAGATCAGTGTTTCTCAACTCGATCCTGGAGTACCCCCTTGCCAGTCAGGTTTTCAGGATAATGAATATGTATGAACTTGAATTGCATACACTGCCTCCATTATATGCAAATTTCTCCATGCATATTCATTGTGGATATCCTGAAAACCTGACTGGCAAGGGGGTACTCCAGGACCGAGTTGAGAAACACTGGACTAGATCACAGACATCCCAGCAGAGGGCACCCTAAAGGAAACTTCAGTGAACTTCACATAAAAAGTCCAGGCTATTGTTTTGTTTGACTGCAGCTGCTCTTTACAACTGCTACCTCCAAGAACCTGCCATTCTAAACAAAGCAAATGAATGTTTATGCACTGGTTATATGCAGCATGAACATTCATTTTAGAAAAATAAACAGATGAAAACAGACACAAACACTTTTATACTGTGGAACAGAAATATAAACATTTATTTGCCTCAACGCAAAAGTTTATCTGAGCCATTTTAGAAACATAAATGTTTATTTTTCCTGAAGCTGTCACAGAGTCCAGTATCCAGCTTGGTTTTCAGGGGATATCAAACAATCCCTGTAGGGCAGCACTGCTCATGAGAACCACTCTTCTGAAATCTAGACATCCTAGGTTGTGGTGTAAATCCTGACATCAGTCTATTAGAGCAGGGGTGTGCCCACACTTTTTGGGCTTGCGAGCTACTTTTAAAATGACCAAGTCAAAATGATCTACCAACAATAAAATTGTAAAGAAAAACCACAAAGCGCACTGTACGCTGAGAAAATGTTAATTATCATTTCTATTCCGGGTTTTTTTCAAAGAGGTCAAGACAGATGACTCTATGCACTGTCACCTCAGTAACAACCATACAGAAATTGACAAATATACCCTCTCCCTTTTTACTAAACCACAATAGAGGTTTTTAGCGCAGGGAGCTGCGCTGAATGCCCAGCGCTGCTCTTGACGCTCATAGGCTCCCTGCGCTAAAAACCGCTATTGCAGTTTAGTAAAAGGGGGCCATAGTGCAAAATATAGATAGCAGATATAAATTCAGACATATTTTGATCACTAAATTGAAAATAAAATCATTTTTCCTACCTTTGTTGTCTGGTGATTTCATGAGTCTCTGGTTGCACTTTCTTCTTCTGACTGTGCATCCAATCTTTCTTCCCTTCTTTCATCCTGTATGCTTCCTCTCCTCCAGACCTTATTCCCGCCCCCAACTTTTTCTTACTCTCTTCCTGCCCTTTCTTTCTCCCTGCCTCCCTTTCTTTTTTTCTCTCTTTGTGCCCCTTTCTTTTTTTCTGCTTCCCTTCTTTCCTTCTGTCTCCCTGCCTGCCCCTTCTTTCTTTCTCCCTGCCCTCCCCCAAGCCATTGCTGCCGCCATCGGGGAACAGGCCCCCAAGCTGCCGCCGCCATCGGGTAACAGGCCCCAAAGCAACCGCCACCCCAAGCTCTCCTGCTTCCCTGCTTCGGGCTGACCAGCATTCCTCTCCCCGACATCAATTCTGCCGTCGGAGAGGAAGTTCCGGCCCAGCCAGGCAGCGATTGGCTGGCCTGAACTTCCTTTCCGACGGCAGAATTGACATCGGGGAGAGGAAGGCTGATCAGCCCGGTAGATCGCCAAGGCAAAGTGAGTCTATCACGGAGCCCGGGATGGGCTCCACGATCGACTCACTTTGCCTTGTCAATCTACCAATAGATCGCGATCGACCCATTGGGCACCCCTGTAGTAGAGCATAGATGAAATTAGATCAGATGTATTCATTTATAACCTCCTTTATACCTAAGCAGTATATAAATATTATATACATAAAAGTAAGTAAAACCTAAATTGAATAGTATTCATAAAATACATAAAACCAAAACATTTACATGCTAATAATACAATCATACTACAATACAATAATACAATCATACAAACAAATTGCAGCTCTACATTCTGGAGGAACGCAGGGAGAGAGGGCACATGATAGAGACGTTTAAGTACATCACAGGTCATGTCGAGGTGGAAGATGACATCTTCCTACTCAGGGGACCCTCGGCCACTAGAGGGCATCCGCTCAAACTCAGAGGAGGGAAATTTAAGGGTGATGCCAGGAAGTACTTTTTCACGGAAAGAGTGCAGGGTCGCTGGAACAAGCTTCCGGAGCAGGTGACCAAGGCCACTAGCGTGCTTGACTTTAAGAATAAATGGGACATCTACGTGAGATCCCTACAGAGGCCTAGTAAGGGGGTGGGTCAGTAGAGTGGGCAGACTTGGTGGGCTGTGGCCCTTTTCTGCCGTCATCTTTCTATGTTTCTATACTTATAACATGTCAAACACCTGCCATTCTTTTTTAATAGGAACCTCAATTGATGAAACAATCACTTATTGATCCACCAGTAGCTCTCATTTAAATAATTTCCAGTCAATTCAATTCAATTGATCCTCAGAAACACCACCTCGGACTCCTATACTTCATAGTCCCAGGCTTTATGTGTTAAATCCTCATTGGATCACAATAATTTCATAATAATAATTTAATTTAATCGTTATACATAGTTTAGCTTAGGTTAATAATATGAACTTATCTCAAACGTGGTCTTCATTAATGGGATAACTTAGCCAACATGTTTTCTCAAGGCCGTACATCCCTGCAAAAGTGTAAAACCTTTTTACCACCTTTCCCTCTTTCAGTAAACTTAAGTAAAACCCACCAAACTATTGCCTGAAAGAGGGAAAGGTGGTAAAAAGGTTTTACTCTTTTGCAGGGATGTACGGTCTTTTTTAATATTCACATTTCATCTTTGATACATAATTAGGGGAAAATTCTGTAAAGGATGCCGTTCTCAGCTGCCGCCTATGCAGTGGCTGAAAATCACAGATTGGCATCCTATACAGAATTACATCTGTTGCCTAACCCCACCTAACCACCCGAATTCCCTAACCGGTGTCAGTTAGAGTATCATGTTTCCATTAGCAAGGGATTGCAGCCAGGGAAGTACCTTGTCCATGGCAAGAAGGATGCCCAATCCCTCTGGGTACCACTCCCAAAACCCCCAGACTGTCCGTGGCAGGAGTGATGCCCACTCCTGCTGCCAGCAGGCCTCCCAAAGCAATGACCCCTCCCCAATCAATGACACCCTGAACCCCCCAACCCGACAGCCCCCATCCCAGTAAATCAATCCCCCCAACCCATCCATAGGAAGTACTTTAGGCACCTAGGCCAACCGGAGTTTTAGGCCTCATTCTCAGTGCATTCTGGGATGCACTGCGAGTGGTCTAAGACTCCAATTGGTGAGATACATAAAGCCCCTCCCATGCGGGGATGTTCGGTGGTGGCAGCAGGATGAGTTGGGCATACCTCCTACCGTGGACAATCTCGGGGGCTCCCTGATGCAACCGCTGCTGCTCAGCTGATCGCGGCAGGGAGATTCCCTTGCCGTGATCAGCTCAGCAGCCATGTCTATTTGAAATGTAAGCCTGCATTTTGCTGGCCTACATTTCAGGCATCTATCACGGCCCTAGGGAGATGCCTAGGGCTGCTTAAGCATGCCCAAGGCCACTTCTGGGCAAAACCATGCCCAGCCTTGAGCGAGCTTAAGTGTTCCAACGTGTCTCCCTGCACCCGTGACAGACAGATACATTGTAGGCAGCCTGCCTCTGGAGTTTTTTTTAAACGTGTGTCCCAATTGGCTGGTTATACAGCAGTAGGATGCCTACCGCTGCCTACAATTGGGACGACGTTTATACAATTTGCCCCTTAGTTTCTGTCTCCATAGAAGCCTATTTTTATTCCTTGCATATTCTAAATATGTTTCTGCTGTTACATCATTTACTAATTCATATTGTTTTTGCAAATGAATTAGATTTAAAACGTTTCTTAAATTACTTTATATCTGTATTTGTTCATATATTCAGTGGAAATTAATTCCATAATAATGGACCAGCAAATGAGAAAGAGCATCTATGAGTTTCTTCATAAAGCATTGCCAGAATGTGAAAATGAACAGCTGTTTCAAATTTGAATCCAGAATTATAACTGAACTATGAGCTTGATTTGATATCTATGATACTTTATGAACACTGGATCAGCTTCGTAGCATTTAACGCTCTGGGCCACGATACAAACCTCTATCATGGCTTAGTAAAAGAGGTGGGGGTATATTTCTTGATGTTTCAAATATATTTTAGATTAAATTGTTTCATTATAAATCTCTCCAATGAATTTTATTTCTCTCTTATCACATTTAACACTTGTTCACCTTCAGCCAATCAACAATTTCTCTAAAGGCTAGTTTTAATCCCTGAACAGCTAAATTTACTCTTGTAACAAATGCAAACAAAAAATTGTACATCATATGCATAAAGACAATAATGAAGATTCAAGTCCCTTACCCCCCCTACCTCCTTTTTACTAAGCCACGGAAGAGGTTTCTACTATGGCCCGGAGCACTATATGCTCCAATGTTGCTCCAATGCTCATAGAATTTCTATGAGTGTTGGAGCATTTAGCACTCTGGGCTGCAGTAGAAACCTCTACTGCGGCTTAGTAAAAGGAGATTTAATTTCTTACATAAAGGACTTAACCCCCCCCCCCCCCCACACACACACACACACTTTTACAAAACCACAATAGTGTTTTTTGCGCAGGCCGGTGTGCTGCTTAGCAGCATCAAGAGCAGCGCAGAGCATTCAGCACACTGGCCTGCGCTAAAGACCACTTTCACTGTTTTGTAAAAGGGGGGAGGGAGGGTTAAATACAAATGAAATGATATGGCTGAAAGCGATAACCCCTTTTGAACTCTAGTTAAATAATCTCCTTAACTATGATTGTTGTTCTCCTAAACAAATTTCCTATTGTCTATTACTCAAAAAAAGATCTGAATAAATGTAATACTGTACCAGAAATTCCACATGCTTTTAATCTATTAAAAACAATTACATGATTTGTCATATCAAATCCTGCAGATATATCTAATAACACTAAAAAATAATTATAACAATGATCCATACCTTGTCTCATAACATCAATGGTGGATAATAATGCTGTGTCTGCATTACTGTCTCTCCTAAATCCAAATTGAAAGGGGTCTAACACATTTTTTCTTCCAGATAGACAACTGTTTTAAGCCTATTTTTTTCAATCAGCTTAGCAAATGTGAGCAATGATGAAATTGGTCTAAAATTACTATGAATATCAAAATCTAAATTATGATTTTTAATTAAAGGCCACACTGAGGCAATTTTTAAAATTGCTGGAATATTTCCTGTGTCAAAGAAGCATTTACTACAGCAGTTATAGGTAGTATTAATCTTGATCCTGCTGCTTAAAATATCACTGGAAACACAAATCACTACTTGAGTTAGTAGGTCACAGTGATCTCAAAATAACTTTTACCTCAACTCTTCTAACTTCATGAAATTCACTCCAAGTCCACAATCACATCCTCATAGATAGGGACCACATTATCAATCCTCACAGTAAATACCAATAGTTTTTGGTTCAATAGAACTATGCAATCTTATCAAATGTATGGGTATTTAATCAATAGTTTAACAATTCCAAAAAGCTCCTTAGGTCTGTTTAGTGCTTCTGAAATCATTTTTCATTAGCACTGCTTTCTTTCATCATTTATTACACTCTCATATTCCTTAATTTTTAATACAAATGATTATTTAATTCTGCATCTCTAGTTTTCCTCCATGTTCTTTCAAGCTGTCTCAATTCTCTTATCAACTGTTTCAAACCTTCAGAATTCCAAAATTGATAACCATTTCCAGATTTAATTTTTACTTCTTTCACTGGTGCTACTTCACCAAATACTGTGAATAACAGTACATTCTATCAATCAATTAACATATCATAATTTTGAAGAAGGGCGCTGGTGGCCTTTTCGAGAATGGCAGCATAGTGATTGTGCTCCTGCTTCACCACTGATAAATAGTCAGATAAAAGCATTTTTGACTACTATTGGCTAATACCTTTTTTTATCAACAAGAGAAGGAATAGCAATGGCTATAGGGAAATCAGGAAAAAGACATAAACCAGAGTCTAATTCACCTTCTAAAGCTACAGCAAGTAAAACAGATAAACAGACATCCTATAAAATACTAGATGAACTGAAAGCTCTGAAGGAGCTGATGGTTGAAACAAAAGAAGATACAGCTGACATAAAAGAAGACTTAGCAAACTTAACTACTGAAGTCACTCAATTTAAAACAAGAGTAGAATCTCTTGAAACCAAAGCTGTGGTAGCAGAAGAAAATATCAAAGATATCCAGGGCCATCTTAAACGGATTTCATATATAGAAAAAGAGCTTGAAGATGCCAATAATAGATCGAGGAGGAATAACATCAGAATTTTGGATATGCCGGAAGGCAGAGAAGGTAAAGAGTTGATACAATTCCTGGAAAAGATAATTCCACAGCTACTCGACATTAAATTCACAAAGGAATTCAAAATACAGTGAGCACACAGATCACCATCAATACGTGCACAAGATAAGTACCCGTGTCCAATCATTCTAAAATTGCTAAGATATACTCAAACACTAGAAATTTTACAAAGAGCAAGATAAAAAGGTCCAATAAAATATGAGGGTCACAATATATTATTTGTTCCGGATCTGTGTAAAACCACAGCACGAGCAAATAAGAAGTTGTTGGAATACAGGCTGAAATTAAAAGAGTTGAATGCTCGCTTTGGTATCTTTTACCCAGCATGAATGCGGGTGACTTATCAGAACCAGACTAAAGACTTCACCGATCTATCGGAGTTAGCAGCATTCATCAAAGAAAAACTCCCCACCACTACAGATAATGTTTGTGCTATCTTGTCAAGTTTCATTGTTGTTTGGTCTCACCATACAAATCTTGTTCTCAGAATCGACGGATGGATATTTCCAATATCTACATAATTTTAATAATTGACTGTATTTGTTTTCTCTTTTTTTTGCTCTCTTCCCTCCTGGTTGATTAACTACTGTGAAGGTAAGACTATGAAGCCACATATAGTCACGTTCTCTTGCTAAATACTCTTATTACTGGAAGTGCACTGCGGGTCTATTAAACAGAGAACTGGAGGTGCTACTGCTCTGCAATAACTGGCATTATCTTTTTTCTACCACTGATGTCTTCTTCTTTAAGAGTCTTTGCCACACTCTTCCCTGCAATTAGTCACAGTTATAAAAGACATGACTTGATTCACTGGATTGGAGACTCATCATCTATAGAATGTGGAGAGTTATACCCCGACCATATGGACAGTTCATTATTGTTACACATATATTACTTTTATAGAATGCTAGTCTTTATTCTGATTTTAATTAATCCCCACTCTGTTTAATGTCTCCGAAGGATCTTCATATAACAGTTGTACTATTGTATAGAACATAGTTTGCACTCTTTTCCAGTACTTATTGAGAGCAGGGCCTTATATCTTAACCAACAGCTCTGCTTCCAGTTGTGGATTTGGAGGGAGCTTTATATAAGAAGTTGTTATGTAGCCTAATAATAGTCAGATTGTGTACTGTACATGACTTAAAATAAAAAAGAAAACAAATAAGGATGGTGGGGGAAGAGGGAAAGAAGGGGTAGAAGGGAAGGATGAGAAAAAAGATGTTGCATGGTTCAATTTACCTTAAGTTTATGACATTATAAGGTTTGTTATTATATTATCATAGAAATATCTGACACCATATATCTAGTTTATTATTATAATGCATATTGTAGGTGATGGTAGACACTGTGCTGTTTTTCTTTCATGATTGATTACACCGACCCAAACACTTCTTTAGAGTTATTCTTATTGTGCATGTTACGCTTTACCACACAGGTTTTCAGTTCCTAGATTGTACCATCAGACATAGGTATTACGTGTATAATACTTTGATATGATGTGCAGATGTATATAACTTCATGCCAGTTAGATCAATACAGCTATTTGTAATTAATGATACTTAGAATTAGTTCACTCAATGTCAAAGGTCTTAATAATCTAGTTAATAAAACTAAACTAGTAATTACTTGTCCAATTTACAATCAGATATCATACAACTGCAAGAATCCCATCTTAACAAGACAGACTTGGCAAAACTCAAAACTGCTTAACCATTAACAATATTTTATTCCACAGCAGTGGAAAGAAAAAATGGTGTAGCCATTATAGTGAATAAGTCTTTAAATGCCACTATACTTTCTAACTGAAAAGACATTAATGGATGGGTTAAAATTACATTGCAACTCAAACATCAAATTTTAACTATCATTAACATTTATGTGCCTTACATAGATAGTCCACAAGTCTTCTATGATATCGCTGACAAGCTTATGAATTATCCACATTCAGAGTATACAATTTGGGGAGATTATAACATGATACTTAACCCAGAACTAGACAGATGTTCTACTGTTAAATTCAGGAAATCCAAAGCTTGGTTTATGCTACAGGATATTATTGATCAACTGGATATCGTGTATTTAGACACCGAAATCCCTGAGGTAGATCCCTTACAAAGATATTAAATAGTATCGGACCCAAAACCGAGCCCTGTGGCACTCCACTGGTCACTTCTGACATTTCTGAGGGAGTACCATTTACTACCACCCTCTGAAGTCTGCCACTAAGCCAGTCTTTAACCCATGCAGTCAATGTATCTCCCAGACCCATCATATTCATCTTGTTTAATAACCTGCGGTGTGGGATACTATCAAAAGCCTTACTGAAGTCTAAATAAGTTCAAGTTCAAGTTTATTATTAATAATAATAAACTTGAACTTGAACTTATTTAGACTTCAGTAAGGCTTTTGATAGTATCCCACACCGCAGGTTATTAAACAAGATGAATATGATGGGTCTGGGAGATACATTGACTGCATGGGTTAAAGACTGGCTTAGTGGCAGACTTCAGAGGGTGGTAGTAAATGGTACTCCCTCAGAAATGTCGGAAGTGACCAGTGGAGTGCCACAGGGCTCGGTTTTGGGTCCGATACTATTTAATATCTTTGTAAGGGATCTACCTCAGGGATTTCGAGGTAAAATTGCATTATTTGCGGATGAGTCAACTATGCAACATTGTGGGCAGCGCAACCGAGCCCAACAGCGCAACCGTGCCAGACACTATGAGGCAGGACCTACTTTTACTGGAACAATGGTCTAATACTTGGCAACCTAATTTTAATGCCAAAAAATGTAAGGTGATGCACCTTGGTAGCAATAACCCCTGTAGAACATACACCCTGAATGATGAAAACTTAACAAGAACCATCGCAGAATAAGACCTGGGTGTAATCATTAGTGAAGATATGAAACTGCCAATCAGGTGGAGAAAGCTTCAGCCAAGGCTAGACAAATGCTAGGTTGCATCCGGAGAAGTTTTATCAGCCTTAAGCCTGAAGTCATAATGCCGTTGTACAGGTCGAAGGTGAGACCTCATCTGGAGTACTATGTTCAGTTTTGGAGGCCACATTATCAAAAGGATGTGAAGAGAATGGAGTCGGTTCAGTGTATAGCCACTAAGATGGTCTCAGGACTTAAGGATCTCCCATATGAAGAACGTCTAAGCAGGCTGCAGTTATATTCTCTCGAAGAACGCAGAGAAAGGGGTGACATGATAGAGACATTCAAAAATCTTATAGGCCATATTGAAGTGGAGGAAGATATCTTCTTCCAAGGGTCCCACGGCAACCAGAGGGCATCCACTCAAACTCAAGGGTGGGAGATTTCATGGTGATATCAGGAAATACTTCTTCACCGAAAGAGTGGTTGATTGATGGAATGGTCTTCCATGTCAGGTAGTTGAGGCCAGAATCGCACTCAACTTCAAGGGACGATGGGATAAACATGTAGGTTTGCTTCTGGGAAATGCTTAAAAAGAGGGTTCTTGTTGAGGAAGGGTTCTTGGATTGGGTTCGCTCCGGGAAATTCTCAGAGGGAGGGTTCTTGTTGAGGGAGGGTTCTTCGAGTGGGCAGACTTGTTAGGTTGATGGCCCTTTTCTGCCGTCATACTCTATGTTTCTAAACCCGTTGGACAAAAAATACACCTTCTATTCTAGCCCACACAATGCATATTCTAAAATAGATTATTTCCTAGTAAGTAATAGAATCACAAGGAATATTATCACATCGGAGATTAAAGAGATATTTGTATCAGATCATGCTGCAATTACCTTACTATTGAAATCTGAAGTTACACATCAGGTTAAATTGAATGCATTGTTACTGTTAGATGAACAATTTTAACTGTAAATTGAAAAATCAATCCAAGAATTTTTTGAATTCCACAAACTGGGAGACACTAACTGGAACAATTTTGGGGATGCTTTCAAGGCTTATATATGGGGAATGATCATATCCTACACTACCACCATCCATAAAAAGAATAAAGAAGAATTAATGCAGTTTGAGTCTCAAATTAGAAAGTTAGAAGATGAACATCAATTAAACCCATCAAATATGAATATATTGAAAGTTTTTCAAAAACAAGACTAACCCCCTCTTTTACTAAGGTGCACTAACCGATTTAGTGTGCACTAATCGAATTAGTGCGCGCTAAACGCTAACGCGTCCATAGACTAACATGGACGTGTTAGGGTTTAGTGCACGCTAATTTGAGTCTGAGAAAATCTGCTGCACATTCGGTTTTCATGCACACATCTGCATATTATGCTGAGTCTAATAAGAGTGGTCATCTTTTGGCATCTTATTTAAAGAAAAGGGAAGAGCATAAAATGATCTCTACAATAAGACTGGAAAATGGGGCCCTTCTAGAAATGGATGATAACATGTTAAGAGTGTTTAAAAAGTTTTATGATGTTTTATATACTACTGAGGTAGACCAAAATAATTTAACTTGTTCCTTTTTGGACAAATTACCCTATGCATTACTGTCAGATAAAGACAACGTACTAATAGAAGGCCTAATCACAATGGAAGAACTTCAAAATACACTCAAAAATATGGCTATAAATAAATCCCCAGGACCGGATGGTCTACGCGTAAAATTTTATATAGCCTTCCAACACCTATTACTGCCTCCCTTATTAGCATATCTTTACTTCTTAAATCAGTCAGGTGAAGTTAATGGCTCCTTTACAGAAGCAACTATCATTGTCCTTCCCAAACCTGGTAAAAATTCACAGATTAAACAGAATTATAGACCTCTTTCACTAATGTGAGAACGGGCTACTGGGCTCTATAGACCATTGATCTGACCCAGTAAGGCTATTCTTATGTTCTTAAAAATTACTCCTGCAACTCATAAATTCTGACCAGAGTGGCTTAATACAAAATAGATATTCACATAATAATACCTGGACATTTGCCAGTATTCTTGCCTTATCATCTCATAGAATGAGTCAATTATTAGCTATTGGATTAGACGTGGAAAAAGCCTTCGATCACATCAAATGGTCATTCATATTTAAAACATTCCAGTGGTTTGGGTTTTCAAAACAGTTCATTGATATGATGAAAATATATTTTAAAAACCTACACCCAGATTGTGAATTAATGGGAATTATCCATCCCCTTTTCATCCATCAAGTGGTACCAGACAGGGGTGCCCACTATTTCCTCTTTTATTTAATCTGGTTTTAGAACTTTTACTAATAGCAAAAAGGAATAATCCACTAATCAAAGGATCTGATATAGGCAATAAATCGATTAAACTGTCTGCATATGCAGATGATATTCTTCTGTATATTTCTCCTGACTCAATTCCTCATATATTGTCTACTATCTCTGAATATTCAAATGTCTTAGGTTACAAGCTATATCAAAATAAAATAGAAATAATTCCAATAAACTATCTGAAGCCAAAGGTGGATATAATAAGTTACGGCTTCCAGTGATCAAATAATAAAATAAAATATTTGGGTATATTATTTAGCCCTACATTAGAGGAATCCATATACAATACTGAGTACATCTTAAGTATAGTTAAGGACCTCAGCACTAAATGGTCACCTCTCAATATGACATGGTGGGGCAGACTTGAAACAATCAAGATGATGATCACTCCCAAACTAAATTATATATTAAAATCAGAATTTTATAAACAAATAGAACAAGCTCTAGTAAGTTTTCTATGGAATAAAAAATAACCCCACATAGTTATTAAGAAATTAAAAGCCTCCAAAGAAAATGGTGGAGTTAACTTCCCAAATTTCTATTATCACATAGCCTTTTTAATGAGGCATGCTACGTACTGGATTACAGATTCTGAACTTACTGAGGTTCCTGAAGTGGCGTACCAAGGTGGGGGGGGGGGGGGGCGGGAGGGGCAGTCCGTCCCGGGTGCCAGCCCTGAGGAGGTGCTCCCGGCCTTGCCGTTCAGTCCCCCCCCACCCCCGAAGGACCGCTCGCCCCACTGACCTTCCTGCACCACCTATGAAGCAGCCCGCAGCAGGATCGCGACGTCAGCGATCCCTGAGCTGCTTGGGCGCTGCTTCCTGCGCCGCGGCCCCGCCCCTCCTCTGATGTCAGAGGAGGGGCGGGACTGCAGTGCAGGAAGCAGCGCCTAAGCAGCGCAGGGATCGCTGACATCGCGATCCTGCTGTGGCTGCTTCATAGGTGGTGCGGGGAGGCCAGGGGGGCGTGCGGTCCTTCGGGGTGGGTCGGGGCATCAGGCCTTCAGGGTGGGGCGGGCGGGCAGGCAGGCTTTCAAGGGGGAGGGGGGTGACAGGCAGGCCTTCAAGGGGGGGACAGGCCTTCAAGGGGGGGAGAGGCAGGCCTTCATGGGGGGAGGCAGGCCTTCGGGGGGTGTACAGACCTTCAAGGGGTGCAGGCCTTCAAGGGGGAGGGCAGGCAGGCCTTCAAGGGGGGTGCAGGCCTTCGGGGGGGTGCAGACCTTCAAGGGGGTGCAGGCCTTCAAGGGGGGGACAGGCCTTCAAGGGGGGGACAGGACTACAAGGGGGTGGGACAGGCCTACAAGGAGGTGGGACAGGCCTTCAAGGAGGGGACAGGCCTTCGGGGGGGTGCAGGCCTTCAAATGGGGGACAGGCCTTCAAGGGGGGGACATGCCTACAAGGGGGTGGGACAGGCCTTCAAGGGGGGTGCAGGCCTTCAAGGGGGAACAGGCAGACCTTTAAGGGGGGACAGGCCTTTGGGGGGGACCCTGGTTTAGAAGTACACGGAGGGAAGGGGGGTGTTCAAAGAGACGTGCATATGCCAAACTTTGGGGGGGGATAAGAAATAATGGGTTTGAAAATAGAGGAGAGGGAGAGAGATGATGGACCATGGGATTTACGGAGGGAAGGAACAGAAAGGGAGAGAAATTGGACACAAGGGATGGTGTGGATAGAGGAAGGATAGAGATACTGGATAGGAGGGTAATTTGGAAAAGAAAGAGAGAGATGGTGGACTCTGGGGTGGTGGGGAAGGAGGGAGAGATGCTGGATGAAAGGGTAGTTAAGAAAAGGTGGATCTGTGGAGGGAGATGAAAAAAAGGAAAGATACCAGACTTCCTGGGGAGGGAAGGGAAATGGAAAGGGAGGACAAAGTTGGCAGATGGATGGTTAGCATGCAGAAAGAAGAAAGAAGGAGACCCTGGCAAGCAAGTTATCAGAAGAAAACCAGAGCCTTGGACCAACAAGATTTGAAATATAACCAGACAACAAAAGGTAGAAAAATTAATTTTATTTTCAGTTTTGTGATTACAATATGTCAGATTTGAAATGTGTATCCTGCCAGAGCTGGTGTTGGACTGCAAACATGAGCTAGGATTTAACAGAGAGAGGAAAAGTCCTTTTTGTTTCTTTATTTTATTTACACCACAGTGCCAGTGTGGTTAGGAGAAGCCAAAGGGGGTGAAAAAGCTATAAAACCCACCAGGAGTTTTGAAAAAAATCACCCAACTGGGCAGGAAAATCGAATTGAAAAACCAATTCAATAGGCTGAATCGAATCGAAATTTTTTTTTCCTGAATCTGGCAGCATTAGTTTGCGCTACTGTCTTAGACTTTAGGACCTGGGATTGGGGAGAGATGGCATCCTTAGTACTTTATAATGCAAGTGAAACGAGGATTTGGTCAGACTTTTGAAGGGTCTGCAGAAAAAAAATATTGTATAGGCCGGGGACATGAGACAGCAGGAAATGGGAACTTTTCTTCCTTCTATTTTTGTGAATGGAAAAGCAGAGGATGTCGGAGAGTTCAGTTAAAATATGTGCTTTATAAGAAAATATAATAATGTGTTTTATAAAGTTTATAGCATAGCTGGCCTACCCAGTGAGGTGTTCCTAGTGGTGGTGGTGGCAGCGTGTCAATGTGTTGAGAGGAAGAGGTGGTCTGGGAAATTCTGTTGAGCAAACTCTGGGCCCATTTCCACCCCCCAGTTAGTCCACTCCACTCAATTGGTTCACACACTGAGTGAGTCTTTGGGTGTTGTTTTGGGATCTCTTCCAGTTGTTTATCAGTCCACTTCTGGTCCAAGGAAGGAAACTTTGTTATCCTTAGCATTGACCTACAGAATATGTTTGTAACAGCGCTGCTTGTGTGGCATTAGGCTATGTAGTGATCAAAAGAAAAAAAACAGACCTTTTTTTGCACTATATGGTGGGTGTATGAGGAGATTCACATTTCCTGCCCAGCTAAGTCCATGTGAAGTTACCTTGTGCTGTATTTGACATCTAGCAAGGTCTCTGTTTGAAAGGAAAGATCTAAACTTAAAAATGAAGTGACCAGAAGTTATGGTAAAAGCAGATAGTGTAGCTGGTTTTAAGAAAGATTTGGACAAATTCCTGGAGGAAAAGTCCATAATCTGTTATTAAGACATGGGGGAAGTATCTGCTTGCACTGGATCGGTAGCATGGAATGTTGCTACTCTTTGGGTTTTGACCAGGTATTAGTGTCCTGGATTGGCTACCATGAGAATGGGCTACTGGGCATGATGGACCATTGGTCTGACCCAGTTAGGCTATTCTTATGTTATGTTCTCATCTGTAGGGGCCTTTGTTTTCACTTCTTATTTTAATGTATTTTTTTTCTGGGAACTCATCAGTGTTTTTTATAATGGGAACAAAAATGGAAGAGAATTAATGTGTGTGGGATGAGGGGGTAACTAATTTCTTCAGCTAAATAATTCAATCCGCCTCAAACAGACATAGGAGAACTCACGCACCCTTCACACACCCTCCAACCAAAAATGTCAAAAGAAAAAAAACTGTTCGACAACCTCCTAGCCATTCGAGCTGCAACACTCGACCCCCAACTCTACAACCAATTGACATCGACAGGGAGGGCAAAATGGGAGGAGGTGTAGCATTATATACTAAAGATGACATTAAGGTCACCAGAATCATAGATGTTCACTACACTGGGGAATCTCTTTGGGTAAATTTGGCCAGAGGGAAGGACAAATGCCTGTATCTTGGCGTAATATACAGACCCCCAAGACAACAGGCTGACCTAGATATGGAATTAATCGGAGATATAGAGAATCTCACCTTGCATGGGGACACAGTATTGTTAGGTGACTTCAACATGCCTGATGTGGATTGGGACACGCTTTCCTCTGCTTTCGGCAGCAGCAGGAGGCTATTAAACTCTATGAAGGGAGCAAGACTCAGGCAACTGGTGTTGGAACCAACAAGGGATCAGGCAATACTGGACCTGATACTTACCAATGGAGAAAGTGTCACATAGATCTCGGTGGGCGACACATTGGCCTCCAGTGATAACAACATGGTATGGTTCAATTTCAAGAAAGGTTTCACTAAATCCACCACACTGACCAAGGTCCTCAAATTCAAGGACACAAACTTCAAAGAAATCGGAGACTTCGTTCACCAGGCGCTACAAAGCCAAGCAGAAACCGATAACGTGGAAGAAATGTGGTCGACTTTGAAAGCCACCATACAAGAAGCAACAAACCGCTATGTTAAATCAGTAAGTATACGGCGAAAGAACAATAAGCCACAGTGGTTCTCTGCGGAGATTTCGGACCTCATCAAGAAGAAGAAAAAAGCATTCATCTCTTACAAATAATCAGGGAAACAGGACTCTAGGGAAGTCTATCTGGCCAAGTCAAAAGCCGTCAAAACAGCAGTTAGGGAGGCCAAATTCCGCATGGAGGAGTCTCTAGCGAAGAACATCCAGAAAGGAGATAAATCCTTCTTCAGGTATATCAATGACAGAAATAAGAACTCAGGCGGGATAGTACGTCTTAGGAAACCAGACGGAGACTATGTAGAAGCGGACTTGGAAAAAGCCCAACTGTTAAATTAATACTTCTGCTCAGTCTTCACCCGTGAGGCACCAGGACTCGGCCCTCAGCTACAGACAAGGGTTGACGCAGATGACCTGTTTAGTAATTTTGAGTTTACACCCAGCGGTGTCTACTGCGAGCTGTCAAAGCTTAAGGTTAACAAGGCAATGGGGCCTGACAACCTACACCCCAGGGTGCTCAGAGAGTCGTGTGATGTCTTGGCGGAACCGCTATCCGCGCTCTTCAATCTCTCCCTTAGTACGGGTAACGTCCCGTTGGACTGGAAGACGGCTAACATCATTCCACTCCACAAGAAAGGCTCCAAGATGGAGACAGCAAACTACAGACCGGTGAGTCTCACATCAATAGTGTGCAAACTAATGGAAACTCTAATCAAACGCCAATTGGATACGATCCTGAACGAGGAGAATCTACGGGATCCCCGTCAACATGGATTTACTAAGGGGAGATCCTGCCAATCCAACCTGATCAGCTTCTTTGACTGGGTGACAAGGAAGCTGGATGTTGGGGAGTCCCTGGATATCGTATACCTGGACTTCAGTAAAGCATTCGATAGCGTACCACACCGCAGGTTGCTGAGCAAGATGAGTTCTATAGGATTGGGCGACACATTGACGAAATGGGTTGGGAACTGGCTTGGAGGTAGGCTTCAGAGGGTAGTGGTGAACGGCACCCCCTACGAAATGACGGAGGTAATCAGTGGAGTGCCACAGGGCTCGGTCCTGGGCCCGATCCTATTCAACATCTTTATAAGAGACTTGGCAGAAGGGCTGCGAGGTAAAATAACATTATTCGCCGATGACGCCAAACTAAGCAATGTAGTGGGCAAAATCACAACATGATGCACGACCTACTCCTACTGGAGCGCTGGTCTAGGTCCTGGCAACTCAGCTTCAATACCAAAAAATACAAAGTCATGCACCTGGGCAGCCAAAATCCATGCAAGACTTACACCCTTAATAGCGAGATCCTAACAAGAACTGAAGCAGAACGAGGCTTAGGGGTGATCGTCAGTGAGAACATGAAGACTGCCAATCAAGTGGAGCAAGCTTCATCCAAGGCAAGGCAAATCATAGGTTGCATACGCAGGAGTTTCGTCAGCCGTAAGCCTGAAGTCATTATGCCATTGTATAGATCCATGGTGAGGCCCCACCTGGAATACTGTGTGCAATTCTGGAGGCCGCATTACCGTAAGGATGTGCTGAGACTGGAGTCGGTCCAGAGAATGGCCACCCGGATAATCTCGGGACTCAAGGATCTCCCGTACGAGGAACGGCTGGATAAGTTGCAGCTGTACTCACTCGAGGAATGCAGAGAGAGGGGTGACATGATCGAGACATTCAAGTATTTCATGGGCCGCATAGAAATGGAAGAAGATATCTTCTTTTTCAAGGGTCCCGCGGCAACAAGGGGGCATCCGTGGAAAATCAGGGGCGGGAAACTGCACGGGGACACCAGGAAATTCTTTTTCACTGAAAGGGTGGTTGATCACTGGAATAGTCTTCCATTTCAGGTTATTGAGGCCAGCAGCGTGCCTGATTTTAAGGCCAAATAGGATAGACACGTGGGATCTATTCACAGAGAAAGGTAGGGGAGGGTCATTGGGGTGGGCAGACTAGATGGGCCGTGGCCGTTATCTGCCGTCTATTTTTATGTTTCTATGTTTCTATATGGTACAAATGCTCTAAAATACTCAGCAGATTTATCCAGTTCTACCATGCTTAACTCCAATCAAAATGCGACATCAACCAAAAGGACAATTGTAATCCTTGATAATAATACTAAACTAAAATGGAGCAATACAAGCTTAATCCCAATATGGAACAATCCTAACATTAAAATTAAAGGATCTCGTGTAAATTGGGCTCTTTGGTAAAAACACGGAATATGGATTTCAGACCACTTACTTCTTAATAACAAATGGATGACCTTTAGTGAACTAGTGGATAAATATAATTTACCCCATACACAATTTTATAAGTGGTTGCAGTTACAACACTGATTGCATGTTTTATATACTGATGTGTTATCCCTGTACTCAACTCCAGAACTATTAACCCTCTGTATCAAATTTAGGAAGGAAAAAGGCCTGACCTCTAAATGGTACAAATTTTTGCAACTTTGCAACTTTACCAATCCTGTAGCTACAGAAAAGGCTTGGAAAAATGAATTAGCTGTTACATTTGATAATAAAGATTAGAGCCAAATCTGGAATCATAAGTTAAAACCCTAAAATACAATCAATTTTCTTTTTACTTCATACATCAAACTGGATTCCACATAAATTGTCTAAATTGAACAAAGAAACCACCAATTTATGTTGGTCCTGCCTTAAAGAACCAGGCACCTTATCACATATATTATTCTCATGTGATCTGTTAAAAATGTATTGTAATGCCTGGAAAATAATATGCCAAGAAACCTATAAGTTGTTCCACACTTTTCTTGATATTTTTCATTTCAATGATATGAAATGAAACAAAAAGTGTCAATAAAAGTACGTTTCATGGCTCCACATCATTGGTTTGGCTGAGAACTTTTCAGTGTCCCTCATATGTGCTACACTATTTACTATATATGATCCAAATGAAGAGCTGATAAAGTATCTAAAAAAAAACCACTGATCACTGAATCTATTATTTTATATTGCAAATTAAAACCACCAAGAAAAGATGTTTTATTAAATTTTGACAGAAGATATGAGGGGCTGCCGAAAGGTTCTGAGCCCAACCAAGAAGAGAATGATGAAGAACCATGAAACTTACAAGTTATTCCACACTTTTTGTTTCATTTCATATCATTGAAATAAAAAGTGTCAAGAAAAGTGTGGAATAACTTGTATGTTTCATGGTTCTACCTCATTCTCTTCTTGGTTAGGCTGAAAACTTTTCAGTGGCCCCTCATATATAATGAAATTAATAAGTACAGAAAAATCCACTGTAAGTACTCCAAGAGAGGAGTAAACAAGGCAAAAAGCACAATTTGAATTGTTTACCTATTCTATATATGGCATTAAAAAAAATCTATGCCAAGTAGAATGGTGCGTAATGTCATTATATACCTTATAGCATCGCACCAAATGCCAGTATGTGGCATATCTTTTAGGTACACCCATTTAGGCCACGGAAAACCAGGCCTAAATATCTACACCCAACTTGTGCATGCATTGGGCATATTCTATAACAATGTGCCTAAAATTTAGGAACATCCATGATCTGCCCATGCTCTCCCTTGCAAACACTTCCTTTTTAGATTTGTGCAGTAAAATGGGTGTACAGCATATTATATATACCGTACTTACCAAGTTGTGCGCGTAACTTCAAATTAGTGACAATTAGCATCAATTATAAGGTGTTAATGACCAATTATTGGCACCGATTAGGCTTGTTAAATATTTAAGTTGTGTCTGCAAATTCGCTACACACACCAATTTCCGCACACATCTTAAAGTGCCATATAAAAAATTTGGTGCTTCACTCCCTTTCTGAAATAGAATAAACATCTTTTATTTTTTTTGTCCTAGCCAAAACACACCCAGCAACATCCCCTTGCCATTTGCACATTCTTCAGTTTTACATGTGCATATCCCAGCTATGAAAAATTAGAATTTAGGCTTCTAAAATAAGCACCACATTCTTCTCAAATATATTAAAAAATGCAACATAAGAATAATTTTACTAAGGGCTCCTTTTACTAAGGTGCGCTAGCGTTTTTAGCGCATGCAGGATATTACCGAGCGCTACGCGGCTAGAACTAATGCCAGCTCAATGCTGGCGTTAAGGTCTAGCGCACACAGCAATTCAGCGTGCACTATTCCGCGCGTTAATGCCTAAACACAGCTTAGTAAAAGGAGCCTTAAATGTTGCTTTCTTAAACATACTTTGTTTGATATACTGCAATATCCATTTTCGTTACATTTTATATTCGTGTATTGAATGCTTGATTATAACATTTTTATTTATTCAATTTTCTATACCATTCTCCCAGGGGGAGCTCAAAATGGTTTATACAAATGTATTCAGGTATTCAATCATTTTTCCGTCTGTCCTAGCAGGCTCACAATCTAGCTAATGTACCTGGGGCAATGGGGAGATTTAACTGACTTGCCCAGGGTCACAAGGAGCAGTGTGGGTTTGAACCCACAATCTCAGGCTGTCAAGGCTGTAGCTTTAACCACTGCGCCACACGCTCATTTGCCTTCAGGATCCAGCATCTTTATTCATGTCACTAAAGCCATTACTATTAATCATTTTCCATAGGTCACAATGCTGCATTAAAATCTTGAGTTTGATGCAGAAAAGCTATAATAAAAGATTGCTAAGCACCATACTCCTCTTCTTGATTAGTTATCTCAGAAAACTAATTAAGTAATCAATACACAGAATGAGTTCAAGTCAATGGTGACTGATAAGCATGATGATCTTAAACCTAAAGCCACATAGCTGTCAGTTTTTACAACTGAAACTATATCTTAAGGTTCATTAAGACACATTTATTCTGCTACTTAAATGTCAGTCTACTAATAGTTATGCTGTAATTTATCTATGAACTACATAGGATATATTTTATAAAATATAATATTCAAATAAGAACAGGAGATGCTTGTCATGTGACTTTTATTCTAAGGTCATATTTTCAGCTGAACACTGAACAGGTTTACACTATTGTTATATTCAACCCTTAGCTTCCTATTTTGTGTCCAGAATTTGATGCCTTTCTTTTCCCATTTTGTTCCAATATTGTCCTTTTCCTATGCAGGGCTGCATGACACGTTCTCTCAGATTCTAATTCAAGAAACTTTATTGTGATAACAATATCTAAATATATTGTCAAAATAATGCATCAAGAGGTCCAACACTTGTGTTTACAGGATCAGTCTCAGTCCTGTGTCAAAATCTCTGAGATAAAACACACCTAAATACAATAAATACACAGTGAACACTTCAATTCTGCTATGACTGACAACCTATAACTTAATAGTTATAAAGAAAGAAAAGGAGATCTCAATGACCTCATGGAAAAACTTAACTCTTATCTATTCCACAAAGGGTTCCAGTGTCAATCATTGGTCTCACTAAAAAAAACTTCTCTATATTGGATCATGTACTTTGTTTTATGCAATTATTTTAGTTATATTTCAAAAACATTATATAAGTTACTTAAAACTATATTACCATTCAATTCAATCATAAATAGTGAGAAAAGCAGAGCAAGCAGGTACTTATCTTGAACTCCCAATGGGGTCTGCCTCCGTTTCGTACAAGCAAATGTTGGTGTCTTCAGGGGATCACATTTAACTTGCCTGTAAATATTATGCTTCACTCTGTTCTAAAAAGAAAAATTAATCTGAATTGAACCGCACACATACAAATTTACAACTGATACTCAGTCAACACTAACACCACTCTCACTTCATATTCAATCTTCAAAATAGCGCCAAACAAGTATGTGAATGGTTCAATTCTGATTCATTTTTCTTTTTAGAACAGAGCATATTTATTGTATTTGGGTTTCACTTCTAGCATCAGGTTGGGTTTAGCAATAAAACACACCTAACCCATGATTATTTTTCATTTCTGGATATAGGTGAGAGTTTCTCTCTTCTTCCAGGCTTATAAGAAATATGAAGTTATGTTATTTATATACCGCAATATGTCTTTCGGTTCAATGCAGTTACAGAAAAATAGGTACAAGGAAGAAGAAAATATTAACAGTGAAAATTAATAGAATCACTTGTATGTGGTATTAAGGCACATAGAATCCCCTATCTGTCCCAAATAGGGATCATAATCTAAGCTAAAGTGCCTGAGAAGTGAATGGTATGAACTATATGTAAAAGAACAGAAGATAAATAAAACAGGAAAGAAGCATTTCAGATCTCAGCCTACACCAAAAAAGGCAGGAGAGTAAATGTCTGAAAGGAAAGGTGTAATATGTTATACAATATATAATGTAGTACACTGTACAACAGTGGTCTCAAACTTGTGGCCTGAGGGCCACATGTGGCTCGCCAGGTACTATTTTGAGGCCCTCGGTATGTTTATCATAATCACAAAAGTAAAATAAAACAATTTCTTGATCATATGTCTCTTTATATATAAATTACAATATTATTATTAAGACTTAGCTAAGTTTCCAAGTTTAATAAAAATTTGATTTTGATCACAAAATCTTAATTCAATGCGATTTACAAGTACTAATAAAATTGGGGTAAAAAAAAAGAGACAATTAACACGCCTGTGTACCAGACAAACACAGAAGGAAAAAATGAAAAAAGAATTAAATACAATTTGTAAATCAAATCAAAAAGGGCAAGGTAATGAAACAAAAGGATGGGAGAAAGGTTACCTGCTCAATTTTCACTTATCGACCTTACTATTACTCTAACGAGTATCCTGAGGATATAAAATAAGCATAACTCAGTTAAAAGCATCCTTAAAAAGCCAGCTTTTCAGGATACTTTTAAACTTAACAAGTAATTTTTCTTCCCTTATATTAATTGGGAGCAAATTCCAGATTTGGGGGGCCGTGACGGAAAAGATTGGGTCTCTCCTAGAATAGATGACTCTTAATGAGGGGACTAGGAGGAGTGATTTCTCTTCTGATTTTCCTGAGGCCCTCCAAGTACCTACAAATCCAAAATGTGGCCCTGCAAAGGGTTTGAGTTTGAGACCACTGTTGTATAATATAGGTACAGTTACAAATCAAAATTTACACATAAAAAGAATAATACAGGATGTAGCATAACTTAGCAAATTAGAATGAAATTAGAAAAAATCAAAATAAAACATGGTTCTAGTCAGTGAGGGGTGGAGAACCCCTTTAGCTTAGAGCAAATAAGGCCAATTCAACTCCTTGCAAGCATCCAGGGACAGGATCCTCACGATGAGGCAACACCTCAGCATCAACACTGGAACAGGCCACTGGGATGCTGCCGAAGCAGATCCCGTCCAATGTGCAAGGACAGGGCCCGATGTCAGGGCCAGTGTCAGGGAAGAAAAGCGATCTCCCACTCCTAAGAGGCATCCGAAGGAAGCACCAAGCCCCTGCCGTCACATAGGCATGATCAAATCCCCTATTATGTTACATAAAGTTCTATCAAATGTGGGGCTTTTTCTAAAATATATACAAGATGTGCAGGAGTGCTTTTTATTTAACATAGTAACATAGTAAATAACAGTAGATAAAGACCTGAACGGTCCATCCAGTCTGCCTAGTAGTTACATGCATTATAAATTCATGATTAAATTAAATTGTCTTTTTTATTTCACATTTCTGGGCCTCTGACCATAGAAGTCTCCTAGTACAGTCCGTAGATTTCACCTACCTGTGTTGCCATTGAAGCTCACTCCAGCCTACTCAAACCATCTCATCATTTGTGGGATACAGACAGACCATATTTATTTATTTATATACCACTTATATCCTAAGTGGTTTTACATTCAGGTACTTTATCATATTTCCCTATCTGTCCCGCTGGGCTCAAACTCTATCTAATGTACCTGGGGCAATGAAGGGATTAAGTGACTTGCCCAAGGTCCCAAGGAGCAGTGAGGGATTTGAACCCACAGCCTAAGGGTCCTGAGGCTATAGCTCTAACCCCTGCACCACACACATAAAAGTATGCCCAGCACTTTCCTCATGTTCCAAATTACTGGAGTTCCCGTTGAAGCCCTCCCCAACCCATCCTAAACCGAATTGCCTGATACCGGCCTTAGTTCTTCAATTTATATCATTCATTTTCTAATTAAAGATCCTCTGTGTTTATCCCACACTTTTTTGAATTCCATCACCATTTTCATTTCCATCACCTCTCTCAGGAGGGCATTCCAGGAATTATACACCCTCTCCACGAAAAAGAATTTCCTAACATTATTCCTAAGTCTACCACCCCGCAACCTCAATTTTTACCATTTTCTTTTCTCTGAAAAAGATTTGGTTCTATATTAATACCTTTCAAGTATTTAAATGTCTGTATCATATCTCTCCTATCTCTCCTCCATTAATTTTTCAATAACTGAAGTGAGACTTACTGGCCTGTAGTTTCCCATTTCATCTTTGTGACCACTTTTGTGAAGAAGGACTACATCCGCTCTTCTCCAATCCCATGGAATCTCTTCCATCTCCAAGGATTTATTAAGCAAATCTTTAAGAAGACCCACCAGAACCTTTATGAGCTCCCTCAAAATCCTGGTTCCATGGCTTTGTCCACCTTCAATTTTTCAAGTTGTTCACAAACACTTTCTTCCATAAATAGTGCGGTATCTACTCCATTCTCATGTGTAACTTTACCAGCTAATAGCGGTCTTTCTCCAGGATTTTCTTCCTTGAACACAGAAGTATTTGTTTAGCGTGTTTGCTGATTATTAAACCCTACATGTTTAGAAAAAGCTAGTTGTCTAATAATTACTCTGGTTAGAGTTTGTGGCTTGTCTCTTCTGTTTGAAGTTTGAAGTTGCCCTAAAGTGGTCCCAAAACAAAGAAAAGAGATCTCATGAATGTTTTGCTGGCAAAGTGAGAGAATAATGCCATACTATGTAATTTATATACAGTGTGTAGCAGGTGTTCTATGAGGACAGCAGGCATATACTGTATTCTCACAGGTGGGTTACATCATTCATGGAACCCAGTATAGTCAAGTTAAGAAGCCAACTAGGGGAGCTGGATGAGTTGTGAGAATATATGTCTGCTGTTCTCAGACAACACCTCCTAAAGTTAAGTATCTTCACTTTCTCTGAGGACAAGAAGATATTATATTCTCAAATGTGGAACTCTTAAGCTGCCAGAATCATGACTTTGGAAGACGTTAAGCATAGAATAAACATGAATCTGGCAAAATCCAACAGGACTGGAGAGAAAGTTGATGATCAGGAAGTAAAAAGATGTTGCAGAACCATTTATCCAAACTGGAATTCTGAGACTACTTTAAGGAGGAATTTGGGATGTGCCTGGAGGACTACCTTGTTATGAACCTTCAAGTTTATTATTATTAGGATTTTATATACTGCCTATCAAGGTTATCTAAGCGGTTTTTACAATCAGGTACTCAAGCATTTTTAACCTTGTATATTGAGGATCTGAGACAAGGGCTTGAAGTTCACTCACACGGCATGCAGACACAAGGGCTATAAGGAAAACAACTTTCATAGTGAGAAGTTTCAAACAGCAAGATAAAAGTGCCTCAAAGAGAGACTTCAAGAGAACAGAAATAACCACATTGAGATCCCAATCAACAGGTGGAGGCATAATAGGTGGTTTCGTGTGAAAAAGGCATTTCATGAAACGGACTACTAAAAGATGAACAGAGAGAGGTTTTCTGTCTAGATGTAAGTGGAATGTACTGATAGCACTAAAATGAACTCTGAGTTAGTTTTTAGACCAGCGTTGGAGAAATATAGAAGGTAGAGAATGACACAGGGATGGGTACACAGGGGTCCCCACAGGGTGGGGACAAGGACAGCACCTGCAGGGATGGGGACAGGGACAAACTTTGACCCCCATGTCTTTCTCTAAAAAAACTTGAGACTAGTATCAATATATAAAAACTTAACACATCTTGGACAATTGGCAACTGAATTCAATGATTAAAAATATTGCAAGGCTGCTTTTGGATTTCAGTGAACTACTGTTAAATGACGTCATTTTTGTCTTGTCTGCCATCTGCAGTGCCCTGCCATCATGTGCCCAGTTGCTCAAGACACTAACCCCCTGTTTACGAAGGTACACTATGCATTTTAGCGTGCTCTAAATATACATGCATGCTAACTGCTAATGTGTCCATAGACTAACATGCACAAGTTAGCGTTTAGCGAGCGGTTAGCGCGTGCTAAAACGCTTAGCACACCTTTGTAAAAGGAGCTCTAAATGTTACTGCAACAGATTCATCCATCAATGCTGGTATGAAGGAACATTCCTAACATTTAATAGACACTTATTTTCCTGTTCATCCGCTACACTGTTTAGGTTCTCTTCTATATCCACGTCTATAAGACAATCCAGTTTCCTTCCCAGATGATATAAAACACAGGCAACTGAATCTTTGGGCAAGTTGTACCAAAATCAGATAGAAATGGAAAGCTCTAATTGTGATGTATAAACAGTTGTAGAGAATATTGTCCCTTTTTTATACTTTAATATAAAGATATAAATATAAAATCATAAGTGTTCAAGGCTTATGCAAATGAGGACAAAGTCCATGGGGATGGAGCAAGGACGGGAACAGAGCTTGTTGGGATAGGGCAGGGATGGAGACCACGTTACACTACTACTAAAAAAAAGCGCACTGGCTTCCAATCCAACATAAAATGTCCTATAAACCACCTCTCTTAACATTCAAAATGAGACAGTCAAAATTGCCAGCTTTCTTGGACAGGCTCCTTATTCATCACACTACATCTAGAACACTTAGATCAACAACTACTTACACCTCATGACCATTTTCCTATGCTTCTTATCCATATAGGTACGAATGACACTGCCAGGAACACCCCGGAGACCATCACCAGAGACTTCAGAGCCTTGGGTGAGAGGCTGAAGCAGACGAGTGCGCAGGTAGTCTTCTCATCAATCCTTCCAGTTAGAGGCAAGGGAAGAGCCAGAGATGAATGCATCCTGAGAACGAACGAATGGCTACAAGGATGGTGTCGAGATATGAACTTCGGATTCCTGGATCATAGAGAGGCGCTGCAGGGACTACAGGGACCAGACGGACTCCATTTGACCAGCAGAGGTAAGAACATCTTCGGACACCGACTAGCCCGCCTGCTTCGCAGGGCTTTAAACTAGGTAAGTTGGGGGAGGGACCTACTAATATACTGGTGTGGAAAGGAACTATCCTGATGGGACGAGTCGACACTCTGTTTCCGAGGTAAGGACCCAATTTGCAAACAGTTCTCAAGGAGCCACACAGACTCAGTCAGGAATAGCCTTACAGGGACTCAGCAAACAAAAAGTGTGGAGGGCCATGTATGTTAATGCACACAGTTTAGGCAATAAAATTCTAGAACTGGAAACTGAAATAAGAGATGCCAACCTGGACGTGGTGGCAATATCCGAGACTTGGTTCACGGACGCACATGGGTGGGATATGGCTATACCGTAGTTCAATCTACTTCATCAGAACAGAGAGGGCAGGTTAGGTGGAGGGGTAGCACTATACATTAAAGAGGACATCAAAACCACCAGGATCACTGATGTCAAGTATACCGGGGAGTCCCTCTGGGTAAACATGGCAAGAGTTGGCAAAAAATGCCTGTATCTTGGTGTGGTATACAGACCTCCAAGACAACCGGAAGACATGGACCCAGATTTAATTGAAGACATAGAGAATATAGCTCTACGGGGCGACACTGTACTGCTAGGGGACTTCAACATGCCTGATGCAGACTGGAACACATTTTCAACAACAACCAGCAGCAGCAGGAGGCTTTTGACCTCCATAAAAGGAGTACATCTCAGACAGATGGTAACGGAGCCCACTAGGGCCCAGGCAATCCTAGACCTGGTACTCACCAACGGGGAAAGCGTCTCAGAGGTCTCAGTAGGAGATACGCTAGCCTCCAGCAACCATAACATGGTATGGTTCAACCTTGGGAAAGGATCCCCTAAATCAATTACAAAAACAAAGGTGCTCAAATTTCAGGGCACCGACTTCGCACGCATGGGAGATTTCGTTCATCAGACGCTGCAGGACCAAGCAGAGACCGGTAATGTGGAAACTATGTGGTCGTACCTGAAATCATCCATACACGAAGCAACTAATCGCTACATAAAATCAGTAGATAAACGGCAAAGAAACAACAAACCCCAATGGTTCACTTAAGAGATCTCGCACCTCATTAAGGAGAAGAAAAAAGCATTTCTTTCCTACAAACGTACACAGAGAAGAGAAACTAAAGTAGAATATAAGACCAGATCTGCAGCGGTCAAAACAGCAGTTAGGGAGGCCAAACTTCGAGTGGAAGAAACTCTGGCAAAAAACATTAAAAAAGGGGACAAATCCTTCTTTAGGTATATCAGTGATAGGAAAAGGAACACAGACGGTATAGTACGCCTTAGACAACCAGACGGAAACTACGAGGTGGCGGATTCAGAAAAAGCAGAACTACTAAATGAATATTTCTGTTCAATCTTCACCTACGAAGCACCGGGACACGGACCACAGTTGAAGGTAAAACAAGACGTGAATGACCCGTTTCAGAATTTTGAGTTCACACCTGGGGACGTCTACAACGAACTGGCAAGGTTAAAGGTAAACAAGGCCATGGGACCGGACAATTTACACCCAAGAGTGCTCAGAGAATTGAGAGATGTTCTGGCGGAACCGTTAGCAGTGCTCTTCAATCTCTCACTAAGTATGGGGAAAGTTCCGCTGGACTGGAAAACAGCCAACGTCGTTCCTCTACATAAAAAGGGTTGTAAGGCTGAGGCTGCGAACTATAGACCGGTAAGCCTCACCTCAATAGTGTGTAAACTCATGGAAACACTAATTAAGTATAAATTAGATACGATCCTGAATGAGGGAAATCTCCGGGATCCCAGTCAACATGGATTCACCAAGGGTAGGTCATGCCAGTCCAATCTTATCAGCTTCTTTGACTGGGTAACAAGACGACTGGACTCAGGAGAGTCCTTGGATGTCATGTATCTGGACTTCAGCAAAGCATTTGACAGCGTCCCACACTGCAGGCTGCTGAACAAGATGAAATTGATGGGATTAAGAGAGACTCTAACTGCATGGGTTAAAGATTGGCTTAGTGGCAGAATTCAGAGGGTGGTGGTTAACGGTACCCTCTCTAAAATGTCGGGGTGACTAGCGGAGTGACACAGGGTTCAGTCCTGGGCTCACTCCTCTTCAACATATTCATTGGGATCTGACTCAAAGGCTTCAAGGCAAGGTAACCTTATTCGCTGATGACGCCAAACTATGCAATATAGTAAACGGCTATAATCTACAGGATGCTATGGAGCAAGACCTGCATACTTTAGAAAGTTGGTCCTCGATCTGGCATCTGGGCTTCAACGCCAAAAATGTAAGGTCATGCATCTCGGTAACGGAAATCCTTGCAGAACTTACACCTGAATGGAGAAACTTTAACCAGGACTACGGCAGAACGAGACTTAGGAGTAATCATCAGTGCTGACATGAAAGCAGCTACTCAATTGGAGAAGGCTTCATCTAAAGCACGGCAGATGATAGGTTGTATCAAGAGAAGCTTCGTCAACAGGAAGCCTGAAGTCATAATGCCATTGTACAGAGCCATGGTGAGACCTCATCTGGAATACTGTGTGCAATTTTGGAGGCCACATTACCGTAAAGATGTGCTCAGAATTGAATCGGTTCAGCGGATGGCCACCAGGATGGTCTTGGGGCTAAAGGGTCTCCCGTACGAAGAAAGACTGAGCAAATTGCAGCTCTACACTTTCGAAGAGTGTAGGGAGAGGGGAGACATGATTGAGACTTTTAAGTACATCACGGGACGGGTCGAGGTTGAAGATGATATCTTTCTTCTGAAGGGACCCTCGACCACAAGAGGTCATCTGCTCAAACTCAGGGGAGGGAAGTTTCGTGGAGACGCCAGGAAGTACTTCTTCACGGAGAGAGTGATTGAGCATTGGAACAAGCTTCCAGTGCAGGTGATCGAGGCATGCAGCATCTCAGACTTCAAGAATAAATGGGATACCTATGTGGGATCCCTACGAGGGTCATGCCAAGGGATAGGGTCACTAGGGTATAGACTTGAAAGAGCGGGTCAGTAGAGTGGCAGTATAATTACAATTAAACTTAAGGGGGTCATTAGACTTAATAAGGAGGGTCAATAGTGTGGGCAGACTTGATGGGCTGTAGCCCTTATCTGCCATCATCTTTCTATGTTTCTAACAAATCAACACCTTCTTACAATTTCCTCTTTGAGTGTAATTAATACAAGGCGAAGCAAAATATTTTCAGTTACAGCCCCTCAGCAATGGAATCATTTGCCTATTCATCTTTGAGAGGAATCAGTATTAGAAAGATTTAAAAGTTCACAAAAAGTTTCCTTTTCGTTGACGCTTTGGGAATTAGTTTAGCACAAATCAACAGATTTACTCTGCTCCTTTATAACTATAATGCAGTGACCTTCAAGAATAAGTATTTCTTTTCCCTTAAATGTTCTTTTCTTATGAAATTGTAGTTCCATCCTTTTGCTCCTCCTTCTAATATATGATGTCTATTGTTTGTTTGTTTATTGAACGTTTCTTTTTGATTATTTTATTAACTGTTTTTTTTAGCACGTAACACTAACGGGTGGTAGAATAGATGTGTAGACTTAGGCATTTCTTTCTTTCTGTCTATCTCCCTGTCCAGCAGCACCCCTTCTCCCTTCTTTTTACCTACCCCCTCTCCAGCAGCACCCCTTCCCTGCTCCCCCTATCCAGCTGTAGCCCTTCTCCCTTCCTTTTACCTCCCCCTGTCCAGCTCACCCCTTCCCTGCTCCCCCTGTCCAGTAGCCCTTCTCTCTTCCTTTTACCTCCCCCCTGTCCAGCAGCATCCCTTTCCTGCTCCCCCTGTCCAGCAATAGCCCTTCTCCCTTCATTTTGTCTCCCTACTGTCTCTCTCAGGCAAGCTCTCCTCCCTTTTACCTCCTGCTCCTTCACAATGCCGAAGAGCTGCAGTCATGTTCCCACACTCTGTCTGTGTGCCTGGCAGCGGTGCCTTGATCCCTAGAGGCTTGGACATTTGCCGTTCGTCAAGGTGCAGGCTGGCTGGAGTGTGGGAGAGGGGAAGCTATTGCCGCGTATATGAATGAGAAGGAAACTGCCGCAGGCTCCTACTGCGCATGCGGCAGCACAGAGTCACGGATCATGGAGGCACACGGATTGACGTGCGCATTCGCACTAAGGGTTTTATTATAGCGGATCTACATCGCTTTGAAGTTATTATAAGAGCATTTTTAACAAATTTTAAATAAAACTTGAAAACTTGGATCAACTAGTCATCTAAGTAGGGAAATGTATGAAACCCTCATGTGCAAAGGGTTGCCGCCACTACCACTAGGCACTTCGTGAAGACCTGAGGAGCAGAGGTGAGTCTGAATGGCAAGACTGTTCCTATGCAGAAACAGAGGTACTTCCTAAGTACAGGTAGGATGGAAATGTGAGTGTATGCTTCTTTTAGATCTAGAGAACAAAGCTAATCTCCCTTCTTCAACAGGGAGTAGGAGGGTTCCCAGAGAGACCATGCAAAATTTCTCCTTCAACAAGTATTTGTTCAGGTCTCGGAGCTCTAGAATGGGTCGAAACCTCCGGTCTTTTTTATTACCAGGAAATATTTTGAGTAGAACCCCTGGCCTCTTCCATACAGAGGAACAGGCTCTATTGTGTTTTGTTGGAGAAGAGCCGAGAGTTCTTAATGAAGGAGGGTCTTCCTTAGATTGTTTGATCCAACGTAGAGCATAGCCCTGAGTGATGACTCGAACCACCCACATGTTTCTTGCATGAGAGATAATTTGCATTCAATGGAGGAAGTGCATACTAATACATCTCATGCATATTCATTGTGAATGTCCTGAAAACTTGACTGGCCAGGTAGACCCTGATGACAAGGTTAAAAACCACTGCTCTAGACCACATTTAGGACTCCTTTTACTAAGGTGCGCTAGCGGTTTTAGCGCAAGCACAAGATTAGCACGCGCTATAGCGCGTGCTAGCTGAAAATGTACCGTCGCCTTAAAAGGAGGTGGTAGCGGCTAGTGTGCGCTATTCTGTGCTTAAAGACCTAACGCACCTTTGTAAAAGGAGCCCTTAGTCTCTCTATATTTTCCCTGATATGACCTTCAAAATGGAACACAACATTTCAGGTAAGGCCAACCTGCAGGATTATTATTTGCTTGTCTTCATATTTTTTGTCATCTCAAATTAGCATGTAAAATTGTGTATTTGAAAAATGCAAAGTTAGTTTTGCTTTGATTATGGCTTCTTTGAGAAATTGCCCTCTGTAATTTGTGACTACATTCCCTACGGACAATTTTTCAGTCAGACACAACACACATAGCTTTGATTATAATCATTAGCATTCTTCCACGTTCCACAATCTTCCCAGCCTCAAGAAACCCTTTTTAACAATGCTGGCAAAAATAATCATATATGAGGGGGTGCTGAAAAGTTCTCAGCCCAACCGAGAATGACATGGAGTTCAATCAATGATCAGAAACAATGTCAAGACATATCCCCTCGTTTACTAAGGTGCGCCAACCGATTAGCGCGTGCTAATTGGTTAGCGCACCTTAGTAAAAGAGGGTCATAGAATTTTGTTTCTGCAAATTAGCATGTAACAAAATAAGATTAACATTCTTTTCAGCTACAGTGGCAAAACAAGTTGTTGGGTTGCGCTGAGAACTTTTCAGCACCCCCTCGAAGTAAAACAATGAAGCTAATTTTGCAAATTTGGGGAGTACATTTTGTAAGGGACTTGAGTGTGTAGAACATTTTACAGGATTAATTAGTCTCTCATAAAACTGTTCAGGGATATACATGCATAAAAAGCAAATGCACAAACAGCTGAATTCACTACTAAATTATTTCTCTAATAAAAGGGCAGAGAGACTGCAGAACTACTTGGACAAGCTCCTATTTGAAACTTCTGTTCCTATTTGAAATTTCTGCTCCTATTTGGAGCTTCTGCATCTTTTGGTTTTATGATTGGTCAGAAAACCTCCTTTAATCATTATATAGGTGTAACTGTTAATTCAAAAACTTTTTATTGACTTGTTCTTGTTGCTTAGTCTTCGGGCCATATGCCTTTACAGTCTCTCACTGTAATTATGATCAAACTTTCAAATGACCTCTACTTCTATAGGAAATGCTCATGTAGGACAGTAGGGAGGATGACAGAAGTTCTGGAGGGTTTGAGGATGGTTTGTGAAGGTGGAGGGTAGGATGTTAGCTGTCAATAAAATATTGGCCTTCACATTGCTAGTTTAGAAGACTCACTAGTGGTGGTCTCCCTTCAGCAATATCAGACAGGCAGTATAACACTAAAGTTACAAGGGCAATGGAATTGCTTCAAAATTCTACTGAATGTATGGTTTATGGTTGTTCATATGCTTGTCATAATAGGGAAAGGGATTGGTATTTGTATACCACCTTTTTGTAATTATACAGCCACATTCAAAGCAGTTTACATACAGGTACTCAAGCATTTTCCCTATCTGTCCCAGTGGGCTCAAAATCTATGTAATGTACCTGGGGCAGTGGAGAATTAAGTGACTTGCCCAGCATGGGGTTTGAACCCACAACTTCAGGGTACTCAGGATGTAACTCTAACCACTGTATCACACTCCCTTCACCACACTGCCTATTTGAAGGAAGCTGCAGAAAATACTGATACGTCCACTTTAGGCACAAACAGATTTTCTTAGTGATGTATACTTTCATAGGGCTTTCATTATCTACTTATTTCTGCTGAAAAAAATATGTCAAGTTCTTGCAAAATTTTATTGTGTCTTTGACTTTGTGCAAAATCTTGTTAAGCCAGAAGAATTAGTCCCACAGGAAAAGAGATAAAGCTAATTTCCTAATATATTAATCACTTCACATGCAAAATATTTTTATGTCTACTAACTACTGTTTTAATTAATTTTAAAGAGCTAATTTAGGTCAATTTCATTAAATTAATTTGAAGTGATAGTTTTGCACAGTAATATGTATTTGGTGACAGGTCTAACTGCCGCTCAAAATTGCATTTTAATCTGATATAGCGCTGAGTTACATTTGAAACTGTACAGGAATCAGCATTCTCATGCAGTTAAAACCTTGCAAATTCAGGGGTCAGTTCTATAAAGGTTGCCCAAATTTGAGTGCTAAAATGCAAGTCGCTTTCCCTGTTGCACGTAAGCATGCCCATTTAAGCCAGTCATTGACCTAGTATAAGATGGCTTGGGGAAATCCACTTCTTAATCCTAGGATAAGCAGCTTAGAATCTGCTTTATTAATTGGGATCTAGCTAGGTACTTGGGACATGGGTTGGTTACTGTTGCAAACAGGATGCTGGGCTTGATGGACCTTCTGTCTCTCCCAGTGTGGCATTTCATATGTTCTTAACTTTAGGTGTACCAATGCAGATGTCAATATTCTGTAATGGAATATGTGCTTAGCACTGGGGCACCTTACAGTGGAAACCCGGTTACAGAGTTACCCCCTAACTTACCACTTGACTGTAAGCTCCAGCCATCCACATAGTGGTGCAAATAACCACAATTACTTTTAGCAGGAACATGCGTAAATTCTAGTATTATGTAATTCACATGCTTATTTGCATGTGCCACCCATGCCTCACCGAAACTCCACGTGCATATCAACAATGAAAATACTAGGCACTTAAACAATGTATATAATCTGGCAATTTATAAAAAGTCATTTATGCAAATGTGTTGTGACTTACCACGTAAATGAATAATACACCAAGATTTACACACATTGGGCTAGATTAAATAAATTGCACTCAAACATCAGTGCTGAAAAAAATCAGCATGTAACCCTATTCTATAATGGATACTCAAAGATAAAAACCCATTAAAGAATTAACATTTTTATAAATGATATTGCTGAAGGGCTGTCGGATAAGATTTACCTCGTTGCGGACGATACCAAAATCTGCAATAGACACCCAGGATGGTGTGAATAACATGAAGAAAAACCTAGCAAAGCTTGAAGAATGGTCTGAAATTTGGCAGCTAAAATTTAATGCTAAGCAATGCAAGGTCATGCATTTGGGCTGCAAAATCCTGAGGGAACGGTACAGTTTAGTAGGTGAAGAACTTATGTGCACAATAGAAGAGTGGTACTTGGATGTGATTGTATGTGATGATCTTAAGGTGGCCAAACAGATTGAAGAGGTGACGGCGAAAGCTAGAAGGATGCTAGGTTGCATAGGGAGAGGTATGGCCAGTAGGAAAAAGAAGGTATTGATGCCCGTGAATAAGACTCTGGTGAGACCTCACTTAGAACATTGTGCACAATTCTGGAGGCCACACCTTCAAAAAGATATAAAAAGGATGGAGTCAGTCTAGAGGAAGGCTCTAAAATGGTGTGTGGTTTTCGTCATAAGGCGTATGGGGACAGACTTAAGATCTCAATCTGTATACATTGGAGGAAAGGCGGGAGAGGGGAAATATGAGACAGACGTTTAAATACCTTGTTACTGCCTTCTTCTTTGAACTGCACTAGTTGCCAGTGGAGGCTCGGATTAAGTTCAAGTTTGGGTGTTTTTGCTATACGTCCAGTCGTCTAATCGCCCAGATTGCTAAGTTGTCCATCTTTATACCCCATTTTCGTCCAAAAATTTGTCCAAGTCAAAAACACCTAGAAAAAGACCTTTTGGACATGGGAGGGGCCAGAAAACTAAGGGACTGGCCACCCAGACATGGCAACAAAGTAGTGGGGCACCTTACAGGGAACTGCTGTGCACTTCACAAAAAGGGTGCCACATAAACATCTCACAACAGCTCCCTTATAGGTCATGGTGAGCCCCCCAAAACACCCCCAGAATCTACCACCCCAATAGTGCTTATGGCTGCAGGAGCCACTTATATGGCAGTACAAAAGGGTTTGGAGGTGCACATATTTGTCCATGAATGCAGTGATTAGGATGGCTTATGGGCCTGGGACCTCCTCTCCATGGTTCACTAACCCACCCCCAAGACCACTTAAGCTATCTCTGTACAGCTCTACTAGGCTTTCCTATGCCAGGCTGCCAGGTGCTGATGTTCTGGAGGCAGATATGTAAAGTTGTTATTATGTTTTTTATGGGGGGGTCAGTGATCACTGGGGCTATGTGTGGGGGTCTGTACTTTGTGTCTGCAGTGCTTATCTGGTCATTTTGGATATATTTTATGGACTTAGACCTGGTTTTAGATGGCCTAAGTCACAACATCCAAGTTCCGTCTAGGCAGTGTTGTAAAACCTTCGGTTATACATGCAGTACAACTAAGTTTAGGACATCCCACGTCCCGTCCAAATCCTGCCCTCACCACTCCTCCTAAAACGCCCCTTTTAGCTCTGGTCGTTCCGCAGCACTGTGAAGGCCTAAGTCATTTTTAAATACGTCTAAAACCCCATTTGATTATCGGCACTTTGACGTTTTTGTTACTGATTGTCCAAGTGCCGATTTAGGCCAATTTTTAGATGTTTTTCTGTTTCGATTATGAGTCCCAAAGCACATATGTCTTTATTCAAACAGAGTAGAAAGAGATAATTTTCAAACAAGCTTTTTTATGCAGGTTAACAACTGTTTACCTGCACTAAGAGTTCTCAAAATTACTTTTCTAATGATGAAAACATATTTGGGAGGGGTGTGAGGCCTAGTGGTTAGAGCTGCTGCCTCAGTTCCCTGAAGTTAAAAATTCAATCCCAGCCTGTTCTTTGTGACTCAGGGCAAGTCACCTAACTCACCATTGCCCTAGGCATAGATGAGTTTGAGCCTGCCCGGACAGATAGGAAAAAATGCCTGATTACTATTCTGTAATTCACCTAGAAACTGACTGATAGTGCAGAATATAAAATCCTATAAATAAATATTTCAGTGGAACATGAGTAAAACAAGTCAAATAAAAAGCAAAGAGCTTTTATTTCATACCCATGTCTGGCATTTCATACTGTTTGCAAAACAAAAAAAATTGACCCAAAGATTCCACAGAGAAAAAAGTCCAAGAGAAACCAAAGAAACACTGTGGAGAGATGATGCTCCTGAAATGGACTTTATTAAAAATAATAATAATAATAATTTTATTCTTATATACCGCCAAATCCATAATAGTTTGAGGCAGTTTACAATAAGAAGAGCTGGACAATCAGAGAAATAGTCATGTATACAGAATAGGAGAGAGAAACTATAAAATCGTAGGTTACAAATCGGTTAAACAGTTTCGTTTTTACTAATTTTCTAAAACTAAAATAGGATGAGGAGCGCATAATGATGTTACCCAGTCAATCGTTCAATTTACCTGCCTGGAAAGCTAGAGTTCTGTTCAGGAATCTTTTAAAACGGCAGGCAATTGCGTAGACTAATAATTATTTTATTTTTATATACCAAACCGCCTAGAACCAAAAATGGTTCTAGGTGGTTTACAACAAATAAGCACAAGTCATACAGTGGAGAAGCTCTGCATGAAACACACTTCAATAACCTTTCCACGTATCTTTCACACTAGGACTAGCAGGGACCCCTGAGGAAGACTCGTTTGTTGAAACATGGACCATGTTGCGTCCGGTGCTCCCAGCGGACTAGGTCCTTAAGGTGTTTATGTGGATTGTTACATATTTATGCATTTTTTATAAAGTCCATTTCAGGAACATCGTCTCTCCACAGTGTTTCTTTGATTTCATACTGTTTGCCCAGTCTCTTAAAATACAGTTTCCAACTCATCTGCACTTTTATCATGTAATCTCATGTTGCTTTTAATCTGAAACAGTAAAAAAAAAAACCAAATTTTATGATTCTATGTCATCAATGGTGACTGGTCACCACTGCACAAAACCGTGCACTACTATTCAAACAGTGTGTCCTATTGCTCAATAAGTATCACTGTACAACAGTTTGCACTATTTATCATCAGGTGCACTACTGAAGAACAATGGTATTGTTTTATAATTAACTAGTGTTTAAGCCCGTTACATTAACGGGTGCTAGAATATATGGCTGTCTGTCTTTCTTTCTTTATGTCTCTCTCCCTGCTCCTGTTTCTTTCTTCCTTTCTTTCTGTCTTTCTCCCTCCTGCAATTTTTTTCTCTCTCTCCCTGGCACCCTTTGCCTGTCTGTCTTTATTTCTGTGTCTCTCTGGTCCCCTGTCTGTCTTTATTTCTGTCTGTCTCTCTCCCTAGCCTCCTTTGTCTGTCTGTATTTCTTTCTGTGTCTCCCCCCCCCCCCCACTTTCCTTTGCAGAAGCAGCAGTGCTATTTCCCTTCCCCTCCAGATCCCTGTGAAGTAGTAGCAGCATTTCCCCCCACCCACCCCCCATTCCCTTCTCTCCCCCCCCCCCCACTTTCCTTTGCAGAAGCAGCAGCGGTATTTCTCTTTCCCTCCAGGTCCTTGCTGAAGCAGTAGCAGCATTTTCCCCCCCCCCCCATTCCCTTCTCTCCCCCCCACTTTATTTTGCAGAAGCAGCTGTGATATTTCCCTTCCCCTCCAGATCTCTGAGAAGTAGTAGCACCATTTCCCCCCACCCACCCCCCCCATTCCCTTCTCTCCCCCCCCACTTTCCTTTGCAGAAGCAGCAGCGGTATTTCTCTTTCCCTCCAGGTCCTTGCTGAAGCAGTAGCAGCATTTTCCCCCACCCACCCCCCATTCCCTTCTCTCCCCTACCACCACTTTCCTTTGCAGAAGCAGCAGCGGTTTTCCCTTCCCCTCCAGGTCCCTGCTGAGTAGTTGAAACATTTTCCCCCACCCCCCATTCCCTTCTTACCTTGAGCTGCCCTGCTCCGTTCGGCTCCTCCCCCTTCCCTTCCCGTGTGCTGGCCTGCTGCGGCTGAAGGTTTTTTTCGGCGACTCCTCCTGTTAAAACTCCCCCCCCCTCCTCCTCCCGCAACCGCTCCTGTTCAAAGCGGCCTGCTGAGGTTCGCGGCCGCTGTAACGAACCTCGCAGGCCGCTCTCCAACTCGGTAGCATGTTCCCTCTGACGCGATTGCGTCTGAGGGAACGTGCTACCATGTGGAGAGCGGCCTGCGAGGTTCGTTACAGCGGCCGCGAACCTCAGCAGGCCGCTTTGAACAGGAGCGGTTGCGGGAGGGGGGGGGAGTTTTAACAGGAGGAGTCGCCGAAAAAAACCTTCAGCCGCAGCAGGCCAGCACACGGGAAGGGAAGGGGGAGGGGCCGAACGGAGCAGGGCAGCTCAAGGTAAGAAGGGAATGGGGGGTGGGGGAAAATGTTTCAACTACTCAGCAGGGACCTGGAGGGGAAGGGAAAACCGCTGCTGCTTCTGCTGTTGCAGGAGGATTTGGGGGGGGGGATTCTTGAGCGGCGGCAGGACCATGAGGCGGGATTGAGTTTTTCGGCTTCCCCTATCTGGGGAAACCGCCGTGCCGAACTGAGCTGCGGTGGGGCCGTAGTAAGCGCGGGGCATGCTGCAGTCTTGGCGGCCACGGACATACGGATCATGGAAGCACGCTGATAAGACTGCGCATGCGCCGCCTACGGTTTTATTATATAGATTGTATTATTAATGAGAATAAGGTGCACTACTGAGCAGTTGGACTATTTGAGCAACATGGTACACTAGTGATGACACGGACTTCCAAATTGGAAAAAAATAATGAAAAACTAAACATTTAAAATGAAAAAGCTCATAAATGACACAGGAAACAAAACAAAACTTTATAGCCTGTATATCCCTTTTCATTGCTACAATTCTTTGGCTCAGTTGTAAACCCCTGTAATTCCAAGCACAAAGCAGGCCAACCAACCACAGAGGCTACTTTTGATCTCCATAAAATAAGATGTAAGTTTTATTACGATAATGGCCACTGGTACTTTGTATTTCATTGTTATCTCTAGTACAAGTCTATTTTCTCATTTCTGCAGGATTAAATCTGTATGAATTGGTTTGAATTCTACGAGAATTATTGCTCAAGGAAAATGAACAATCAGTAAAGGTTCCATACCTTGCTGTCTCACAGCAGTAACTGTGCTGATCTGAAGCACATTCAAGATGAACAGTGCAGCACAGTGCCTCACACCACAGGACCTAGAACAAAAAAGAAGGGAACGAGGACAGGAGGAAAGGAGAAGGGAAAGGAGAAGGGCAGAAAGGAGCTGATATTAAATTGTGCTGTACATAAAACAGAATAATAAATACTACCTGAATCAAATGTAATGAAAATTTTCTCATAGAAAAAATGGTAAAAACCTTGATTAAGTTTGATCCCCTGTGAGTTACACTGAACGGTTATAAATATAAAAAATGCTCAGTGTCAGAACATCGCTTCTTCTATTCATAACTGACATGTTCATAAAATCAAGCTGCTTATGAAAATATAAGCCTTATACTGTATTTTATTTCTCTATTTATATTAACATCTCTTGAACTAGATTTGCTATATGTGGAGGGCCATTTTTGAAAGGGCATCTGTCCGACTTTGGACAATTCCCAAAAGACGTCCAAAGTCGGAGACAGAGAAACAGCCATTTTCAAACCCAGCCTGGCAACATCACAAGACATCCGACTTTATTTACCATTTTCGAACAAAAAAACTGCTAAGTTGAAAACGTCCTAATGCAGACCACTTGCATGTGGGAGGGGACAGCATCATAATGGACTGGCCACACAGACAAACCAATAGAGCAGTGGGGCACCTTAAAGGGCACTGCTGTGAACTTCACATAGCGGGTACCATATACCCCTTATAATTTATGGTGAGCCTTACAAAACTCTATAAAACCTACTATACCCAATAGCCTTTATGGATGCAGATGGCACCGATATGGCAGTATAGTAGGATTTTGCTGGGCTCACACTTTCTACCATAAATGTAGTAGTTAGAATGGCTTATGGACTTGGGTCTTACTCTCTATGGCTCATTAGCCCACTCACTAGACTACTTAAGACACCTGTGTGATGCTCTATTAGGATTTCCCATTCCAGGTGCTGCTGTTCTAGAGACAGGTATATACTGTTTCATTCAGATTTGGGGGAGATGGGAGGGATCAATGACCACTGGGGTAGTGTAGCAGGTCATTACTTAATCCCTCCAGTGGTCATCTGCTCAGATTGGGTACCTTTTTGGCACTTTAGATGCTCGTAAAACAGGTCTAGCTCAGAACATCTAAGTTCCACCCAGGATGTCGTAAGAAAGGTTCAGTTATCGCTGCAAGATGTCCAAGTCTAAGCCTGCCCAGAGCACAAATTCAACAAGTCCCTTTTACTCTTGGACACACAGCAGGTAGAACAGCTTGCAAGACATCCAGAAAGATGGTTTTGAAAACTGGCCTTTGGACTTCCTGGCGATTAGGACATCCAAGTGCCGATTTATGCTGTTTTTTGGACATCTTTGAGGTTTGAAAATGTCCCTAACAGTAATATACAGTAATATAGAAGCATACCAAGTGATGGCTCGCCTAACTACCTATTGTGTATTCTGTGTGTGCACTGCACTTGTACCTCTGGAGAGTAGTTGGGGGATGCAGGTGCAGATTGTGGGTGGGGGAAGGGTATTTTTTGGAAGTCAGGTAAATTGCAGGCTGATGGGGCACAGTTGTGAGGTTTACATTTGGGGGAATGGGAGCATAGTGGAGCTGGAGGCAGTCTGCAGGATGGTGGGGCAACTGAAGGGCTGTTTTATGGGTGCAACTGTGTGCAGCGTGAAGGGGCAGTTGCAAGATGGGCAGTTGTGTAGGGGTACCTTTGGGTAATGGGGCAGTTAGCAATGGAGTATTTTTTGATAAGGGGCAGTTAGCAGGGTGGTGAAGCAATTTATAGGGGGTAGCAGCTTAATGGTTAGTGCAGTAGGTTGAGATCCTGGGGAAATAGATTCTATTACAGCTCCTTGTGACCCTCAGCAAATCACTTAACCTTCCATTGTTCCAGGTACAGAACTTAAGACTATGAGTCCACTAGGGATAAAGAACATGAGTGCATATAATATGTACAGCACTGTGTACATCTAGTAGACGACACAGGCCATCTAGGAAGAAGGAATCCGCGTCCCTCAAGTCATCTACTTAGAGGAAAGGGGGAGGGGGCATTGGAGGCAGGGGGAGGTGTACGGCTGGGAGGTCACATGGCAGCGGGAGAGAGTGGGCATCTCTCCCACTGCAGAAGGGGTGTGCTGCCAGGCAGCGGCAGGCGTTTCTTGGCAGTGGGAGAGAATTGGCATCTCTTCCACTACTGGGGGGGGGCAGGGATTGTTGGTTGGCAGTGGGAGAGATTGAACATCTCTCCCGCTGTTGTTGTTTTTTTTTTGGGGGGGGTTATGCATTTTTTCTGCGCATGTGCCCATCATTATCAACAGTGTTGGGCACATGCAAATTCAGTGAATCTTCGCTGCTGTCTGCCGACCTCATTTGCATGCACAATTTTTTGAGAATGTCTCGCTTTTTACAATTCGCTAGCAAAACGGCTGCATTAGCAGACTGTCCCTTTTTAATGCAGTTTTTGAGAATCCTGGCCTCAGTGAGTTCCTTCTCTAGAGTGCTATCCTCTGTCTATTCTGAGGGGCCTCTAGCTTCTTTCACTACTAGATTTTTCTAGGGTGTGGCCTCAATGGCTAGCACCAGTCTGTGTCATGAGGGCATACACATAAGATTAGTAAATCTTCCTGTGGCCATAGTATTAGAAGGCTATTTTCTGACTGTTTTTTCACATAATTTTTGTACTTTTCCTCTCTGCAGCAACAGGCGATTGAGAATAATTACACTTAATCATGAGGCCAATTTTCAATATCGTAAGTAGAGTGAAAAACAATCACTCTGTAGTTGCATTTCAGTTCATTTTTAACCTAAGTTGTGCTTTTCACCTTTTAGCTTCTTGTATTGCTTATAATCAGTATCTGATGAGCTTACAACACATTTAGGGCCAGATTCTATAAACAACGCTTGTATCGGCAGCCACCAATTGCATGTCAATCACATATAGGCACCGTTCATAGAATTGCAGCTTTTTTGTTTTTTTACAAGCATTTTAAAGCCCTACATTTAAGACACTGTTCTCATGCCTATGCACACCTAAGGCCACTTCCGGTGCAAACGACATACCCCTAGGCAGCCCTATGCACCTCCATAAGTGTGAGACCAGCACCTTAGAATGATGCCATCAAATTTTAAAAAATGTAACCCCTGGTTAGTTAGGCAGTGGAAGGGAGCCCACCATCACCTAACTCTGAAGCCCCCCCCCCCCAATATCTCTCTTATCTCCCCCTATGCTCCTTCCTGTGAACTCCATTCATCGGGTAAGCCCCTCTTATCTGTACCCTTCTCCTCCACTGCCAACTCCAGACTCTGTCCCTTCTTTCTTGCTGCACCGTATGCCTGGAACAGGCTGCCTGAATCAATAAGTCATATTCAAATCCAAGCTACAAGCCCACTTTTTTGAAACTGCTTTCAACTCTTCAATTCCTCTACCATATCTCTCCAACCCTGAGATGTCTTGCCTGTCAAATTAGATTGTTAGCTCTTCTGAACAAGGACTATCTATGTTAGCTGTACAGCGCTACGTACGCCTTGCAGCGCTATAGAAATGATAAATAGTAGTAGTAGTAATGTCATTTATAGAATTTGGGCCATATGATATTACAAATTAGCCACCCCCATTAAGCTGCACTAGAGGTTTTTAGTGTGCTCCAGTGAAGTAGGTGCTCCGACATTCATAGGAATTCTATGAGCATTGGAGCATTTACCATGCTGTCCCGCACTGAAAACCTCTAGTACAGCTTGATAAAAGGGGGGGGGGGGTAAGATTGCTATTTTACAACAATGGGGTTTAATGATTTTAAATTAAAGGGTGACCATTTATTTGAGACTTATTAAACCACTTTTAACAGACTAGCAGGACAAAGTGGTATACAGGCTAAAATATATAGGACCCTTTTACCAAACTGCAGTAAAAAGTAGCCTTATCGCATCCTTATGCAGGCATTCCCATGTGCTAAGGTCATTCCTAATGTCAGGTTAAAATTACCAATTTTTCTATTTTTTCTATTAATGACCACACACAAATTATTCCATGAATGTGTGGCCATTAGGGCATGAGCCCCTAACACCACCCATTATGTAGGTGGCAATAACTCACTTGCTAACTATGCATTAAACAGGTGGAGGGGCATAATCGAAAGGGATGTCTAAGTCCGTTTACGTCCATCTCGCAAGTCGTCCAAAGTTAAAAAGAGCCTAAGACACATTTTTGAAAGATACGTCCAACTTTTTTTTACTTTCGAAAATCGTCTAATTATACGTCCTGCCGATCTGATCGTCCAAGCCACTAAATCATCTATCTTTATTCCACATTTCCGTCCAACTTTCCGTCCAAGTCCAAAACGCCTAGAACAAGCCCTGTTGGATGTGGGAGGGGTCTGCAAAGTGATGGACTGCACACCCAGACATGCCACCTAAATAGTGGGGTACCTTAGAGGGCACTGCTGTGAACTTCAAAAAAAGGGTTCCATGGCATCTCCTCACTACAGCTCCCTTACAGGTCACAGTGAACCCCCCAAACCACCTCCAGAAACCCCTAGACCCACTTATCTACCACCCCAATAACCCTTATGGCTTCAGGAGTCACTTATATGCCAGTACAAAAGGGTTTTGGGGGTGTATAGGGCAGTGCACATGTTTCAGTATCAATGCAGTGATAACAGGGGCTTATGGGCATGGGTCCTCCTCTCTATGGGTCCCTAACCCACCCCCAAGATGGCTTAAGCTGCCTCTGTGCTGGACGACTAGGCTTTCCTATGCCCGGTTGCCAGGTGATGATGTTCTGGAGGCTGAAATTTAAAGTTGTGAATAAAATATTTATGGTGTTGGGGGGGTTGGTGATCACTGGGGTAGTGTGTGTGTGGGGGGGTCTGTGTTATGTGTTTGCAGTGCTTATCTAGTGAGTTTAGGTGGGTTTTTGTGACTTAGACCATGTTTTACATGGTCTAAGTCACAACGTCCAAGTTCCGTCGATCCTGGGCTGTATAACTTTCGGTTATACATGCTGCACGACTAAGTCTAAGCCGGCCCATGTCCCGCCCAACTCCCACCCTCAACACGCCTCCTGAAATGCCCCGTTTAGCTTTGGACGTTGAGCGGCACTATGAAGGCCTAAGTCGTTTAGAAATACATCCAAAACCCGTTTTTATTTTCGGCGCTTGGAAGTTTTTGAGAAATGTTTAGGCTTAGGCTGTTTTTTGGACGTTTTTCTCTTTTGATTATGAGCCCCTTAGCATGCAGCGATGCCCCCAAGCACTAATTAGCACAGAACATTCCCATTCTCAAATCTCAGACCAACCCCAAGTGCTACAAAATAAATTTAAATTTTTTGCATGTGGGTAGCATGTGTACATATAAAAATTAACACAGGATGCTTGAGTGCACTCCACAGTAACCTCCCTTTTACAAAACTATAGCATGGTTTTTAACGCTGGCCACGGCAGTAACAGCTCTGATGCTCATAGAATTCCTATGAGCCTCGGAGTTGTTACCGCCACAGCTGGCGCTAAACACATCAATTAGAAAACTAATCATTTGAACATCCAAATAGAGAATATTTCCAGATAAACAACAGTGGAGAATAGTTTGGAATGATTTTGAAGCCTGAATCAAAAGGAACTTTTCAAGGAGAGTGGTTAAAAAAAGACAAAATTAAATTGAGTAAAAATAAATTGGCATGGGGAGAATTTGTGTCAAATTGTTTCCCACAGATAAACAGCTGACCTAGTATTTCCCCAATGCAGCTTAGTGGAACAGTATAGCTTCTTTCCAAAAAGTTTATGAATATTCCCATAAATGCCACAGGGAATGACACAAAATTTTAAAAAATTTGGAAGCACACCCCTAATAGTAGAGAAGCAGGCTGAGAACTAGGGAAACCTGGTTCAAATCTTACTGCAGCCCTTTTTGATCTTGGACAATTCATTTAACCCTCAACTAATACCCAATCTGTTGATCAAATCAGGAAGGATTCCAGAAGACTGGAAAGTGGCGAATGTTATGCCGATCTTCAAGAAAGGTTCGAGGGGAGATCCGGGAAACTACAGACCGGTGAGTCTGACCTCGGTACCGGGAAAGATGGTAGAGGCGCTGATAAAGGACCACATTGATCACTTTGACGGACACAATCTGATGAGGACCAGCCAGCACGGTTTCAGCAAAGGAAGATCTTGCTTGCTGCATTTTTTTGAGGGCGTAAACAGGCAGATAGACAAGGATGACCCGGTCGACATTGTATATCTGGATTTTCAGATGGTGTTCAACAAGGTTCTGCATAAATGACTACTTCAAAAAATTGCGAGCCATGGAATCAAGGGTGAAATACGTGGATTAAAAACTGGCTGGAGGATAAAAAACAGAGAGTAGGGGTAAATAGACAATACTCGGACTGGAAAAGCATCAAGAGTGGAGTGCCGCAGGGTTCGGTGCTTGGACACATGCTCTTCAACATATTTATAAATAACCTGGAAATTGGTACGACAAATGAGGTGATTAAATTTTCAGACGATACGAAGTTATTCAGAGGAGTGAAGATGCAGGAGGATTGTGAAGACCTGGAAAGTGACATAAACACACTCGAGAAATTGGCCGCGACATGGCAAATGAGGTTTAACTTGGATAAGTGTATGGTGATGCATATCAGTATCAAAAATCTTATACACAAATACAGGATGTCCGGTGCAGTACTTGGAGAGACCCTCCAGGAAAGAAACTTGGGAGTACTGGTCAACAAGTCAATGAAGCTGCCTGCGCAATGCACGGCGGCAGCAAAAAGGGCGAACAGAATGCTAGGAATGATTAAGAAGGAGATCACGAACAAATCAGAGAAGGTTATCATGATGCTGTACCGGGCCATGGTATGCCCTCACCTGGAATACTGTGTCCAGCACTGGTTGCTGTACATGAAGAAGGACACAGTACTACTTGAAAGGGTCCAGAGAAGAGCGACTAAATTGTTAAGGGGCTGGAGGAGTTGCCGTACAGTGAGAGATTAGAGAAACTGGGCCTCTTCTTCCTTGAAAAGAAGAGACTGAGAGGGGACATGATCGAAACATTCAAGATAATGAAGGGAATAGACATAGTAGATAAAGATAGATTCTTCACCCTCTCCAAGGTAGAGAGAAAGAAAGGGCACTCTCTAAAGTTAAAAGGGGATAGATTCTGTAAAAACATAAGGAAGTTGTTCCTCACCCAGAGAGTGGTAAAAAACTGGAACACTCTTCCGGAGGCTGTTAATAGGGGAAAACACCCTCCAGGGATTCGAGACAAAATTAGACAAGTTCCTGCTGAACCAGAACGTACGCAGGTAAGGCTAGTCTCAATTAGGGCACTGGTCTTTGATCTAAGGGCCACCACGTGAGCGGATTGCTGGACACGATGGACCACTGGTCTGACCCAGCAGCAGCAGTTCTTATGTTCTTTTTGCCTCTTATACAAACTTAGGTCCACTTTTATCAAGATGCATTAGGGTTTTTTATGCTGGCTGCTGTGGTAAAAGCTCCGATGCTCATAGGAATCCTATTAGCATTGGAGCTTTTACTGCTGCAGTGGGCAATAAAAAACTAACGCAGCTTAATAAAAGGGACCTTAGGGTGTTAGAATCTGGTCTTAGTGCATATTAATATGGTACTTTCCCATATGCTAAGCCCAGATCTGATGCAGCATATTTTTAAAACATTTTTCTTTTTTTTTTGCAGGTCATGTGCATGTGTTGGTATTACCCACAAAAAGCTAATAGGAGCACTTACTGGCTCCAACTTAGAGATGTTAAGTGCTTCCGCATTAACCCTCTGTTCACTAGTTAGTTCATGCTAATTCTAGCACACTAGCTGGTTAACATTTCCATGCCCATGGCATGCCCCCTCCCCAAAAAATTAGTTTTGGGGAATATTAGGTAATGTGCAGGTTACCACGTGGTAACAGGCAAAATAGCACAAAACACTTCAATGCACTTTGCAGAAGCCTGTTTGTGCATGCTAAGTGCATATTAAGGACGTAAAGCCCTTTAGAAAAAGGGTCCCTTACATAGTAAGTCTTCCAGGGAGGGAAACAACCTACTGTACCTGAATGTTCCTTCCTCTTACTTAAAGATGAGAAAAAGTGTGAATTAAATCCAAAATTCTTTCCCCTATGTTAATTACAAAAGGGCTTCTTTAACCTGTGGCTGAAAAGGGACAGGTTTAGATGAGGGGATTGGTAAATATGAAAGAATGGGATATTATTTTCAAATCCATGCACATATGTTTGATGGATAAATTTTCAGGGCAGAATTAAGCCATAGACCCTAGACATGGGCCTAGGATCTTAATATTTAGGAGGGTATTTTTAAAATTTTAAAGTAAGGATGTCAAATGGCATCCCACAGCCCAATGCAGAAAAAAAATATACTTAGAACATAAGAACATAAGTGTTGCCTCTGCCGGGTCAGACCAGGGGTCCATCGTGCCCGGCAGTCCGCTCCTGCGGCGGCCCCCCAGGTCCATGACCTGAAAGTGTTCCCTACCTAACCTAAAATATCCATACCCTATTCGCTCAATGTACGGTAAACCTCTATCTGTACCCTGTTATCCCCTTTGCTTCCAGGAAGTCATCCAGTCCCTTTTTGAACCCCAGAATTGTACTCTGTCTTATTACCTCTCCGGGAAGCGCGTTCCAGGTGTCCACCACCCTCTGAGTGAAGAACCGCCTTGCATTCGTTATGAATCTGTCTCCTCTCAGTTTTTCTGAATGACCTCTTGTTTTAGTTGTCCCTGCTAGTCTAAAGAATCTGTCCCTCTCCACCTTCTCTATGTCTTTCATGATTTTATAAGTTTCTATCATGTCCCCTCTCAGTCTCCGCTTCTCCAGGGTAAAGAGCCCCAGCCTGTCTAACCGTTCGGCATATGAAAGGTTCTCCATACCCTTTATCATCCTCGTTGCCCTCCTCTGGACCCTTTCGAGTATTGCCATGTCCTTCTTGAGGTATGGCGACCAGTATTGGACGCAGTATTCCAGATGTGGGCGCACCATTGCTCGATACAGTGGCAGGATAACTTCTTTTGTTCTGGTAGTGATACCTTTTTTGATAATGCCCAACATTCTGTTCGCTTTTTTTGAGGCCGCTGCACATTGTGCCGCCGGCTTCATTGTGATATCTACCAATACCCCCAGATCTTTTTCTTGGCTGCCTTCCCCGAGTACCCTCCCTCCCATCGTATAGCTGTACATGGAGTTCCCCTTCCCTATGTGCAAGACCTTACATTTCTCCACATTGAAGCTCATCTGCCATTTTTTTGCCCACTCACTCAGTTTGTTCAGGTCATTTTGCAATTCTTTGCATTCTTCAACAGTTCTGGCCCTGCTGGAGAGTTTTGTGTCATCCGCGAACTTGATAACTTCGCACTTTGTCCCCGTTTCTAGATCATTAATAAATATATTGAACAGCAATGGTCCCAGCACTGACCCTTGCGGAACACCACTTGTGACCCCTATCCAGTCAGAGTAGTGCCCCTTTACTCCTACCCTCCTACTTAATTGACTAGCATATATCATCTTGAAGAACTGCAGAACTGGTGAATAAAAAGACAGTTTCAGAAGAGATTCACCTATTTTTGTAAGTATAACTCATGCTATAATAGGCTAAAATATATTCATGCATCCAACACTCAATGGATTTATGAACCTACTACTGATATAACTTAGATGTTCCTGCCTTGGAGAGTAAACATTAGAGAAATGGTTTCAATGAGGTGAATTCTGTGGTCAGAGGACACATTTAGCAGTAAATAACTGATAAAATAGGTTATAAATTCACAAATGCTCTTTCATTATGAAAAAGAAAACAGAAAACAGAGCAGACAAACTGGTTTTCTTCAAAATTCATCAGGTAGCAATGGTTGTATTAGCAAGATCAAGAATAGCAAAGGGAAAATTTTGTCCAAGAAGGGGGAAATACTAAACTAATCTAATACAATGCTTATATTTCATAAATACCTTACTAGTTCACTATGGAATGCATCAAAAAGAATCTGGGCATAGCCAGCACACAGTATAATTGTGACCTTCTTCAGTTCAAAACTTTCTAAAATAGCATATACCCATTAAGATATCTCAAATTAGAGAATGACACGGGGATAAATTTTTCCCCATCCCCAGGGGAACTCATTTTCCCGACCCAGTGAGTTATTTTCTTGTCCATGCCCCATTCCTGCAAGCTCTGTCTACATCTGCACAAACCTCGAACACTTCAAAATCATAAGTTTTCGAGGCCTGTGCAGTTAAGGCAGAGCTTACAGAAATGGGACAGAGACAGCAACAAAACTTGAGGGGATAGGATGGGGAAATTGAGTTCTTGCAGGGACGGGGGAAAATTTTGTCCCCGTGTTATTCTCTATCTCAAATACATGGGTGATCAGCACAATTTTTGAGTGCTTTATGTACCAAAAATTAAGATTCAGAACTATGTACATTAATGACTCATACATATGTTCACAATAAAAAAATCTAGAGTAATAATAATAATAATAATTTATTTCTTATATACCGCTATACCAAGAGTAGATATTGAAATCATATTGAAATCACAGTTTGCTATTATAAGAAGCATTCAAAATCTTGAAACAATGGCAGGTTTATGTGGGATTCCTGGACAATTTTATCAATGTTTTTGTTACAGGGTGAGCTTGTTCTAACAAATTCATTAATAAGATTGTGTTCGTCCCTGAATTTCTGTGATAAACACTAATAAGGTTTATCTCTTAAAGTAATTTGATTTTTATCTTTATTCTATTTTTTTAACTTCATTTAGTTTTTAATGCCAACAAAAAGTGCAATACAATTTATATACAAATAATGACAATCAACCAAGCTCCCACATTCTATTTTTCTTGATTATTATACAATTATAATACTTGCCCAGTGTTTTTCTACAAAAGTCACATTATTTCTGATGACTATTTTGTGCATTGGTTCAGAATTCCCTATGCCTTGTTATGCTTACTGAATTCAACAGGTATGTCTTCCCTTGTCCTGTTCTGTAGCTTATTATGCAATTTCTCTTGGAATATAACATATGCTTCAAAGACCAATACTTGGGGACATATAAAATCCAGTTCACAAGAGGCTTTCTTCACTGTTCTGGACTAGAGAGTTGCACAGGGACAGAAATCCCACCCATCCCCGCCAGGATCCTCTCCGTCCCCACCCATCCCCGCAAGGATTACCTCCATACCCGCCCATCCCCATAAAAAACAGCAATTACTTCTGACAGGATCATCAATTCCAAGGTTTCTTTTGTGTTTGCGCTGCTGTTTTCCTTGTGGAATCTCTTTGGTGGAACCCTTTTTTTGTTTTCTGTTCAGGTAATTAACTTATAAACCCCCTCTTTTACTAAGGCTGATGTGTCCATTATATTATATGGATGAACCCTGCTTCCAAAGCCTTCCATCCCGTTGGGAGTCCCGTTGGCTAGAGGGGGGTCCCCGTGGGAGTCCTGTGGGTTAGGGGGATTCCTGCGGTACCCCCGCGGGATTCCCACGATCACCGTTCCCGTGCAGACCTCTATTCTGGACTATAGTTTGTTCTGCAGGCCCGCAGCAGTAACTACTGCTTCAAGCCAGTTCTTTTGAGTAGTCTGGAGTAGTGTTTCTCAAGCCAATCATGGGATATCCTCTATTCTATCTGGTTTACAGGATAATGCTTATACATAATATAGACTTCCTTGGTCTACAGTCTGCTAGCAAATATATGATTTCTTCATCTTTCCACTCTCAACAGGAAGTTCTATGCAGGAGGACCATGAGGAGGCTGAACCAGCCCTGTAGTACCCAGTCTCATCAGGATCTAATGATGAGACAAGAGATACCAGAGGTCAATGATAAGAGTGTGGAACAACAGTCCAGTGGTGGTGGTGGCTCACTACAGGCAGGTGAACTAATCTGAGAGACAGATATAACAACTAGAGAATGACACAGTGACAAAATTCATCACCATTCCCATCCCTGTGGATAATTTTGATTTAATTTACTCACTGAATATTTGTTGGGATGTACATATCTAGTCTCCATCTCTATCTTTCCTATCTGAATATGTTTAATGGATTTTAGTTTTATTATTTGAATTATTATATCTTTACTATTTAATAATTGTTTTCTCAGGTACTTTAGCTAGATTGTGAGCCTTCGGGACAGTTAGGGAACGTCCAAGTACCTAATTTTTATTTTATTGTAACCCGTTCTGAGCTTCTGGGGAGGACGGGCTATAAAAATGAACAAATAAATAAATAAATAACCATGGGAAACCATCTTCATGTCATTCTTTAAGGAGAGAGGGAAGAATCGGAATATGAATGGGCACAACCACTGACCCTCAAGCCTTGCCTTGAAGAATGCTGGTGTAGAAGGATTGAGATAGACACTAAAGAATGACAGGGGATTGTTTCCCATGGTTATCTGCAGTGATGGGGACAGGAACGATGATGAATTTTGTCACCGTATGTCATTCCCTATTAACAACATCCTCCCCTGAAAGCTCCCATGAGCTAGAAGAAAGTGAGTAGATTAAGAGGTAGAGGGCCCAGAAGGTGCTAATAGCATATACTTAGAAGTTTCTGGATGAAATACAACAAGTGAAGGCTGTCCAACCACAGTAGCTGTTCACAAAGCACCAAGCCAACATGGCTGCATCCATACAGCTCCTAACTCAACAATTAGCCATCTTTGTACTTCTAAGGGTGTCTGTGAAGGCTGGCTTGCTGTATCAGCCTCATTATTTGAGGCCTCAGTAAGGCCTCAGGAGCTTCTCTCTCTCAAGCACAGAGTATCTCCTTAAGATTAATATGTTTTGTTTTTAACGCTGTATGACTAAAGAGTCCATTATGTTTATTGGACCTGCTGAAGAAGTTGAACCTATCTAGGCAACTTAGTCCATTCCTTCAAGGCATCCTTGAAATACCAAGCAAGGTTAGATTACAGATTATGTGTAAAGGATTTTTTTGAAATACAAGGGCCTGAATTGTGAAATGAATTGCCCTTAGAATTCTACCAAATGCATTGTTCTGAGGAATTTAAGAAATATTTGAAAGCTTGGTTGTTTAGGAAATGTTTTATGGAGATGGGTTAAGTGGATATGAACGGATTCAGTGAAGAAGGAAGATGTATTTACTGTTTTATTTTGTTTTGGGTTTTTTTTGTATTGTACTGTATATGATTTTTATTGTAATTCACCTTGAGCTTTTGATGAGGTGAAAACGTGAAATAATATAACATTAAGTAACAATATCATAGAATACTGTGTGCCATTCTGAAGACCACACCCTCAGAAGGATATAAATAGGATGGCGTAAGTCCAGCTACAAAACTAGTCAGTGGTCTCCATTATAAAAGGCATGGGGACAGACTTATATACCTTAACATGTACACTCTGGAAGAAAGGCAGGAGAAAGGGTATATGATAGAGATATTTAAATATCTCTGTGGCATTAATGTACAAGAAGTGAGTCTCTTTCAGTTGAAGGAAAACTTCAGAATGAAAGGGTATAATAATAATAATAATAATAACAGTTTATATACCGCAGGACCGTGAAGTTCTATGCGGTTTACAATGATTAAAAGGTATTACAGATCGAGTGGCATAAACAAAGTTCAGAGTTAGTGAATAACAGTTCTAAAGATCATTTGTTGAGGACTAAGATTGTATAGGTCAGTTACCTAAGCACTTCAGGAAACAGGTTATGTTTTTTAGGGTAATAGCCTGAACGGATTTTGGGCTAAGCCTGTGCACACACACAGTTAGACACACTTGAAAGGTGCAACAAAAACTCTTTATCAATTCAGAAACCTGTGGAAAGTGTCTAGAAGTTGAACCACAGCTCTCAGATATCTCAAGAACCACGATAGAATATGACTTTCATCATAGGAGATCTTGACCTCTACCTAGATTCAACCACAAACTCTCAAACCCTGAAATTCCTTGACCTCTTAAATGAGCTAAACCTCAAACCCTTGTTTCAACAACCCACACACGAAAAGGGCCGTTACTTAGATCTACTGGTGAAAGGTATGGAGAACCTGGATTACGAGGAAAGACTTAAGAGACTGGGGTTGTTCTCCCTTGAGAAAAGGAGACTACGAGGGGATATGATCAAGACATTCAAAATACTGAAAGGAATCGACAAGATAGAGCAGAAAAAAACGTTATTTACAATGTCCAATGTGGCACGGACAAGAGGACATGGGCTGAAGCTAAGGGGGGACAAGTTCAAGACAAATATCAGGAAGTTCTGCTTCACACAACGAGTGGTGGACACCTGGAATGCTCTCCCAGAAGAGGTAATTGCGGAATCCACCATTCTAGGATTTAAGTGTAAGTTAGATGTACATCTCCTTATGAGTGGCATGAAGTGACATGGGTAGGGGTAGGCTAGATGCACTTCTCTTTACAAGAAGCTTGGAGCGATATGGGGACCAAAACTATGCCAGGGTACACCTGGCGGGGCCTCCGCGTGTGCGGATCGCCGGACTTGATGGACCTAGGGTCTGTTCCAGAGATGGTGCTTCTTATGTTCTTATGTACTTATCTCCTCCATTTCAGCAAAAATTAGTTTGAGGCTAGACCTGTTTCAATAATGAATAAGTGCCAAACAATGTCCAAACTGAACAGATGACCACTGGAGGCATGAAAGCATGGACCCTCTTACTCCCCCAGTGGTTTGATCCCCCTTTCATATCCCCAAAGTTGTGAATGAAACAATACATAGCAGCCTGTATGACAGCATCAAAAGTTATACCTTGCCCCCTTAATAATTTGAAGAATGATACTTATTTGGGGTATTACTTCTTGTAGTTTACTGTTGCTCTCCTTTTTCTGTAACATGTTATCTTGAAGGGTAATTATACATATATACAAAGTAATTATATTTACAATAAAAATAAAAAATTTTAAAAAGTAGTTTGGTTCTGCTTCACCTTTTTTTCTAAGTTTTCCACTTAAAAAAATCAAAAGAACAAGCTAGTCTGCTGCTTGATTCTCCACTCAGGAGTTGTGAGGAAAGTTTTTCTGGGATGGGTAATTTGTGGGATGGTTTTTTAACAGTTGCATGGGGAAATTTTGGGAAATAAGGCAGTTAGCAAATGGTGTGGCAGTTATACAGGGATAGTCTTTGGGCAGTCTGAAGGGATGGATCAGTTGTGTGTGGGATATTTGAGGGTTTAGAAGAGTACAGAATTTCATTTTTTAAACTGCCTTGTTTATTTTCTCAATAACAGTTACATTTCAGTCAAAGTTTCATGCTACAGAAACTGGTACTCCTTTTTCTATAAAAATGCATTAAGCCATTTTTATGGAGTTTATTTTTCTGGAACTCCAGTCTGATTTGGCCCATTTTTAAACTGTCATTATACATGCCAGGATTCATTTCATTCTGTTAAATTTTTGGAGAATTATTTAGCCCCAGACAGACAGGGACAAGGACAGGTGGTCACATATTCTCAGCCTCTTCTGTATACAGTAAAACTTTGGTTTGCGCGCATAATTTGTTCCGAAAACATGCTAGTAATCCAAAACACTCATATACGAAAGTGAATTTCCCCATAAGAAATAATGGAAACTCCACAACCCAAAAACTTTTAATACAAAATTCTGTATGTACTCGTATTGCAAGACCTTGTTTGTTTAAAACAGTCACTACACTCCTGCAGTGTCAGAGAGAGAGAGAAGAACCATCGGCTCAGTTGTGATGATGTGATGTGGTATACTGTATGTATATAAGAATAAAGTTATTATTATTATTATTATTACTTGTATTGCAAGACCTTGCTTGTATATCAAGTTAAAATTTAATAAAATGTTTTGCTTGTCTTGCAAAACACTTGCATACCAAGTTACTTGCAATCCAAGGTTTTACTGTAATTCTTTCCAACTTCTGTTGGGTTAGAAACAATGAAGGCACTCTTTCTCTATGGTTGGCTTCCAGTTTAGCCCAATATTGAAGTTCTTTAACACCTTTCTGTGTCCCCTCTAGATATACATTAAAAGCACATATCTTCTGAATATAGTACAAGGTTATCTCCGACCTTGATATTTCTTCTACACAAAGATGCTGGAACCATACATCTTCCCTGAGCCTCTCCTCAAGTACTATATATGTGCTTCAACTGGAGTCCTCTTGCCTCGGTGCCTCTCAGAAGACCTCTTGCCTCAGGGCTTCTTTTGTTGACTCGGGGCATTTAACTCCATCCTGGCCTAAGCCCCGCCTTAGTCTTGGCAGACTAACACCACCGGCCGAAAATTGGTTGAACTGTACTCTTCACTATGCCGTCCACTCCATCACGGTATACATAGATGCTAGTTTCAGAGCAGAAGATTCCTCTCACATTATCACACACTAGATGCCACTATTGCCACTACAATAGCACTAACAAGAATTTCAATCTGGCACAGACCTTTGAAGGAACAGTTGCACTGGAACTCATAGTATCCTTAGAGGAAAAAAACATTGTCAATATATCACTACTCCTCTCTGCAATAGGAAAGCAAAATAAATAAAAGACTGCCATCTCATTTTAGCTAATGTACTACCAGTAATACTGTATATTCTTAAGTTAGTTGTCCTTCATCTCCCTCATGTATTTTGTTCTTTAAAATACATAGAGTAATACATACTACAATATAAGATCTATTGGAGACCCAGTCATCATCAATCTGACAGTCATATCACTGGAATGCAATTTTCTCGGTCTACTGATCTTGAGAAATAGAAAATCCTGTGTACTAGGTGCTGCACTGCTAACTAGAAAAAAGTCACATTTTCTTATGGCTAGCCATGGGGAAAAAATAGTGACAAGCCAGGCTCCTATCATGTCACTTTTTGATAGAGAATTATATTAGTGATGCTGGTACCTACAACAGGGATGAACCAACATCTAACAAGCCATATCCCTTGAAAGTTACACCACAACTTTGAATTTTACTGGCAGCAGGAGCTTTTGCAACATCATTCCCTATGTGGTGCATGTACATGGTTTTGCAAGGATGGCTGCAGAATTCCATGGATAAGTGGAAGGAGAAATAAGAATTGTGCCACTGCTTCTCCCTGTCATTGTTAGCACTAAGAACTGTTTCAAAATTTAGAAGCCAGACTAGAGCAGTTAAAAGTACTGTATTTTTCGCTCTATAAGTTGCACTTTTTTTCTCCCAAAAAGTGGGTGGAAATAAGGGTGCGTTTTATGAAGTGGATACCCCCTCACCCGGTACCATTTTTTAATTGCGCTGTATTGGGACTCTTGAGAACTGATAGCACAGTTACTTACCGTAACAGGTATTATTCAGGGACAACAGGCAGATATTCTTAACGTATGGGTGACGTCACCGACGGAGCCCCGGTACTAGAAAGTTCTAGTTGGCCGCACCGCGCATGCGCGAATGCCTTCCCGCCCGACAGAGGAGTGCGTGGTCCCCAGTTAAGATAAGCCAGCTAAGAAGCCAACCCGGGGAGGAGGGTGGGACGTAAGAATATCTGCCTGCTGTCCCTGGATAACACCTGTTACGGTAAGTAACTGTGCTTTATCCCAGGACAAGCAGGCAGCATATTCTTAACGTATGGGTGACCTCCAAGCTAACAGAGAGGGAGGGGGGATGGTTGGCCATTAGGAAAATAAATTGTGTAACACAGATTGGCCGAAGTGTTCATCCCGTCTGGAGAAGGCATCCAGACAGTAGTGAACGTGTGAACTTAGGACCAAGTGGCAGCCTTGCAGATTTCCTCGATGGGCGTGGAACGGAGGAAAGCCACAGAAGCAGCCATAGCACGGCCAGTGGGCCGTGACAGCACCTTCCAGTGAGAGACCGGCCCGAGCAAAACAGAACGCAATGCAGGCAGCAAGCCAGTTGGAAAACGTCCATTTAGAGACAGGACGACCTAGGCGATTAGGGTCGAAGGACAAAAAGAGCTGAGGGAACGAGCGGTGGGCCCTGGTACGGTCAAGGTAGTATGCAAGGGCACGCTTACAGTCCAGCGTGTGCAACGCCTGTTCCCCAGGATGAGAATGGGGCTTAGGGAAAAAGACAGGCAACACAATGGACTGGTTGAGGTGAAATTCCGAGACCACCTTGGGCGGGTCTTAGAGAAAGACTTGCCCGAGCGTACCGAGGCGGTACTGGGAGAGGAAGACCGCTGCCGTTCCTGGTACCGGGAAGGGTCGGCATCAGAACGGGCCTGTACCGCAGGTTGGGAACGGTGTGGTTCAGCTGAGAGCACCGGCATAGATGTGTTAAGCGGTACCGAGGGGGTCGACACCAATGGAATCGTGCGAGGCTTGGACCGGTCCTGCACCGGAAGGTGTGAAGCCAGCAGTGCCGGCAACAGTTGTTTGAGTTGTTGCTGCAGCTGCTCCTGTAATTGGGTCTGGAGTATGGCCGCGATGCGGTCGTCAGGGGAGGCACCGGTACCGCTTTTTTCTTTTTCGGTACCATAGGTGCCGCTCTACGCTCCGGCGATGAGGAAGCCGATGACGAGGCACTCACCGATATCGGAACGGAGCGTTTGCGGGGTCGATGCGGTGCCGGAAGAACCGGCGTCGCAACCGTGGCAGGAGGGCACTCAAGGGAAGTGGAAGGCTTCTTAGCCGGCTTACCTGGGGCCAGCGACCCCAAAGAAGGATCTGGCGTCGTCGAAGTAGTCGGTGCCGACTTTTGAGATGCCATCGACGTCGCGGTAGGTTCCATGGCAGATCCGGTGCCGAAGAGAATATTTTGCTGGATCTGCCTATTTTTCAATGTGCACTTTTTAAGAGTCGCACAGCGGGTGCAGGTGTCAGCCCGATGCTCCGGACCCAAGCACTGCAGGCACCAATTGTGCGGGTCGGTGAGAGAGATCGGGCGTGCACACCGCTGGCACTTCTTAAAGCCCGGTTGAGGGGGCATGAAGGGAAACACGGCCTCCGCAAAATCGAAGCCGGAGGCCTGTATGATGGCAACAGGCCCCGCCGGGGCCGGGCCTAAAAATAAGAAAACTGGACGAGTTTTTTTTTTTTTTAGAAATAAAAGCAAAGGAATCTGAAAGGAAAAAAATTAAATAACAAGAAAAAATACGCGAGCGGGAAGGCAGAAAATAGTTTTTCAACGGCCGTTGAAAACACATGCGTCTTCTTCGCTCCGCGGAAACGAAGAAACTGGGGACCATGCACTCCTCCTTCGGGTGGGAAGGCACTCGCGCATGCGCGGTGCGGCCAACTAGAACTTTCTAGTTAAAAAGTCCGTACCGGGGCTCCGTCGGTGACGTCGCCCATACGTTAAGAATATGCTGCCTGCTTGACCTGGGATAAAGCAGTCATTCAGAGAGCGGTGCAGGATCAGGCAGGAGGCGAAAAGCTCACGCCTGCCTTCTTCACCACTCTGCAGCTGCCAGAAGACATCAGGAGGAAGCGGTCCAGCAAGGGAAGGGCAGGAACATGGAAAGCTCATGCCGATACAGCGCAATTAAAAAAAAGGTACCGGGGAAATGGGACGGAACCGGGGGGATCAGCCTGCCTGCCAGCCACTAGGCCGGTCTGCCTATCTGCCTGCCACTAGGCCATCTTGCCTACATGCCTGCCCAGTGCCCTGTCCCAGTCTACCACTAGACTACCAGAGGGGGGGACAGGATGCAGGGCAGAGTGATGGGACAGGGTTCAGAATTTTTTTTTTCTTGGCTTTTCCTCCTCTATAGCTAGGTGTATCTTATGGTGAGATGCATCTTATAGAGTGAAAAATACAGTACATATTGGGACCCATTGAGAGGAATGAAGGAGCCACATATTCCACTCTCCACTATCGCCACATTAAGCCTAAGCCCCACCAGATGAAGAGATTTCCTGTGTGAGCCCCTGCACACGCAGCTTGAGCTGGCACTCCCTCACACTCAGTTCAGCTCATAATGCACAGGAGACTTGTTTGGCTGTCAAGGCATGGGCACCCCTGACAGCTATTAAAGGAGAGGGGACTTGAGCCCAAAGTTGTGTGTGTCGGGGGGGGGGGGGGGAGGCTCTCTACACCACACTGGCTATACCCCTGAGATCGTACAAGAAATGTCAACCAACTAGTTTTGACCCTGCCTACAGGACCAGCACAGATGGGGAAGATTAGCAGCATAGTGTTCAGTACTGAGAGAAACAATGGCAAAATCTAATGAGCCGGTGGATGAAACAAGCCACATGTCCCTTAACAGCTTGATTGTGTGCTCTAAGTTCCAGCACTGGCAGCAGAAGAACGCTATCATAGGCCCTTTGGGTTTTTTTCTCCCCTTGCCTCTGTTTTAGCCTCAGATACGGTCAGCACTTTGGGATCAATATGCAGAGGGACATGAAGCCAGACTTAAAATCTGATGGTGTGGCCATTTAATGATGACTGACAAAGTCAGGGTGATTTTCTCTCCTGTGCCTGTGGAACTCAAGGTTTCTTCTCTATTCTGGGAGCAGTGAACTGATGCCACCTAATCCTGGCTCCCCTCCACTCTTTAGATATATCAGTTAAAAAATAAATTAAAACTTCTTTCTTGTCTGTATGGCCTTGTGACTGGCTACACATGCCATGATTAGGGAGCAATTTTATAACTGGGAGCCTGGTACGAGCCAGGGAGTGGGGTGGTAGAGAGAAAGTGTGTGTGTTTGTGAGTGGGTAAGAACAGTAGGCAGAAGGGAGAGATGTTGAACTCTGGGGTCTAGAAAGAAGGGAGAAAGGGAGAGATATTGATGGGGGATGGGATAATGAAAGAGGAGGAGGGGGAGATGTCAGAGGAACTGATTAGATTGTGAGATGTCTTGCAGGGATTATCTCTTATGTGTTTAATTTACAACCTTACATGCATCTGGCAGTGCTTTAGAAATAAGAAATAGTAGTAGATTTGAGGGGGAATAAATTAATGCAAAGTGTTCTGAGCTTCACTGGGAGAAAGTTATAGAAAACTGATCAAATAAATAATATGTCAGATTAGAGGAGGGCAGAGGGTGATATGGACTCAGGTGTGGAAGGAAGGTAGGGCGTAGTTACTGTAGGGGCAGAGCCATAGATAGATAGGTTGCCCTGCATGACTACCAGTACCTTTTTTCCTACAAAAAAAAAACCACACTTGTTATGTGCATCCTCCATCCAGATTTATCATGCAAGGTGCTCGAGCTGGCTACGTTTGCTTTTACAACAGCTGTATCAATGGCTAAACTATAAGAGACTCTAAATACTCCTTCCCCTATTAGTTGCATCTGTAAGCAAAACCCAACAGCAGTGTTTCCTCAAAGCAGCATGCCTCCTCTAATACAGTTGAAAACCTTGCAAAATAAACATTGTTTTGCTGCATCCTGCTAGACTGTTCTGCATCGTAATAAGTTGTACATTTTAAAGACAGTTAATAATTGAGCTCAGAAGAGTTGCAGAAGAGAGGGAGAGAACTTTACCGGTATTTGCTGGGAAATTGCTTTAATCTTATGAAGAGGTAGACTTAAGAATTAAATAGGTATCTTCAGTGTCTTATTTTTAAGTTACTCTGTTTATTTAGCAAAAGTAGCTCAGAATAGTTTTTCAGCATTCTGTATCCTGCCACAAAAACTTGATGATGTTCATCAAGTCACTTGTATTCGAACATGAGTCGATGGCACCTAACATTTTAGAGTTTATCATAGTATAGAAACATGATGGTAGATAAAGGCCCAAATGGCCCATCAAGTCTGCCCATCTGCAGTAACCATTATCTCTTTCTCTTTCTAAGAGATCCCACATGCCTATCCCACGCCTTCTTGAATTCAGTCTCTGTCTCCACCACTTCTTCAAGGACACTGTTCCACATATCTGTCATCCTTTCTGTAAAAAAGTACTTCCTTAGATTCAGAGGAAAAGTCTTTTTTGTTTATACCACAGTGCCAGTGTGGGTAGGAGAAGGCAAAGGGGGTGGGTGGGTGAAGAGGCTATAAAATAAACCCACCAGGGTGTTTGAAAAAAACAAACACCCAATTGGGCAGGAAAATCGAATTGAAAACTCGATTTAATAGGCTGAATCGAATCAAATCAAATTTTTTTTCCTGAATCGGGCAGCACTAGTCTTTACCCTTGGGCCTCAATGTGCAATGCTCACGCTGGACCAGTATTGAGGGAGTCGATGTAAGCACCAGTGCTGTATGAAGCTTAAATAGGTCACCAAGCTCCCTCTAAAAGAACTCCTTCAGTTGGTCCTGGATGGACTGCACCGGTTGGATCAACAGCTGGTACCATCGGTTCACAGCAGGAGATCGATGATGGCTTCAGCATTTGGCATGTATCGAGACTCAATGCTTGAAGATGCTTGTGACACAGTGGAGTAGAGGATGGCTTCTTAGCAGGTTTACCCGATGCAGGAACAATGTCCGACGTTGGAGGCCATGGGTGGTCCAAATAACTTCTGCCGAATGCATCGAGTTTTAAGAGAGCACTTTTACAGAGTAGTACAGCAGATACAAGTGTCCACTCGATGCTCCGGGCCCAAACACTGAATGTACCAGCTGTGCAGTCAGTGATGGAGATTGGCTGTTGACCACGAGAGCACTTTTTGAATCCAGCAGAAGGCATCAACATGAGGAAAAATTTCAGTGGCTAAATCGAAAACTCAATGTTGCAGACCAAGAGAAAGACCAGTGAGAAAAACACCAAAGAAAAGAAGGTCTGAAGGCCCGCCTGAGAAACAGAAAAAAAAATTAACATGTATTATTTGTTTTTATAGAAAAAAGAAACCAAATAAATAAACTATTAGTAGAATAGAAAAGAAAAATGAGCCAAAGGTAAAAAAATACGTTGGAAAGGTAATGAGAGTTGGACAAAGTCCAAAACACAACTTCTTCGCTCTGCAGAGAACAAAAAACTGAAGAACCACAAGTCGACATCAGGCGAGAAGGCACTCACATGTACATGGTGCAGGCAGTCTTGAAGCTTCTGGAGAAGTTTAAAGTGAGAGTACACTTTTAGCACTGTCCATACCAAGCTCCATGTATAACATCACCCACATGTGAGAATATGCTGCCTGCTTGTCCTAGGATAAATGTGTGTATCTATATATGCTTATCATACTGACCGATGGCGCACATAAATATTTCATCATAATGAATAAAATTATAAAAGGAACCATTGATGAAAAACAAAAAAAGTACATCAACTAATACCACTGTAGTATATATTTAAAAATGCAATGTTAAATTGTCTAGAAATGATGAAACACCTCCTACTAGAATTATACTGTGCATAGCCAAAGAAGCATATGCATTTGATGGGATGCATAAGAGGAACCATCTTACAAAAGAAAGCATCCAAAAAAGAACAGGATAATTGTGGGGCTTTGCATATGTAGTGCAGCTTACAAACATAAGCTATGATTTTTGTTAATGGTGGAATTTTTAAACTAGCTCATATGGGGAAGGAGGAGTATCCTAGTGGTTAGAACAGCAGGTAGAGATTCAGGAAAGCTAGGGTTCAAATTCTGCAAATGCACTTAAAAGGCAATTCTATAACCTGTGCATCCACATTTACCTTTCCTATACATACATAAATGTACAGAATAGTAGCATTTATACAAATAAATGTACACTCACCCATGCAAATGACAACAGGGTGCCCAAATGCTATTCTATAGCTGCATGTGTAACTTACATAGTGTGTAAAAGCAAGGGGGAAGTAAAGATTGGTGGAGCATGGGTGGGACTCCCAGTTATGCATGTAACTTACAGATTACTGTAACATGCATATCTTTGCCACATTTTTGTGGGCACAATAACACCATTTCCATGGCTGCTGTAACTGTAGACATATAAATGTTAGAGATGCTGACATAGGGTTATGCTGATATTTTATCATGGAAGCTGGGTTTCTGGTTGCCATTTCAGAATAGGCTCCCTCTGCACATTCTCAGGGCATCTAAATAAAGGTGTCCAGCTGCAGAATTACTCCCTGTTTACATTGAGCAAGTTGCTTAACCCTCCATTGGCTCAGGTACAATTTTAGACTTTAAGCCCTCTGGGGACATGGCAATACCTGATATACATAGATGTAACTTGCCTTAAGCTGCTATTGAAAAGGCATGAGATAAGTCCAAAATAACTGGACAACCACCCTCTAAATATCAAACCTTTGGCATTTTGAAGTGGCTTTGAACTGTGGCATAACTGGGACTCAGTGGATCCTGTGCAGGAGGACCAAGATGGGTGCCCATTGGTCTGGCATCTCTCTCCTCACTTGGCTGTTTACCTGCCCGCTGGACCTCAAAATGCTACAATGGCAGCGACAGCACTCAAGGCCGGATATTCATCACATCACACCAATGCACCTTACTGTGAGCAGGATATGGCAGAGGAAAGGCCCTGCTGGTCAGAGAAGCAGCCTTAGTGCTATCTCTGCTACTAAAGTGCTTGGAGGACCAGGAAAGTAGGTAAGCAGCTGAGCATGGGGGAGGGGAGAGGTGCCAAACCTGGGTGTACAGAAAGGAGGGTTCAGCTGCAGACTGTCTCTACCATTGGGCAGCTCTGAGCATTTTGCTGGGTTTGCTCATCCCCTGGCTTTGAACATCCAAAAGATAAGTACAACTCTTATATCATGCTCTGATCCAAAGATCAGGTACAAATGAAAAGTTAGCATATTTGCTGCTCCATAAGACACACCTGACTAGAGAATGACAAGAGGAAAAATTCTGTCCCCGTCACCTTCCCGTCCCGGGCCACCATCCTCTGCACCGCCCCGTCCCTGTCTCTGCCGTCCCCTTCACCGCCCCGTCACCATCCCCGCTGTCTCTTTCACCGCCCCGTCACCGTCCCTATCTTCAGCATCTTCTCCTCTCCATCCCCCCATCCCCAGCACCTTTCACGTGGTCCAGCAGCTCCCTCCCGCCGGCCAGCCTTGCATTTCCTTCCCTCTCTCCTTTTCCCTTACCTTTTCTTCTTGAAACTGGTGATTTCTATAAGGCTACTAGCTGTATTACAGCCGGAGCCTTGAAGTCGCGTCGGGTTGCCTGCTAGAAAAGTCTCCTCCAATGCAACAGGAAACAGGAAGTTGCGTCAGAGGAGACTTTTTCCAGCAGGCAACACGACGTGACTTCAAGGCTCCAGCTGTAATACAAGAAGAAAAGGTAAGGGAAAAGGAGGGAGGGAGATGCATGGACGGCCGGCGGGAGAGAGTGGGCTGCCGGATCGAAACCTCATTCACCGCGCGTTCACTACTTGTTCACCGCCCCGTGCTACCATTCACCGCTCCACAGGGCAGTGAATGGCCTTGTCCCCAAACTCGCTGTGACCTTTTTTTTTGGTCACTGTTTTGGCGGGTTACCTGCGGCTAGCCACGGGTAAAACCATCGTGTCATTCTCTACACCTGACCATAAGATACACCCAAGATTTAGAGGAGGAAAACAAGAAAAAACCCCATTCTGAACCAAATTCTCCCTGCCAGGCTCTGCACCCAACCCCACACTCCTTGCCAAGCTCTGCACCCTGTCCCCCTTCCCTGCCAGGCTCTGTACCTTGTCCCCCACTCTGGTGGTCTAGTGGTAGGCTGGGGTAGGGCACAGGGAAGGTAGGCCTATTGGCTGAAAGGTAGGTAAGGACAGGGCAGGCAAGCAGATTGGGTTTTGTGCCATGTCATGTAGCTCTGACATTCTGAATGTCCAGTTAACAGAGAAATAACAGTATGTTTGTATCAAGTGCTATGCAGTTGTTTTGAAATATTGAACAACAGTGGAAAGGTTTTAGCTTTTTTTTATGACGAGCTGCCTCTAAGTTCTGAGAACTCTGGTTGTGTCTGTTAAAGCTGGATGGTGACCTGAGCAGATCTTGGAGGCGGGTGATCCCTGCCTCATCCCCAGGCCTGACAGCAGTTCATCCACTCGCCCCCAGGGCCAGCTCCTCACTCACTTCCCCGGAAGCTTGGCACTCCTCTTCCAAAACTGCTTGCTGTGTTTGGCGACCATATCGTGTTGGAGGTCGAGTGTCCGGGTTGGGGACCAGCGCAACTACCCAGACCACAGGGTCAAGAAGACTGCTGCTTCTGCCTCAGGACATCCGCTCTCGCGCTCTGGGACAGCCATCTTGGATCCGAGGCACACAGCGCTCTGCCATTGGCTGATGGAAGAGGTGACATAGGTAGAGCCAAAGATGTCCTACGTTGTAGAGTGAGCCTGCGAGGGTAAGGCTGGAGACCTGTTAGCTTGGCAATGGGGGAGGCAGCTTCTTGTGAAAGGTGTTGGTGATGGAAGTGCTTTCCTTTGGAAGCTGCAGCGTATCTTGTTTCTTGGCTGTGGTCTGAGCGACCTCGTGAGGGTTGCAAAGAGTCTCCCCTGCCAGCGCTGGACCGAGAGTACAAAAAGGGGGTAAGGAGGGGGGATGTTTGTGGTATTCACTCCATAAGACACACCCTTATTTCCACCCACTTTTTTGGGGGGAAAAAGTGTGTTTTATGCAGCGAAAAATACAGTAATCAACAGTACAAATACCCGGAGGAATTTTCTTCAATAGAAATACATGTAACTTTTGAAGGACTGTGCAAATCATAACCAGAACATTCCCTCTTGAGGTCTCTGCATAGGTCAACATATATACGAGGAGCACCTTTTCTAAAATTTATACTTACATGCTGCTTTCCATGTTTAAAACCTACTACATCATCTATATACAGCACACAATGTCTAAAATTGCATTCATAATATATAATAGCTTTATTTATCATTCAAAAGTAACAACACACTTTGAAATGACAATATGATAGATCTATTATTCATACACTGTTCTGGGAATATTTTAAACCTACTGAAATGCATAGATTCACTACTTAAACATATAATCCAGCCTTTTGATGTATTACAGTGCTTCTCTCTCACAGCCTCGCTCACTGCATTCCTCATATACCAGATATGTAAAACAGTTCTTCTTTTCTTTCATACCGCATACGAATCAGATAATCACAAAGATCTAATACAGTGATGATGTACTACATATTATATATGACTGCTTGAATGCACAATTTGTACACATATTATTGATATGTTCTACTCTGAGGTTGGGTTTTTTTTATTTTTTAGGGAAACCCCCTTTTCCTGAAAGTACTAAAATACATTCAATATTTTCCTAGCAAATATGCACTGCATTATTATTCAGTTATTCAGAGGATTCAGAGGGTTTCTCAATAAATATTGAAAGCACTACAAATATTGATTTACACCACTGATTTTAATTTGGAATTAGAAAGTCAAAGCATGATTCATAGTCAGTCACACATAATATATCTGTTTAGCTTTCTATTTGTAAACGATGAATCATTTACTCAACACCAAATGCTTTTTTGTGGTTTACAGAATGTCTGCTGTAATGTTTAGAATGTACTCTGTTAATTCTTTCTCGAAGAACAAGAAATTATTGGTTGTAACAAACAGGCTAAAAAGAAATACACAATAGTTCTTCCTCAAATAATGTTTCCCTTGACAGATTAATAAGACAGATATGGATTACATTCTTGCCCCAGGAGAATGCTTCCACAGAGGGGGAAATCAATGATGAGTTTAATAGAACATGGGACAAGCATAAAGGATTCTTAATTGCTAAAGAGGAAAAGTAAACCCAGAGTTCAGATAGTTTGCAGTATACAAGAGAAAGGGAAAAAGACAAATGCCATGTTCACAGTATAAGATTAAGGGTTACATATATTTCATTTTTATGGAGGGGCAGAGGAATAGTTTCTTTTTCTTCTAGCTCAACTGAACACAGTCCTGAAATTCTGGCACCATGAGCCTTTGTTTATGTAATCTAATCTTCTATTTGTGTGGCACTCATACCTATACAGCAGGGGTGTCCACACTTTTTTGACTCGCGAGCTACTTTTAAAATGACCAAGTCAAAATGATCTACCAACAATAAAATTTAAAAAAAAACACACGCACACTGTACGCATAGAATTGTTAATTATCATTCCGATTCCGGGGTTTTTTCAAATAGGTCAAAGCAGATGACTCTATGCACTGTCACCTCAGTAACAACCATACAAAAATAGACAAATACCCACCCCCCTCCCTTTTTACTAAACCACAATAGCAGTTTTTAGCACAGGGAACTGCGCTGAATGCCCAGCGCTGCTCTCGACGCTCATAGGCTCTATTGCGGTTTAGTAAAAGGGGACCATATTGTAAAATATAGACAGCAGATATAAATTCAGACACATTTTGATCACTAAATTTAAAATAAAATCATTTTTCCTACCTTGTCTGGTGATTTCATGAGTCTCTGGTTGCACTTTCTTCTTCTGACTGTTCATCCAATCTTTCTTTCAGCCTGTATGCTTCCTCTCCTCCACACCTCATTCCCTCCCCCAACTTTTTCTTCCTCTCTCCCTGACCTTTCTTTCTTTCTCTCTTCATGCCCCCTTTCTTTTTTTCTGTTTCTCTTCTTTCCTTCTGTCTCCCTGCCTGCCCCCTTTCTTTCTTTCTCCCTGCTCTTCCCCAAGCCACTGCCGCTGCCATCGGGAAACAGGACCCAAACCGCCACCAATGGATAACAGGCCCCAAAGCCGACGCCGACACCACCCCATGCTCTTCCTGCTTCGGGCCGACCAGCATTCCTCTCCCCGATGTCAATTCTGCCGTCGGAGAGGAAGTTCCGCCCAGCCAGGCAGCGATTGGCTGGCCCGAACTTCCTCTCCGACGGCAGAATTGACGTCGGGGAGAGGAAAACTGATCGGCCCGATAGATCGCCAAGGCAAAGTGAGTCCTGGGTGATCGACTCACTTTGCCTTGGCGAGCTACCAGTCAATCGCGATCGACCTATTGGGCACCCCTGCTATACAGGCTCAAGGCGACTTAAAGAGAGGGGAGAGGAAGGAGAGGGATGGGAAGAGAGTAAGTAGAGAAGGGAATAGGTAAGAGGGGGAGAGAGAAAGTGGGATGGAGAGGGGAGTAGGAGAGGAGAGAATACAGGAGATTAACGGCCTCTTTTACAAAGCCGCGCTAGCGGCTGCACTGCACTAACGGCCCCGAAGCCCATAGAGATTTAAAGGGCTTTGGGGATGTTGCTGCACGGCTATGTAAAAGTAGCCGTAAGTGTCGAACAGATGGGTTTACAACTACATCAGAATTTTTGCCCTCTTTGAATCAAACCTGCCAAGCGATCTTGTTCCAGGATTGAGAGTTTTTGAGCAATCCTGATTTTGTATTTATAATCCAAAGCAGTAAGGTATTTGTACTCCTTAATTCTACCCATTGAAAGTATACACCTGATAAATAAATACAAATTTTGAGTGTAATATTTCAAAATTCTGCAAAATTCTGAGTACCTTATTTGTAATTTTGGTTCAGAATTTCTCTGTCATAAGCTTTTATTCACCCAGGCCTGAAAATCCCCTTCCCCAGCTGTTTCCCTCCTCAGGTTCCACTTTTCCCAGCTCTCTCTTAGCTTATACCCCTTCCCTCCTTAAGTGGTCTCTATCCCTTTTCCTGGGGTGAACAGCTCCTGGTATTTTTCCCTTGCCCCACCCATTTCCTGTTCACCTCTTCTCTATCCTTTAGTAGCTTTGCCTTATTCACATTACCCCTCTCCTCAAATCACTTCATTGGCTCCCCATCCATTTCCGAATATAGTTCAAACTCCTCTTACTCACTTACAAGTGCATTCACTCTGCAGCCCTTCAATATCTTTCCTCACTTATCTCCCCCTATGATCCCTTCCCATGAACTCCGTTCATCATGTAAGCCCTTCTTATTCATACCCTTCTCCTCCACTGCCAGCTCCAGACTCTGTCCCTTCTATTTTGCTGCACCATATGCCTGGAACAGACTGCCTGAGACAATACATCAAACTGTTTCTATAAGTATTCAAATCCAAGCTAAAAGCCCACTTTTTCAAGGCTGCTTTCAACTCCTAACTCCCACTTACCACGTGATAGCTATCATTCTCTCTGCAAGAAACTCCCCAACCCCCATCTGCCCCAATTGTTCTGTCTGCCTATCCTAATTAGATTGTAAATTCTTCTGAGCAGGGACAGCACAGTTACTTACCATAACAGGTGTTATCCAGGGACAGCAGGCAGATATTCTCCACATGTGGGTGATGTCATCTACGGAGCCCCAATCGGACACTCTCGCAAGCAAACTTGCTTGAAGATCTTCAAGCTTGTGAGAGTACCATGCATGTGTGTGTGCCTTCCCGCTCAAGCTAGGGGCCGCGTCTCCTTAACGTGGCCTCAGTTCAGATAGCTAGCAAAGAAGCCAATCCCGGGGAGGTGGGTGGGTTGCAAGAATATCTGCCTGCTGTTCCTGGATAACACCTGTTACGGTAAGCAACTGTGCTTTATCCCAGGACGAGCAGGCAGCATATTCTCCACATGTGGGTGACCTCCAAGCTAACCAAAAAGGGAGGAGGGAGAGTTGGCAAATTAGGAGAACAGATTACGCAACACAGACTAGCCAAACCGGCTGTCTCACCTGGAGAAAGTATCCAGACAGTAGTGCAAGGTGAAGGTATGAACCGAGGACCATGTGGCGGCCTTGCAGATCTCAATAGGCTTGGACCTGAGGAAAGCAACAGACGCCGCCATCGCTCTGACTTTATGCCCCATGACCCGACCCTGCAGTGGGAGACCAGCCTGAGCATAGCAGAAAGAAATACACGCAGTTGGACAAGGTGCGCTTGGATATGGGACGCTCCAGCCGATTTGGATCGAAAGATATGAAGAGCTGAGGAGCAGTCTGAGAAGTCTGAGTGCATTGCAGATAGAACGCCAATGCCCTCTTACAGTCAAGAGTGTGAAGAGCCACCTCACCAGGATGAGAATGGGGCTTAGGAAAAAACACAGGAAGAACAATGGATTGATTGAGGTGAAAATCCGAAAACACCTTGTGCAAGAATTTAGGATGGGTGCAGAGAACCACCTTATCATGATGAAAAACGGTGAAAGGGGGATCCGCAACCAACACCTGCAGCTCACTGACCCTGCGGGCAGACGTGAGCACAACAAGAAACAGCACTTTCCAAGAGAGATACTTCAGATGAGCCTGGTCGATAGGTTCAAAAGGAGGCTTCATCAACTGAGCAAGGACTACATTGAGATCCCAAACCATTGGAAGAGGTTTGAGGGGAGGATGAACATTGAAAAGGCCCTTCATAAACCGGGAAACCACCGAATGAACCGAAAGCGGTTTCCCCTCAAGCGGCCGATGAAAAGCCGCAATGGCACTGAGGTGGACTCAAATAGAAGTGGATTTGAGACCAGACCCGGGACAAGTGCAACAGATAATCTAGCACTGAAGGCAAGGAGGCAGACCGTGGCTCCAAGCTCAGCGACGAACACCAAGAGGAAAACCTGGTCCACTTCTGAGAATAACACTGTCGAGTGGACCGCTTCCTAGACGCCTCGAGAACATCTGAACAGATTGAGAGAACTGGAAAGAGGCGGTCAGGTGCTGAGAAACCAAGCTGTCAAATGCAGGGGCTGCAGGTTGGGATGCAGAAGAGAACTCCGACTCTGAGAAAGCAGAGAAGGAAAAACCGGGAGAAGGAGAGGCTCCCTGGTACTGAGTTGAAGAAGCAGGGAGAACCAGGGCTACCTGGGCTACCGAGGAGCTATGAGGAACATCGTGGCGTGCATAGACTTGAGCATGACTAGAGTCTTCAGAATCAGAGGAAAGGGAGAATAGAGAAACAGGCCCGCCCAGTCCAGGAGGAACGCATCCCCCTCGAGACGGTGTGGAGAACAGATCCTGGAGCAGTATTGAGGCAGCTTGTGGTTCAGGGGGGAAGCAAACAGATCTACCTGGGGGTCCTGCACCGATCGAACACCTGGCACAGATTCCGTGAACTGAGAGACCATTCGTGAGGTTGCAGCAGGCGACTGAGCCCGTCGGCCAGGCAGTTCTGCTGGCCCTGAATGTAGACCGCTCTGAAAAAGATGTTGTGGCAGATCGGCCATCCCAAATCTTGAGAGCTTCCTGGCAAAGAGACAGGGACCCTGTACCCCCCTGTTTGTTGACATAATACATGGCCACCTGGTTGTCCGTCCGGATGAGGACCACGTGGTCGCGCAGCAGATGAAGAAAGGCTTTGAGAGCGTTGAAAATGGCTCGAAGCTCCAACAGATTGATGTGACAGCGCCGCTCCCCTGCGTCCGGAGGCTGTTGAGGTGAGCACCCCACACGTAGGCGGATGAGTCGGTTGTCAAGACCTTCTACGCCGGAGGAGCATGAAACTGAAAACCTCTGGAAAGATTGGAACAATGCATCCATCAGCGGAGAGATCGTTTCAAGGAAGGAGTCACCATGATCCTGGAGAAGACCAGGTCGTGATCCTGACGCCATTGCGAGGCCAGGGTCCATGGCGGAACGCGAAGGTGAAGTCTGGCAAAAGGCGTCACATGCACGGTGGAGGCCATATGCCCCAGCAGTATCATCATGGTTTTGGCCGAGATGGTCAAAAGAAGGGAGACCTGCCAACAAAGGCAGATGATGGACTCCTGACGAGGCAGGAAAGAATGTAGATGAAGCGTATCTAGCACCGCTCCAATGAACTGGAGAGATTGGGACGGACACAACTGGGACTTTGGAAAGTTTATCTCGAAGCCCAGACATTGGAGAAATAGAATATTCCGTCTGGTCGCTAAGATAACCTCTGAACAAGATGACGCCTTGATCAGCCAGTCATCCAGGTACGGGAAAACCTGGAGCCCCTGCGTCCGCAGGGCCGCAGCAACCATCACCAGACACTTCGTGAACACCCTCAGGGAAGATCCAAGGCCGAAGGGGAGAACACGGTACTGCAGATGGAGATTCCCCACCCGAAATCTCAAGAATTGGCGAGAGGCCGGATGAATCGGGATGTGCGTGTAGACCTCTTTCAGATCCAGGGAGCAAAGCCAATCCCCCTTGTCAATGAGGGGGTACAGTGTCGGAAGAGTGAGCATGCAAAACTTCTCCTTGACCAGGCATTTGTTGAGAGCCCGAAGGTTGAGAATGGGTCGCAAGTCCCCAGTCTTCTTGTGGACCAGGAAAAACTGGGAGTAAAACCCCGAGTTTCACTGATGCTCCGGAACGTCTTCGACCGCCCGAAGCCGAAGAAGCGCCTGGGCCTCCTAAAGCAGGAGGGGAAGATGAGTTCCGTTGGAAGGAAACTCCCCGGACTGGGCCGGAGGCACACGCTGAAAACGAAGAGAGTACCCTTCCCGAATTATGGAGAGGATCCAGGAGTCGGTTGTCAGCATCTCCCACTGATGGTAAAAAAGATGAAGCTGACCCCCGATGGGAAGGGGGGAAGGCTGAAGGGCGCAGGACGCTAGAGCGTTTGTGCCATAATTGTTCAAAAGACAGCGCCGGTTTCGTCGCCATAGGCGGCTGAGACTTGATAGGACGCTGCTGCCGAGGGCACCGAGGAGGCGGATGAGATAGAGGAGGAGTGGACTTCTGCGGATAGCGCCGCAGAGGAAGCTTATACTGCCTAGCAGGAGGGGATTTCGCCTTGGGGCGCACCAGGGAGGCAAAAGATCTCTCGTGTTCTGAGACGCGTTTCGTGGCCGCTTCGATCGAGTCATTGAAGAGCTCGTTCCCCACACAGGGAAGATTCGCCAAGCGATCCTGCAAATTGGGGTCCATGTCCACCAGGTGCAGCCAAGCCAAGCGACACATCGCCACTGCAAAGGCCGTGACCCGGACGACAGCTCGAAGGCGTCGTAGGCGGCCTGCAGCATATAGAGACGGATGCTGGACAATGCCTGCTGATGGCAGGAGGGGACCTCAGGGAGGAAAGACTGCAGAATCTTCAGGCAGTGTTTGAGGTAAGAAGTAAATGTAAAATTGTACTTAAGGACGCGGTTCACCATTATCGAGTTTTGATAAAGGCGGCGAACAAACTTGTCCACTGTCTGGCCCTCTCTGCCTGGGGGACAGAAGTGTAGACCCTGGAGGGATTGGACTTTTTCAGCGAGGACTCAACCATCAGGGACTGATGGGAGAGCTGCGATTTCTCGAAACCCTTACATGGTACCGTGCGATATCGAGACTCCATTTTGGAAGGTATGGCTGGGATGGCATAAGGCGCTTCCAGATTACGGAGGAATGTTTGCTTCAGATCCTGATTCAGAGGGAGCCTCAAAGACTCCTTCGGGGGATGAGGGAGCTCCAACTCATCCAGGTATTCTTTGGTGTACCAGGATTCAGACTGGAGATCCAGCTGAAGAGCCCTACCCACATCCGAGATAAATCTAGCAAAAGAGGAAGTCCGAGACGAAGAAGGGGTCTCGTGAGGCAAGGAGGATCCGGAAAATCGAGCCACCGAAAAAGACGGGGACGCTTCCCTGGAATAAAGAGCAGGCATGTCCGAGTCCCGAGAAAAGGACAGAGAAAATGCTCTGCTCCGAGGGCCCGGAGAGGCGAGAAGCCCCCATGGCGTCCCCCACTGGGGGAAGAGCCCGGGGTATGAGGAACCAGAGGGGAAACCAACTTCCCTGAGGGCCTCGAGGGAGGGGTCCAAACCACCCCGATCCGGGGAGACAGACAGGGAGGACTGCCAATGAGAGCAAGAGGTGTGGCAAGACCGCACCGGCTCCATGAAACGCCCCGAGTAACGTGGGGCAGGAGATCTGCCCCGATGAGGGGAGGCCCTCGACCGCTTCGAAGGCGGAAGCCTCGAAGGAACGGATTTCGAGGTATGCTTCGATCGAGGCGCCAGGGGCTGGGACCCGTGCCTCGAAGCAGCAGGGGACGACCCACTAGAGGAAAGCCAGAGAGACCGTCGAGACTGCCCGCGAGGGGCGTCGAGCGGACACTCAGGCTGGCCAGCCGGTGTCGAGGTCGAAGCTGGGGCAAGTTGGCTCAGGACCGAGGAGATCTGCGTCTGCAGGATGGCCTTCAGCATGTCCTCGAACATCGGCACTGAGATCATCGGATCAGGTTGAAGAGGTGCAGCAGTGCGCTCCAATGAGGGTGTCCTCGATGAAGGAGTATTCCTGTTGAGTGGAGGCATGCTTAGAAGGAGGTCTGGACGGGGCATGGGCCGCCGTACCCCCCTGAGACCCCGGGATAGGATTCTTCATTAAGGAACCTTAAAGAGGAAGAGGAGACTTACCCAGAGCCACAGATTTTGTCGGTGCAGCCGAAGACTTGATAGACGAGGGCGACTTCGACGAAGTCGAGGCCTTCGAGACCGAGGACCCTCCCGGGGCCAAGGCCAAGGTCGAGGTCAGCACCAGAGCCGAAGCTGGTCCCACCGCAGGATCCATGCCAAATAACTCGAGGATCCTGGCCCTTCTCCTTCGAAATGCTCGCGGTTGGAGAGTAGCACAACGCGGGCAGGAGTCCAAATGATAGTCGGCCCCGAGGCACTCAATGCACCAACGGTGGAGGTCAGTGATAGAAATCACCCAACCGCACTGAGTGCACTGTTTAAAACACAAAAGAAGCCGAGCAATGCCGCAGCCACGCAAGACTCACTGGCCATATCGGACCCAGAGCCCCGGTTAATGACGGAAGTCAAACAAAAATTAAAAGTTTGGTTTTTTTTTAACGCGCCGCACAGCGATTCACCCGAAAACAAAAAAAACGAAGCAAGCCACAGTGCAAGAGGCACTCCAATCTCGCACAGCAGAGGAACTGGGCTTCTGGCTCCACTGAAAACGAAGAACTGAGGCCACGTTGAGAAGCGCCCCCTAGCTTGAGCGGGAAGGCGCATGCGCGATACTCTCACAAGCTTGAAGATCTTCAAGCAAATTTGCTTGCGAGAGTGTCCGATCAGGGCTCCATAGATGACGTCACCCACATGTGGAGAATATGCTGCCTGCTTGTCCTGGGATAACACAAAGGAATCCAACGAAAACTATGTATTATATATATCTACTTAGTTTTCATATTTATTTTCATTAGGACCTCTGAGGAAGGAGTGTTTTCCGAAACACGGTCCCTTGGTTTGTTATACGGTGGTATTTTCAACTGCATAAAATATTTGGTATAATAAACATTGCCTGTATCTGGTACATAGGAGTCTGCAGTTTGTTTTTTTGTTTTTGCTTGTCCTGGGATAACATCTATTATATATTGAATGTATTGTGCTGAGTAAGCCTTTCAGTACTATAGAAATGATAAATAGTACCGGTAGTATTTTTTCAATAGTCAAACCCTTATCTTATTATAATTCTAAGAGATAAAGGCCTGCAATCTCCCATAGATCCTTATAAAGCAAAATTATAGAAATGTTTATTACTTATTTATCGCTGTTAAAACTATTCTATCCAGTTGGAAAGATTCAACCCATTTAGATCATAATATATTGTGGCGGGGAGTTGAAGTCAGCAATAGGCAAGCCTAAATCTACATCACTGTACCCAGCTGAGCGGTTCTCTGGAGTGGTCAAAATGATAATTGCACAATTTAAAAATTGAAACCAAAATATTGGGTTAAAAAAATAAAGCATTTTTAGTCAATCCCAATTCCAGGGATATGCAAGCAAAACAAAAACTTCACATTCAGTCAGTTCAAGTTCATGAAATCAAAATCACAAAGTAGAATTCACTTTTATCAGTTTCATCTGTTGCGAAACACAGTTCATAATACAGCTTCACAAATATCAGTTCTTTCCTGGATTCTTTATAAGTAATTGCAATAATTCTGGATTCTTTATGTGGTCTTTAAGCACACCTTAGCCAGTGATTTGGCACAAACTCTTAGCATGCTTTTAACTCCTGGCTTAGCACGGCTGAACTTGTGCTTTAAGGAGAAAGGATTTTCCTTCCTCCACAGTAGTCTCTATGGCTTGAAAGTAAAATGTTTGACAAATGCCTTAGTTTTGCTTATCAGCAGTTTTAAAGCAAAGTTCTTCTTATTAACATTAGCAAATTTTAGATTAGACTCCTCTTCCCACCGCATTTGTTGTTCCCCCCAAGCATGTTAAAACAGATCCCTCATCCCTCATACACATATCCCCATTTGGCTCATTAACGCTCTCCCCAGTTACAGAACCAAGTCTACCTCCTCTCCTTCTATTGGAATGGGCTCCTGGTCTGACCTCTCTGGAAACTTGGGTATGAAGAGTTCTGCAGCCAGCTGTCCAGGTTCAGTTCTTCTCAAGCTGGCAGCTTGAACTGTTGAGGACACAGGGTTTTTGCTCCTGGGCTTCAGTGCTGAGATAGGAATCACTCCCTGCTTGCAAATGGAGCCTGTTTTGCTATAGCTGTCTCTGCTTGTGCTTTCCCCTCTCTCTCTGGGTTCAGGGCTCTCATTTTACCGACAGTTGCAGGTTTAGCAAGGGTTCCGATTGGCTGAGCCTTGATCAGCCTGCTGCCTTTGCTAATGTTATCCCCAAATGGTATTATCAGGTGAAGCTACTTCTACCCCACCCCCAATCTGTGCTTACTTCTTACCAGGACAAGTGGGCTTTGGAATTACCTTTTATTTCACAAGCTTCTCACTTGACAAATAAGCTTTATGCTTAATCTGTGTAATATTGCTACTGGGCTTTTCTGCAGTGACAGGGCTTGGCTTAGCCTAAAGCTTAGGTATTTTACTGACTGTGGGCTTTTCCCTGTTACAATAAGTTGGAACTCAATCTGAATTTATTCTATACTTGAGAAAGTTGCTGCCTCCAAAATGAAATCTTTAGGTTTCTTTGAAAATTTTTGGTCTTCCTACAGGATTATTGCAATTTGCATTAACTGTTCCTTCATATTTCATTTTCATAAGACAATGCTGACATCGCTATGTTAGCCTTTCTGGAGTAGCTATGCTACTGTTCTTATTACTCTGTTTTATACTGTTATTGTCAATATTACTATTATTATTATTGATTGATGTGTTATGTTATATAAAATATAAAATATTTGTTATGTTATATAAAATGTGTTATGTTATATAAAATATTGATGTGTTAAATTATATAAAACCCTTCAATAAAGAAATTGAACTAAAAAATAAATTATAAATAGTAGGGTTACCAGATCTTACTAATGTAAAATAAGGACCCATGGCCCCACACCAGGCCTGCTCAGTCCCACCTGGCCCCACCCCATTCCACCAAAGTCATGCCCCATTCCACCCCAGCCTCGCCTCCCAGCCCCACCCAACTCAACCTATTCTTGTGATTGGAGTCATGTTGGGAGGGCATCTGCACAAACGCATGTGCGTGATGTCACCACATTGCATCCGCATGTGTGCAGATGCCCTCCTGACACAGTCCCGAGCTGGAAGCTTTTCAAAACCCATATAAAGTGCCAGGTTTTTTAAAGCTGCCCAGACATGTCCTCTAAAAAGAGGCCATGTCCAGGTAAATCTGGATGTCTGGTAACCCTAATAGCAGTAATAGTAGTAGTTGTAGAGAAGGGGTTGGCACTGGACTCCCTAAAGGTTCAGGTGGCAGAACGGGCCTGTTTCTGAGGCCATATCCAGCATTCGTGCAAGCCCTTGATGACTCTGTTTGAGCCTCTTAAAAAGGCTATAGTGAAGGGCCTTACCTTAAAAGCTGTATTTTTTGGTGGCAGTTGCTTTGGCGTGTCATAATTCAGAACTTCAGGTGTTTTCTTGCTGATAATTTTTTACAGTTTACAGAAGCTGGTTTTTCCCTGAGGCCTATTCTGTCATTTCTTTCTAAAGTGGTATCAACATGAACCAGTCGGTATAATTCCATTCTTTTCATACAGAGGATTATGGGAAATTTTCAGTTTTTATGGGTCTTGCATGTGAGATGGGTGCTTCTCAGACATCTGAAGGTCATCAATGAATTTAGAAAGCCAGCCAGATTAACTGTCTTCTTTGGTACGCAAATGAGGGTCTTAGTAGCATCAAAACCCATGGTTGCTCAAAGGTTAAAGGACATCATTTTCTCAGCATACCTTTTGGTGGGGAAGCAATCACCTTCTGCCACTTGAGCACATTCTATGAGGTATATCACAGCCTCATGGTCGGAAGCGCAGCTGATCTCCCCAGCTGACATTTATAGGGCATTGACCTGTGTATCACTGCACAACTTTGCTAAGAGTGAATGTGGCAGCTCATTCTGCAGCATTTTTTGGAAATGTGGTGTTGCAGACAGTGTCACCAGATTACTGCTCTAAATAGGAGATTTCTTTTGGACATCCCACAAGTTCAGATATAGTGTGAAACAGCACTATGGAAGAAGAGATTATGTCTTACCTGATGTGACAGAAGTAACCTTGTCAACTGAGAAGCTTACAAAACACCTGATTCATTAAGTTAAGCTCACAATAGCTTATTCCTGAAAGATTAAGACTTATATTGGATACTGAAGGAAAATAGCCAAGTTGGCCACCCTTGAGAAAATTACAAAGCCAAAAGGATGAATAGACAGATACAAGATATGAGCTTGCTAATGGGCTTGGTGAAGGAGTAAGGGACATAGATCCTGGTTTTTTATGTGTTAGCTCCTGGTGGAACTGTGTGAAGAGGAGCTTGACCTTAGTTATCCCTCTGGGTCCCTCCATTACAATCCCTAATGATTGCTGTGCTCTCTTTCCTCCCTATCAGTGGTACTATACTTACATACATCTTGTTTGCCAAGAATCTGTTAAAATGGAGGGGGGGGGGGGAATATATGTAAAACAACTTGAACATTTTTGCCCCTATTATTGATAATTTACAATAAAAATAAATGTTCATCTATATTTCTCCAGGTATAACTGCAATTTTAACTCAGTTTGTAAAGTGAAAGGTTTCCCTGACACATAAATGAAGAAAATAATAATAATAATAATTTGTGTTTGGATATGAAAACACACATACTTAAAATGTTTCACCTTGAACTTTTATCCCATTAGCTTATGCCATTTCTATGCTTAATGACAGCTATAAATTTCCTACTGATGCATGCTGTCTGGAAGAACTTCATTTCTGCCATCCAGTACCTGATGAATGCTGTTTCCTTATTTAGAATTTCTCCCTCTAGATCTCTTTCACAGCAGCACAGCTATCTTATTCATCCCTAAGATCAAGGGCATTGTTCATGAACATCTGAAACATATAGACAGATCTTATTTAATGTACATCATCTGTGTAGGTGCTAAACATTACATATATGTGGAAGACAATTATCAAAGCCATTTATCTGAGTAAACGGCAACTTACATGATGGGTTTTATTTGTCTCAGAATTATCTTTCTCTTCTCGGTCCAAAAAAATGTGCAGGCTACAGGATTAATCATAATTTTAGCCAGGTTAAAAAGAGGCATTCCCCGGGGTATGCTTAGCTGGGGGAGTAAAAGTATGAGTACGTGCAATGTTCAGATGTCTGCTACATTGCCCTTGCTCGGTCACCCACACAAACAGCAAGTCCACGGTACACAACTGCTTTCAATACACATATTTTTGAACTGCATGATTTCCTTTTGCAAGTTGCATGCAATGTAGAGTAGTATTCTTGAAAGGACATTCAAATAAGAATTGAAATGGCCTGATTGGGTTGTTTCAACTTCCACTAGCATCAGAGAACATGATCTGCCGTTTTAGAGACCATTCTCAAATACATGGCTAAATTAGCATAAGTGCACTGGTTACGTTTGGCATGAATCAGTGATGTAGTAAGGGGTGGGGTGGGACGGACCGCCCCGGGCACCGTGTCGGTCGGGGTGCCAGCAACTCTCCACCACGCCATGCCATCCCTCCCCCCACCCTGTATCTCTGAGAAATCTATTCCTGAAAACAGGCGTGATCCCGGAGGATTAGAAGATAGCTAATGTTACACCCATCTTTAAAAAAGGATTGAGACCCGGTGAATTTGACTTCGGTGCCTGGGAAGATGGCGGAAGCGCTGATAAAAGACAACATCAATGAGCATCTAGAAAGGAATAAACTGATGAAAAACAAGCCAACATAGCTTCTGCAAGGGAAGATCATGCCTGACGAACTTATTGCACTTCTTCGAAGGAATAAACAAACGGATGGACAAAGGGGACCCCATAGACATCGTATATTTAGATTTCCAAAAAGCCTTTGACAAGGTACCCCATGAACACCTACTACGGAAATTGAAGAACCATGGGGTGGAAGGAGACATACATAGATGGATCAAAAATTGGTTGGCGAGTAGAAAGCAAAGGGTGGGAGTGAAAGGCCACTATTCGGGCTGGAGGATGGTCACAAGTGGTGCTCCACAGGGTTCGGTACTCGGACCGCTGCTGTTCAATGTATTTATAATTGATCTAGAAACAGGGACGAAGTGTGAAGTAATAAAATTTGCAGACGACACCAAACTATTTAGTGGAGTTAGGACTAAAGAGGACTGCGAAGATTTACAAAGGGACCTGAACAAATTAGGAGAGTGGGCGACAAGATGGCACATGAAGTTTAATGTAGAGAAATGTAAAGTCTTGCATGTAGGAAACAGAAACCCAAAGTCCAGCTATACGATGGGAGTGTTGGTAATGGGTGAAAATACCCAAGAAAAGGACTTGGGGGTAATAGTGGACAAGACAATGAAGCTGTCAGCACAGTGCGCAACGGCCGCTAAAAAGGCAAATAGAATGCTAGGTACTATCAAGAAAGGTATTACAACCAGAATGAAAGAAGTTATCCTGCCGTTGTATCGGGCGATGGTACGCCCGCATCTAGAGTACTGCGTCCAATATTGTTCGCTGTACCTTAACAAGGATATGGTGATACTCGAGAGGGTCCAGAAAAGAGCCACACGATTGATAAAAGGTATGGAAAACCTTTCATATGTTGAAAGATTAGCGAAACTAGGGCACTTTTCCCTGGAGAAGCGGAGACTTAGAAGGGGCATGATAGAGACTTACAAGATCATGAAGGGCATAGAGAAAGTGGAGAGGGATAGACTCTTCAAACTTTCGAAAACAAGAGGGCCTTCGGAAAAATTAAGAAGGGTCAGATTCAGAACCAATGCTATGAAGTTCTTCTTCACCCAAAGGGTGGTGGACACCTGGAATGCACTTCCAGAGGGTGTAATAGGACAGAGTATGGTATTGGGGTTCAATAAGGGATTAGATAACTTCCTGAAGGAAAAGGGGATAGAGGATCACTATACAGATCCTGGACCTGATAGGCTGCTGCGTGAGCGGACTGCTGGGCATAATGGACCTATGGTCTGATCCAGCAGAGGCACTGCTTATGTTCTTATGTTCTTAGATCTTCGCTAGTACGAGGAACTTCTCCTGCCTGTTGCTCACGCCAGTCTGGATCCCCTCTGAATCACTTCTGGGTCACGGGAACAGGAAGTGACATTAAAGGGAAATCCAATGTTGGTGTGAGGAGCATGCTGGAGAAACCACTCACGCTGGTGAAGATGTAGAGGTATGGGGTAAGTGATATTGCAAGTGTAGCGTGGGAGGGGTGGGAAGGAGCAGGGGGCACAGAATAAACAGGGACGCAGGGGGGGGCACCAACGCCACGGGTGCCTCCTACCCTTACCACAACACTGGCATGAATATCTATTTTATAAAACATGAATGTGAGAATTATCAGCGAGTCAAAACTGGCACATAAAATCTTCATGTTCTGGCACACAGACTTTATGTTGTAAAATAGCAACATAAACCTTTATGTACCTGGACATAAACATTTATCTTAGCCATTTTAGAAACAGAGATATTCAGTATTCCTAAAGCTGTCTCAGATTCTGGTATCCCTTGCATGTTTCCGCTTTGGTGGGGGAAAGCAATCCTAGGAACAGTAAGGAGATGACTCCTTCTAAGCCTTCCAGTGGAATGCAGCTCAATTGGATCACTGATCTTACACAGATAATTAATAACTAAGGAAGAGCATAGCTCCCCTATCCTATCCTTCTCTTTCCTATAAACGATTGTAGTTCTACCCCCCTTCCCTTATGTTTCGATTTGTCATGTAATTACCCAATGTCCTGATATGTAATTGATATATAATTGAATTTTATAATTTTATTGTAATGTATACCACTTTGACAATTTTAAGGCGTTATATCAAATTTTTAATAAACTTGAATCACTTTTCTGATACCTAGACATCGCAGGTAGCAGGTCTAAATGCTTTGCTTTGGACACCAGTTACTGCTCTGTTCGCTCCTTACATTGACCTGTATTGAATGCTCTATTCATGAGTAATAAGCCTTTGAGACTCTTGACAAAGACCTTCTACCTTCACTACGCCACTGACCCAGTGTATTCCCCCTTGCAAATATGTGCTAGGTAAAATAGGTGGGTATTTGCAGAATAGCATTTAGGTGTCATATTGATATGTATGCATATACGTGAACACATGCATTTAAACATTTCCCACATAACACATATATAAATATTAGTGTCTATTCTATAGAATAGCCTTTTATGGGCTAGATTCAGTAAAAGATGCTCAAAAATTGGTGCCAAAAATAATCAACATGCAATGCTATTCCATAATGGATGCTCAAAGATGAAGCCCATTATAGAGCAGAATTAAGAGCAGATTTTGGCATCCAACCTTGAGCACCTGAATGTATGCCTTTTGGAACCAGGTACAATTCTTGGCGCCCAACTTCAAAGTATATCCCTGGTATTCTATAATACTGTGTGTAAATTTTAAGTATGCCCTGACTTGCCCGTGCACCTCCCATGGTCACCCCTCCTTTTGGGATTTAGGTAAACATTGTTATGAGACTGTGTAAAACTCAACTGTTCGTGGATGCATTTATGTAATATGTATAGACTGAACACTGAATAAATCTGGCATTGCATTGTCCCCATGGGTTAATGTAGTGATGTTTTGCAAGATGAAGTAAGAACTCCAACTTGATAAAGTTTGATATGTTAATGTTAATTTTGTTCGATATATATTTGGTTTGTCTTTATAATATGTATTTATTTTGTACATCACTTTGATTTTAGGCAGTTTATAAATTTTTAAATAAATAAATAAAAATAGATAGAATAGTACATAGTAGGATGTATGTGCAAATTCAAATTAGTACCAATTAGCACTCAATTAATAATAATATGTATAATCTGCTCAAGCCTTGCAATTCAGAGTAGCTAACAAATTTAAGCAGCTGGCAATTTCTAAGGAGAACATGAATTATCCATAGAAAACATCAAAATAGTTAGATCTTCAGACTTGATAATGTTATGAAACAGATGTTAAAACATATTTCTTTAACAGGCATGTTTTAATTTTGCTAAAACTACTCAAATTGAGACTGTAATGGAAAGGATGAATCTTTGGATGCAGCAATTCAAACTTAAGCTTAATTCTGATAAATCAAAGTTCTTTGTAGCATCTCCTACCAAAATTATTCATGAACCTTCCATCAATATACTTTCAACATCTTATACAATCCATCCAACAATTAAAATTTTAGGAATCGTATTAGATAAACATCTTACTATGAAAACCCAGATAGATGCTGTTGTACGTAAAAGTTATTTTACTTTATGGATACTATGAACAATTAGTCCCTATTTTGAATTTTCAGCCTTTAAATTATTGGTCCAGTCATTACTGTTAAGTCTCCTTGACTATTGCAATATTGCTTATTTATCTATTACTAAGAAGGAATTATTGAGATTATCATTGATACAGAACACAGCAGTTAGATTGATTTACGGATTGAAGAAATACGATCATGTTACATTATTTTATTGCGAATTGCACTGGTTACCTGTGGAAGCTCAGGTATTGTTCAAGTTGGGCTGTTTTTGTTACAAGGTTTTATATTGTGCAGCCCCTATTTATCTGGCTAATAGTTTTTCCATAGCTACGTACAAATGCAGTAGAAAAACTCATGCTCTGTTCAATTTCCCTTCTGTAAAAGGTTGTAAAAAAAGAAATTCCTAAATCACTCTTTAGCATCTCAGGCAGCTTCTCATGAAAAAGAATTTTGATCATTGTTGCTCACAGCTGTTTCTTACAGACATTTTAGAAAACAGCTAAAAACCTATCTTTTCTCCAAATACCTGACTAGCTGACTCATTCAAATATACGATTATGTTTAATGTTTATAATCTTTTGTAAACCGCGTAGAACGTTTTGGTAATGTGGTCTATAAGTATAATGTTATGTTATGCTATGAAAAATAAAGGTATATTCAAATAATTTTAATCTTTTCACAAATTTTGGAGAAGGAAAGCAGAATAAATTTTCATTCAATTTCCTATAGTTCTTGTTTCCTTTTGCTAAATTAAAATGGTCATAAAAATAACTTGGTACTAAACAGGAAAGAACTTTGCAAAGAAAACACAACAGTTTAAACAAGATTCTCATTTCTACAGGGAGCCAATGTACGAGGTCTGTTCAAAGAGTTCCAGGACTGATTTTACAAAAATTTATTAAACAATCTTACAACTTATTCTATTGGGTCCCTTTCAAAGTACTCCCCTTCCCTACGTATACACTTTACCCAACATTGTTTCCACTTCTAGAAACAGTCCTTAAACAGATCTTCAGGAATCACCAAATGTTGCTGCGTCAAATTTTGCTTTGTCTTCAGTGGTGTCGAATCACTTTCCTTTCAGCGTGGATTTAAGTTTAGGAAACAAGAAGAAGTCAGCAGGGTAAGATGGCTGGTGAAGTAAGATGGCTGATGAAGAACTGTAATCGCATTTTTTATGCAAAATTTGCAAATTTTGATGTTGGCATGAACGGACGGGTTGTTGTGATGCAGGAGCCACGACTTCTCCCTCCAAAGTTCGGGTCCTGATTCTCTCACAGAGTCGTTTCAACACTTTCAGATAGTAATTTTGGTTGACAGTTTGTCCTTGTGGCATAAATTCAGAGTGAACAATGCCGTGGCTATCAAAAAAAAAATCTGTTAACATTACTTTGACGTTCGACTGAACTTGCCAAGCTTTTTTGGTCTTCGTGATGTTTTGGCTCTCCACTGAGACAATTGGGCTTTGGTTTCTATGTCATAACCGTAGACCCATGTCTCATCACCTATCACTTTATCAGAAATGTTTTGTATTCATTTGCCTGCTCAAGAAGATTCTGAAAGATCATGACTCGGTTGTTCTTCTGGTCGTCAGTCATCAACCGTAGAACAAACTTTACCACAATGCAAGACATCCTCAACTTCTCTGTTAGAATGCTGTAGCATGAACCAATGGAAATGTTGCATTCCTCTGCCAATTCTCCAACAATTAATCACCAATTAGCACGCACAAGAACCCTCACTTGATCAATATGATCATCATCAGTTGACGTCGATGGTCTTCCAGTTCGCGAATTGTCTTCCACTGCTTCATGACTACTTTAGTGGACTTACTCAATTTAAAACAGAACTTCATCCTGTAGTGCTACTCATTGAGGTCACACATCATAAAAAATATCCGATCATGAAAACACACTTTCACAAAAACTGCTGTAGCTCAAAAAAGAAAACAGATATCAACAAATGGAAAAAAAGAGGTTACTCATGAGGTTTCAAGCTACTCAATGCTGCTTAGCATGTCTCATAAGAACTTTTCATTGGTGCTCAATTCAAACTGTCCTGGAACATTTTGAACAGACCTTGTAGTTTTTGATAATAGGAAGGTAATCTGATTTTTTCAAAGAAAAATTAGACATAATTTGTGTTTTATATTGTCTGTAGTTTTTTGCTTAATTTTTTTAAACATCCCCTATATGCAATATTAAAGTAATATATGCAGGGTTTTACTAAACGATGCTAGAGGTTTTTATCACAGGCCAGCAAGGTAATAATAATAACTTTATTTTTTCTATATCACCACAATCTTACGACTTCTAGGTGGTTTACATTGAATCAGCGAATTACGGAATACAAATAGCGAAGATGTCACTGAACAGTCAATGAATTACAGAACACAATTAGTAGAAAATACACACATTTCTCAAAGTTATCAGCATATAGTAGTTAATAGTTTTAAAATGGTATCTGATTAGGAGATAAATCTATCGAACAGAGCTGTCTTAATTTCTTTCCGAAATGCGCCGTAGATCAACTTGATTCTGTTGATGTAATTGCCTAGCCAGGACTGCTGTTTACTAGCTTGAAACTTAAAAGTTCTGTCCAGAAAGGACCTGTATTTACAACCTGTGATCTTTGGATAGGCAAAAAGATTGCAATTTCTGGTTGTCCTAGTGGGGATGTATAGCTCGAAATGTGGTAAGAGATAGGTAGGGGCCATTCCCCACACAAGTTTAAAGCAAAAGCAAGAGAATTTGAATATCCAACTATGCACCAGCACTCACTCTATTTCATATTTATATAGAACTTCAGGTTTTGCGATACTTTTAGAGTATTTACCTTGCCAGCCTGCGCTAAAAATCTCAAGCACCGTTTAGTAAAAGGAGCCCTTATTAGTTAAAGACTAGATTGCACCACGCACCATGATTTTAAATTGATCCTCAGTAAAAATTGTTCATATTTGCCTAAGTTTACTTAAAAGGAATAAAGTTTTCTTAGTTAGAAAATGTATTTGAGGTTCTAAAGTTAGCATCTCATCTAAGATCCTAAAATTTTGATGGATGAGGATTAATATATATAGTTGAAGGAATCTGATCTAATTACTCCCAAAGCATATAAACTTTGTCATCTCAGTATTCAAATTCAACTTATGCCTATACATCCAAGATTCTACGAGATCTATTCCTGCTGAACTTCAGATAGTTCCAACAAAGTCACGCTAGCGGCTGTCGAATGGCAACAGCACCGGAGTCCATTAATTCCCAATGGGTTTTGGTAACTTAGTAAAAGAGGGAGTGTATGTTATAAAACCAGTTCTCTTAAGTTCAGATCCCAAAGAACTTTTAAAAATATTTAAAAGTAATGGGGACAGCAGCAAACGGTAAGACACCCCTCATGGATTGATCCATCTGTCTGAAAAACTTGATGCCATCTTGACTTAGTATGCTTTATTAGTTAAGAACTTCTTGTACCATCTATGTGCTTTACCTGTTACACTTATTTCTTCTAAGATCGTTAACAAAATGGCTGACAAGGTCGAAGGAACAGGAAACATCAAATTGAAGAAGTGCCTGTTTACCTTCTCTCAGAAAGGAACATATATTATTAATCAGAGAACTAATGACTGTTTCAGTGCTAAACACTGAGAGAAATGCAAAACATTATACTGGTCTTACAAAATCAGTTAGCTACACTAACTAGCTCATTAGCCAAGTTAGTTAGGTACACATCTTGGATTGGCAGACAAATATCAGCACCCAATTTTGGGTGCCATATATAGAATCCAGGAATATATATTACATTACATTAGAGATTTTTATTCCGCCTGTGCCTTTCGGTTCTAAGCGGATTACAAAATTGGAAGAGAACTGGACATTTCCAGGAAGTTTACATATCAGAAATATAACAACTTTACATATCAGGAATATAATATGTTTACATATACAGTGGTGCCTCGCATAACGGACGCCTCGCACAGCGAACGCTGCGCACAACGAACTTTATGTCTTGATTCGTACAACGAACTTCGTTTCACACAACGAAGTCGCCCGAGCTGCATCCTTCCACGCAGGCACTGCGCTTAACTGCCCTCTCTCCGCCTGGCTCCCTCTTGCCCCCCCCGACTCCCCGACACGATCGGGGCAAGAGGGAGCCCAAGCCCTCTTGCCCCCCCCGACTCCCCGACACGATCGGGGCAAGAGGGAGCCCAAGCCCTCTTGCCCCCCCGACTCCCCGACACGATCGGGGCAAGAGGGAGCCCAAGCCCTCTTGCCCCCCCCCGACTCCCCGACACGATCGGGCCAGGAGGGAGCCCAAGTCCTCCTGGCCACGGCGACCCCCTAACCCCACCCTGCACTACATTACGGGCAGGAGGGATCCCAGGCCCTCCTGCCCTCGACGCAAACCCCCCCCCCCCCCAACGACCGCCCCCCCCAAGAACCTCCGACCGCCCCCCAGCCGACCCGCGACCCCCCTGGCCGACCCCCACGACACCCCCAACCCCCTTCCCCGTACCTTTCTGTAGTTGGCCGGACAGACGGGAGCCAAACCCGCCTGTCCGGCAGGCAGCCAACGACGGAATGAGGCCGGATTGGCCCATCCGTCCCAAAGCTCCGCCTACTGGTGGGGCCTAAGGCGCCTGGGCCAATCAGAATAGGCCCGGGAGCCTTAGGTCCCTCCTGGGGGCGGGGCCTGAGGCACATGGGCCCAACCCGACCATGTGCCTCAGGCCCTGCCCCCAGGAGGGACCTAAGGCTCCCGGGCCTATTCTGATTGGCCCAGGTGCCTTAGGCCCCACCAATAGGCGGAGCTTTGGGACGGATGGGCCAATCCGGCCTCATTCCGTCGTTGGCTGCCTGCCGGACAGGCGGGTTTGGCTCCCGTCTGTCCGGCCAACTACAGAAAGGTACGGGGAAGGGGGTTGGGGGTGTCGTGGGGGTCGGCCAGGGGGGTCGCGGGTCGGCTGGGGGGGCGGTCGGAGGTTCTTGGGGGGGGCGGTCGTTGGGGGGAGGGGGGGTTTGCGTCGAGGGCAGGAGGGCCTGGGATCCCTCCTGCCCGTAATGTAGTGCAGGGTGAGGTTAGGGGGTCGCCGTGGCCAGGAGGACTTGGGCTCCCTCCTGGCCCGATATTGTCGGGGAGTTGGGGAATCGGCGGGGCAAGAGGGCTTGGGCTCCCTCTTGCCCCGATCGTGTCGGGGAGTCGGGGGGGCAAGAGGGCTTGGGCTCCCTCTTGCCCCGATCGTGTCGGGGAGTCGGGGGGGCAAGAGGGCTTGGGCTCCCTCTTGCCCCGATCGTGTCAGGGAGTCGGGGGGCAAGAGGGCTTGGGCTCCCTCTTGCCCCGATCGTGTCGGGGAGTCGGGGGGGCAAGAGGGCTTGAGCTCCCTCTTGCCCCGATCGTGTCGGGGGTGCCAGGGACCACACGGAGTCACCCACCGTACCACCCGATTCGGGTAAGCGCAGGTATCGGTGGGTGGCTTATTTGCGGGGGGGTGCCTTATTTTACATTTTTTTCTAAAAAGGGGGGGCTGTCTTATTTGATGGCCCTGCCTTATCATCGGGGAAACACGGTAGAAAAAAAAAAAAAATGAACAGTTAAGTCCCAGTTTTTGCCGCTGAGACTCTGCCCTCTCTCACTGTAAAATTAGACTCTACTTAGTCTGTCTTTAAATTTAAAAAATGTGTGTTGTTTTAAAAAACAATTATGTTTTTAGATGTATCTAAATAAAAATAATAACCAAAAATTTATCTTTTTTTATGTCATCTTAGCATATTTTATGCTGCAGAACGAATTATTTTTTTTTACATGTATTCTTATGGGAAAACGCGTTTCACATAACGAACGTTTCGCATAACAAACTTGCTCCTGGAACCAATTAAGTTCGTTGTGTGAGGCACCACTGTATATAGTTTACACGTATATATAGTGCCACTCAAAATTTTTACAGACCACCCAGGCACTATGAGGATAGTGCTACAGCATAGCAAGAACAGACTATGGACATTCTGCCCAACTACACAGATAGCTAATATTCAGTCATTATTGGTATAATTAACTGGTTTAATGTAGGACAGCAGAATTAGATATACCTAATTACTATGAACCTTGGGATTACTTATCAGTATTTTTCACTGCATTAGGGCAGTAAACTCAGTGTTAGAACATTTTAAGTTGGGTTTAAAATGGGTTATTGCCCTAATGCAGTTTGAGAACTTACCCCTTGAATATTGGTTATATCTGCATAATTTCACCAGAATTTAAGGTATGACCTTGGGGTTGGGGAAATCCTTTTTGGGGTAGGGGCTTGCTGGAGATGGGACTGATCAAGGTGGGCTTGGAGGAGGGTGATGAGGCCCAAGAGCATTAAGCCAGAGCTTTGAGGTCCAAAACTCCAGGTAGTGAAAATAAACACTTTTTGTGAGTTGGCTCGCAAGCAGCACTCTTCATTTACAATGGTAGTCGGAAACCTGTGGGACTGTAATACTGCGGGTTGCTGCCTCCCATGATAAAGCAGGTGTCATGAAAACTTTTACTAAAACCTGATAACTTCCTCCCTTATCCCCTCTTTTACTAAGGTGCGCTAACCGATAAGCGCACCTTAGTAAAAGAGAGAGTTAGTGTTATAACTACATAGTTAACCAGACTGCTATTTATGTAGTCCTACTTGCCCAGTCCAGCTTTGCGGACACCAGCATTGAATATCACTGGTGCCTGCATAACTTCCACCTCCACCAGACTCTGCCTCCAACTGCCCTAGTACTGCCTGGGCAGTGCTGAGCTGGTCAGAAAATATATCCTGCAAAACTACCTGGATAAGAGCCACTGAACATCACTTCCAGACCCACTCAGTGCAATAAAACCAAAGAGGAGCCTCTTCTACCCAGTTAGATCTTTTTTTTTTTAACACAGAGGACAATACTGTTTCCCTTCAATGACTTGTTTGCAGGCCATAAGGAGATAATTTATAGAGAATAGACAAATAAGGTCAGTCTACTAATTTTCAGTTGTAAACAGTAAACCGTATTTAGCAAAGCTCAAATAAATGCAATAGCAACAAAATGAAATATGATCTATAATGCTATCTTATTTTAATTTAATAAATTATTTAAACATTGTTTTTTTTTCCACAGGAACATTAACTATTTATTGCATTTTTCCAATAATATTAAGCAATTTTCCTGTAATATCAGACCCCGGAAATCGTATACCAATATATAATGCTATACAACTTTTTTAATATAAAAATACAGTAATCTGATTAAGTGGAAACATTAAACTGTCTACCACATAACAGTTTAAAGCCTACAAAGCACATCCAACTAACTTTACTCCTATAATATCTGGGTGTTATATGATTTTTTTAAATGTACATACTTTAATTAAATGGGTTTCAAATATGGCAGACTAACATTTCTGATAACATTTTATTGTATGCTATCTGCAATCTAGATACACTCACTTTTGAGATCTTATTTTCTAGTGCAACGATGTGTGGTCAAGTAAATAAATTAAAAGCGTTGTATTTCTTCCCCATCTTGCACCGAGTTGGATGCTTTTTGTCCTTTCAAAGCTAGGGTATATTAGGTTCCAAATCACAGCATAGCACATTAGGGTCCTTGTACTATAGCACTGCAATACATCATCCACACTGGATATTATATTCCCTTCCACTTTAGAATTCTAGTATCATCATACCATTTTATTTTCCCTTCCACATTATTATGCACTATGGACCAGATTCAATATAGCCTGCCTAAAGTTAGGCACCTACATCAGCACACCTAGCCAATGAAGGTGCCTAACTTTACCCCCCCCCCCCCTTTTTTTTTTTTTTTTTTTTACTAAACCATGGTAGAGGTTTCTACGATGGTCTGGAGTGCTTAGGGACAAATTCTATAAAGGACACCTAAAAGTTAAGCGTCATTTAGATGTTCAGCAGTACAACGCTCAGTGCGATTCTATTATGTATAGACACACAATAAAGAATCGTGCTCACCGGCATCCAGTGAATTTAAGTGTATCTGTATAGTTAAGCGTCCTTTATAGAATTACCTTTTAGGTGTCGCATAGATGACCTGATGATGTCTATAATGTTATCATGTTTTAGCGTTATGACATCATTAGATCGGCAATTTTATGCTATTTTTTTAAAATTGTATGCAGTAAAATGGCATGCAGAAGGCAGCCCAATTTACAGAGGGGGACTCCAGGCTGCTAGCCAGGCTCTTCTTCCCTACTAAGCACCACTATTATAATTTATTTATTTATCTTTTAATTATTTATATATCACTTATATTCTAAGTGGTGTTTACATTCAGCTACTTTATCATATTTCCCTTCTGTCCTGGTGGGCTCAAACTCTTATCTAGTACTTAGGGCAATGAGGGGATTAAGTGACTTGCCCAAAGTCACAAGGAGCAAGAGCAGTGAAGGATTTGAACCCACAACCTCAGGGTGCTGAGGCTATAGCTCTAGCCACTGCACCACACACTCATGCATTAAACCACATGTCAGTTCAAACGCCAAGCTTATATCCACTTGATTCACAAGCAGTCATTTCTCTAGGATAAATATCAAATATGCACCTTCAACACTTGTCAAGTTCCTCTGCTGTTTTCCCAAAAACTCATTGGCTTCTTTGTTCCTCAATCAAAGCACATGAGAAAAAAAAAAAAAAAAAAAAATATATATATATATATATATATATATATAGCATACTAAACCTTCTGCTTTTTTATGTAAAAAGGACTCCTCTTTCATAATAATGAAAAAAAAGATGTTTAATAATGCATTACTCAATCTAAGCATACTAAACCTCATTCCCAAAGTTTAAGAAAATACAAAGAAAAACCCTACTCACAGTGGCTGTGACTCATAGCAAGTGGACATTCCACTGATGTATGAGGTTGTCATATGTGGGATGATATTGCATATTAAACACTCATTGGATAGGTATAAATGTTGGCTTTTCTTTATTATGGCCGGGATAGCCATGCAAATGATTACTCGCAATTGGAAGACTTGGGATCGCCTTTATTTTCCTTTCTGGTAGGCGAGCTTATGCTCAACCTATAAGCATGAGAAAATGAATGCTGACATACTGGGGCATTATAGGATATTCAAACTGGTTTGGGGTCCATTGACATCTTTTGTAGATTTGCTATAGTTGTCATTTATCTTTATCTCTATTTTCCCTTGTTTAACACTCAACTTCCGGGGGAGGGAGGGGGAAAGGGGTATATATTTTGTTTATGGTATTGTTACTGATGGTAATGCTAGATGGGGGAGGGAATTTTATTCTTGTATAGATACTGACTGATTATAAGTGCTTGGTTGATTATTATTATCTAATATAATAAAATGCTAGGCTGCGCATGCGCAGTTCCTAAGTGTGTGCCGCTTTTCCGTGAGCTGTAGCGACACATAGGAAGTGCGCATGCGCGGCTTCTGGTCCGTCCTGCTGCTGCGTGTTCGCGCATCACAAAAGCTTCCCTGCTCTCCACCTACCGGCCGAAGCTCGAGCGAGCTGTGGAAGTGGTGGTGGTGGTGGCCGGCCTCAGGTATCAGTTTGACGTTAGGATGGTGGGGTGGGGAGGCCTGCGGAGCCCAACAACTTTCCGCTGCCCGGGACCCGAGTCATTTGCCGCCGCCCCCCCCTTCCGTTCCCGCAGGCACGACTGGCGATTTAAGCAGCGTATGCATCAGTGTTCATACGCTGCTTCGGGCCCTTCTACTGCCCTGATTTGCTCCAGACGTGCCTGAGTAAATCAGGGCAGTAGTAGGACCCGAAGCAGCGTGTGAACACTGATGCACACGCTGCTTAAATCGCCAGTCGGGCCCGTGGGAACGGAAGGGGGGGGCGGCGGCAAATGACTCGGACCCGCGTTTGTAGTCGCCACTGTGGGAAGGGAAAGAGGGTAGAGGAAACACTAATGCTGCTGTACAGGGAACTGGTGTGGGGGGAGGGAATGCTGCTTTGCACAGACAGAGGGTGGAAGGGAGACAGAAAGACAAGAAGAAAGACACAGGTGCAGGTGCACAGGGAACTGGTGTGGGGGGAGGGAAATAGAGGGGGAGGGAATGCTGCTTTTGACAGACTGACAGAGGGAGGAAGGGAGACAGAAAGAAAAGAAGAAAGACACAGGGCCAGGGACATATACAGAAAGACAAACAGACAATGGGGCCAGGGACAGAGACAGACAGAAAGAAAGACAGCGGGAGTCGGGTCAGGAGGGGTGCGGAATGGTAGTGGACAGCCAAGGAAAAAGAAAGACAGAAAGAAAGACAGAAATACAGAAAGCGGCTAAGGAGAGAGAGAGAAAGAAATAAAGACAGACACACACACATATATTCTAGCACCCGTTAATGTAACGGGCTATAAGACTAGTTTGTATATAAATTGTATTACAAAAAAGAGCAAGTGGACATGTTTAACACAATCTTGACATCATTATGACATCATCAATATGCACCTAGATGGCAGATTGTCACAAAAAAAATTAAGAATATGTGCTGAAGTACCTGACCATACTAGGGATTCAAACCCACCACCTTGGGAAGATGGAAGTGCCTTTAACCACTGAGTCACAGGAGCTTCCTTTTAGGCAGGGGTTCCTGCCATGTGAGATGATACCTTAGGACACAGTTCTTCAACCGCCGGTCCGCGGACCGATGTCGGTCCGCAGAAAATTTCTGCCGGTCCGCGCAGGGCCGGCGAGATCAAGTCGGCAATTAAATTTCCTGCCGACTGCGGTTCCTGCTGATTAATGTTCCTCCCAGCCTCAGGCGATCAAGATAGGCTGCCAACGTCGGGGCCTTCCCTCTGTGAGTCTCGCCTGTTCGGAAACAGGAAGTTGAAACAAAATAGGCGGGACTCAGAGAGTGAAGGTCCCGACGTCGGCAGCGTGTCTTGATCCTGCCGAGTTGCTGAAGAGGGCCGCGGGGAAGTTGCGATTATACCAGAGAGAGCTGCAGATTCAGGTGCAGGTGGAGGGAGATGGTCAGCGTGTGCAAACAAGATCCTGGGGAGCCTTCACAGTGGCTGTCTCCCCTCCCACCAGCTCTCCAATTTGCCAGGGCAGTGATTTACCGGCAACTTCCTGCAGGCAAGTACCGAGAGCTGCTGGAAGGGGAGGAAGCCACTGTAGGAGGCTGGGAAGGTCTGGAAAAGGGAGAGCTGTTACTGGACTTGAAGGGAGTTAGAAGGAGAGATGCTGCTGGGAGGGGAGGAGGGAAAGGGATGGGAAGAGAGTTAATGTTGAATAGAGGGAGGAGGGAAGGGAGAAGAAGGAGAGATGCTGCTGGGAGGGGAGGAGGGAAAGGGATGGGAAGAGAGTTACTGTTGGATAGAGGGAGGAGGGAAGGGAGAAGAAGGAGAGATGCTGCTGGGAGGGAAGGAGGGAAAGGGATGGGAAGAGAGTTAATGTTGGATAGAGGGAGGAGAGAAGGGAGAAGAAGGAGAGATGCTGCTGGGAGGGAGGAGGGAAAGGGATGAGAAGAGAGTTAATGTTGGATAGAGGGAGGAGGGAAGGGAGAAGGAAAAGAAGGAAGGAGGGTAGGGAGAAAGAAAAAAGGAAGGAAACAGCTGGCAGGGAGATTAAAGGAGGGGAAGGGGGTCAGGGTGGAATGGAGAGATCAGATGAGAGAAAGGGGAGAGAGAGGAATGAGAAAGTAGAGAGACATTGATGCTGGAAAGGGGGTCAGCAGAGAAATAAGAGAGGGATAAAGATGCTAGATCTGGTGTAAGAGAGATAAAAATGAAGAAGGCAGTGAAGCTGGAATGAATGATGTAAAAAGGAGAGAGGATGATGGACAAGGAAGAGGGGCATAGAAAGAAGTCAGATACATATGGAAGGGGGAGAGGGCAGACATTGGATGGAACGGGCAGATGCTGGAAGGAAAAGAGTGAAAAGAAGATGAAACCAGAAACCAGAGACAACAAAAGGTAGAAAAAAATAATTTTATTTCTATTTTGTCATTAGAATATATCCTGCTAGAGACATAACTGGGGACTGCAGTATTCTGTTAGCATGATATTTCTATGTAGTATTCTATAATAACTTGGCTTGTTCAGTTTTCTTGGTAGTAGAGGGGATATATGTGAAGGGGAGGGGAGACAGGGGTTTTGTTGGTCTATGCTCTGTATATTTGTATTTATAAAATCACAATTGTTCAGAATATTGTTTCTTTTTATACTTTAATAAAATACGTTCAATATAAAATCATAATTGCGGCTTGTGCAGATGGGATCAGATGGTTTGCGGGGACCAAGCTCGCGGAGATGGGGCGTAAACGGGGTTTTTAAATTTTAGTCCTAGTAGTTTGCCGGTCCACAAAATAATTCTTTTATTTCTGCCGGTCCACCGGATCTTCCGCTGACCTCCAACACAAGGTAAGGAGCGCGGGATCCCCGCTCCTCTCCCCTCCCAGCACTGATTACCACCCCTTTCAAATCCTCCACAGTCCTACAACAATTTATTCGCAATCCTCACAAGTGTATTATTGATAAAGACAGAAAACCTGCATAGACACAAAACCAATATAAGTCAATACTAGAAGGATTTCTAAAACCAGCAATCATGAAGCTCTTATCAATCCTACTGATATATTTGTTATGCAACAATGTGAAAAACGTTATATCACTCTATCCAAAGCTACACTCCGTTCACGAACCTGACACACCCATTAGGCTCCTAACTAACCAACAGGAAGAAAGAGTAAATCATATTAAAATAATCACAAGTACTAATAGAACTCACCGTACCCTCAAAAAAAGACCAAGGGAGATAAAACTCATCAAAATTAATACACCCATCACACCCACCACTACTACCTCCATTCCCTGCGCCTACCTTAACAGTGAGGAACAAAGCTTTCTTAATCAAAGACTGGATAGTCTGCAAGAAGCTAACCTGTCTCTTTCTAACGGAAACATGGTTACTATCAGAAGAGGATCCAATACTAAATGACCTAATACCAGATAACTACAAAATCCACATGCTAAACCGTGAAGACCGTAGAGGGGGAGGACTAGCAGTCATCTTCAAGGAAGAACTTGAACTGGAATTAGTCGACTCCAAGATAACCAACCAACTAGAAATACTAGCATGCAAAATTAGCAATAAGAACCTAGAAGAGTACCTCTCCTGTATTCTATTTTATGTACCGCCAAAATGCTGGTCAAAGGCCAGAGAAGACTTCTATGAATTCATCCTACACAACTCAATCACTCCATCTTACAATATTATAGCAGGAGATGCAAACATACATTTAGAAAACGAGGACAATACCGACACAAAAGATTTTAAAAACTTCTTATCCTCACTCAACTTCATTCTCCCTTCATCCACACAAACCCATGAAAAAGGCCACCAGCTAGATTTGGTAGCTATGTCCTCAAAAGAAATCCTAAATCCCACTATTTCCATATCAAACGGCATCTGGAACCACGACATCTGGTCCGACCACTACACCTATTACTTTAATTTAAACTGGAACCAACCAAAAGACAAAACTCACCCAAGGATAGAAAAAAAAGAACATCTCACAAGGGGCCACATTAACCCAGAGGAATACTGGGCCCACTATGAAGCGCGTGAGGAGACAAATGAAGAAGGCGAATTCTGGGAACAGTGGCCTAAAACAAGCACAACTATCCTAGACAAAATAGCTCCTAAACGAAACAGAACAAACCGCTCAAATAAATATAACAACTGGTTCGACTCCGAACTACTAAAAATGAAACAATCAATACGACGATTAGAAAGGATCTGGAACAAATCAGGTGAAATATCTGATAGGAACAATTGGAGATCAAACATAAAGGAATATAAACAACTGATAAAAGAAAAAAGGAAAACATTCTACTCATCCAAAATACATATATCCAACACAAGTTCAAAAGGAATCAACACTCATGAATAGTTCAATCTAGTTAAAAATTTATTCGACACCACACGCCACAGTCAATCAAAGCACGACATAAAACTTCCATCAGCAGACGATCTAGCACAACACTTTGACTCAAAAATTGTGAACCTAAGGAACAACTGCCCAACAAACAACACAGATGAACAGCAAATAGCCAACATACATGAAAATGAAATACCAGTGGACATGTATTGGAATTCCTTTCAGGACCTAGAATGGAACAACTTCATAAAACTCTACAACAAATATACTAGATCAAACTGCATGCTAGATCCATGTCCACCCAACATAATGAAAGCAGCCCCATTAGACTTTAAAATTACACTATGGACTCATATGTCCAACAACTTCAAAAACGGAAAATTCCTATCAAAAAATGGACACATTATAATCACCCCAATCCCAAAAAATCGTAAACTACCCCTAACATCAGCAACCAACTATAGACCAGTAGCATCCATCCCATTTTTCGTAAAAATAATGGAAGGCTTGGTACAAACCCAACTGATGAACTACCTAGATCGATTCTCACTGCTACATGAAACCCAGTCAGGTTTCAGACCTCTGTTTAGTACTGAAACGGTGATTGCAGCAATCTTAGAACACCTACGTAACTTATTCAGCAAGGGCCACAAAGCCTTAGTGATGCAATTCGACATGAGCTCGGCCTTCGACTTGGTGGACCACAAAAAACTACTACAATGTTTAGATTCAATAGGCATCGGAGGCAAAGTGCTGGACTGGTTCCGAGGTTTCCTTACGACCCGCACCTATCAAGTACACTTCAACTGCAATCTCTCTAAAACATGGAGAAACCCATCAGGCGTGCCACAGGGGTCCCCACTATCCCCACTACTCTTCAACGTCTATATAGCTACACTAGGTACGCAGCTAACCCAGCGAGGCATAAAAGTATTCAGCTACGCAGACGACTTCACAATCATAATCCCGTTCATTACATCTCCCTCCGAAATCACCCCCACAGCAACTGAAGCGCTAAACACGATGGAACAATGGACCACAGATTTCAAACTAAAGCTCAATTCAGATAAAACTAAATTCTTCATAGCCTCGCCCCACGCACATAATACGACAATATCATTACACATTAACAATCTAAATTACCCCATTCAACCAACGATGAAGATTCTAGGAGTAACACTAGACCAAGGACTAACCATGAAAGACCACATAGACTCCCTAATCAAAAGAGGGTTTTTCACTCTCTGGAAACTTAGGTCCATTAAGGCGTACTTCCACACCTCAGCTTTCAGAATTCTAGTACAATCCCTAATACTAAACCACCTGGACTATTGCAACATCACCCATCTGACAATCCCCCAGAAGCAAATGCAAAGACTACAACTAATACAAAATGCAGCAGTCAGGATGATTTTCGGACTGAAGAAGTCCGATCACATAACCCCTTCCTACCGACTCCTACACTGGCTGCCGATGGAGGCACGCACGAAGTTCAAGCTAGGATGTCTCTGCTTCAAAGTATTAAATGGTCTAGCCCCAAAATACATTACAGACCTCTTCTCATTCCCAACCAACAGACATGAAAGAAAAACACACATGAAATTTGTCTCCCCACCGGCTAGAGGGTGCAAATATAAGAGACACCATCAACAACTGCTATCGTATCAAGCAGCCATATGGGGTAAAGACCTAGAAAAACTAATTGCACACACAAACAACTATGAAGAATTCAGGAGACACCTAAAAACTTACCTATTCTTGAAATACCTAGGTAACGAACCGGAACATCAACCCCCCTCGTAACATCATCAAATACCTGTACTTATAAACTGCAACCCCTAATCACCAACCATGAACACTCTATTCAATTTACGGAATATTTCTACTTCTGTGTAAGCAGCCTGGCACTTCCTGGCCTGCAGCACATAAACTGTCGTAAACATTATTAATGTTATCAGATGCACACTGCTATACTCATTAATTCGTTGTATGTAAAGTTTCTCTTTATTGTATTTACAGTCTCTCGTATTGTAAACCGACTAATTCGCTGTATGTAAAGTTTCTCTTTATTGTATTTACAATTCTCGTATTGTAAACCGCCTAGAAGTCGCAAGATTGATGGCGGTATATAAGAATAAAGTTATTATTATTATTATTATTAAAAAGGTTGAAGAACACTGCCTTAGGAGATCATAGCCATCTCATGGTAAAAATACGTTTCCCTCTGAAACCTGGAAATGACAGAATGCAAATGTAAAATGGCAAAATCCTCTTGACACCTATCCATAACCCATATTCTCTTATGAGACCAAAAAGAAGCTGTTAAGGTAACGGGGTGGGGGGGGGAGTTTTTAACCAATGACCTATGGAAGAAGTCCCTTTAACCACTGAACCACAGGAGCTTCCTTTTAGGCAGGAGTTCCTATTTTTTGTGTGACATTCTGCCATCTAGGTGCATATTGATGATGTCAAGATTGTGCATCAGACAGGTCCACTTGCTTTGAACCACAGCCATTGTGAGTAGGGTTTCTCTTCTTATTTTCTTAAACTTTGGGAATAAGGAATATATTTGGGAATCTATTTTTTCATGTGCTTTTTATCTTAATATCAAATTGGAGTATTCTTTACTCTAGAAAAAAAAAACATACCACTATCTCTGGACGCCTCCAGCATGCCAAACGACGCCTAACTCATGCCTAGCTAGCGCCCAACTCACACCCAAAGGTAGACCTGGTTTTGCAATGTCTACATATTAAGCGAGAATATAGACGCATTAGGACGCTGAATGCCACAAGATATATATATATATATATATATATATATATACATATTGTGGCAGGGAAAATGCTAAGGATATTGCAGTTCCCAAAGAAGAGCAGTCTAAGAGAAAGGAAGTCCTTGCCCCAGTGCCAAAAACATTAATGAATGCCCCAACATAGAGCCATAATTCTGTCCTAGTTAGGTCACAGCAGCCACAGGAGAAGGGATTCTCAGACACAAGAGCCTAGTTACCCTTTCAAAATTTCAAAAGCCTGTCACTAAAGTGTTAGGGAAGGGTCCAGAATCCCAGACCATCTTAGTAAACTCTAAGAAAGGGGACAGGGGAAAAGAAACACATTATACCAAACAGCAAGCAATTTCATCCCATCCCTCAAACTGCAGAACCGCACAACCAATCAGGAGTCCTTACACACTTGGGAGGGTGATTAAACAGTTCAGGACTCAGGCAGAAGGGGTAAGCCACACAGGACATGCACTGGGAAGGAGAATAGAAAGGCAGCCTGTTCCTGCTCCAAAAACTAGCACACAAGAGAAGCTATGAGAGTGCAGACTGCCTTTCAATCAGTTTGAATTACTTAGAGGCAGATGATTTTGAGGATCAGCTTTCCACTTGTTCAGGGGAGAATTCCAATGTAATTGATGAAATTGAACCCATGGACTGTGGAGAAATTTACCCAGAGGTTCCAGAGGTAGAGGAAATAGCTTGGGAATCAAATGCTTGAAAGAAGAGTAAAAGCCATACTGTTGTGGATAACAAGCTTCCAGAAGCCATAATCAAGCTGAGGGAGAGCTTGTAGTTCTCTGAAGAAAAGGACAAGCAGTATTATGTGGTTTAAAGGGACTATGAAACCAATGCTATGAACTGTGATCTAATAAGGTACTTGTACAACCCAGTGGCTATAGAAAGAATATTTAACAGACAAGCTTTTTGGATATCAGACCTAAGTCTGAGAGACAATAGTAATAACTCTTGAAAGGGAATTTAGGGGGGATTATGAAAACCAATCTAAAGGGTGGTTCATTCCCTCTCCACTGGAAATAGTAGAGCTGGAAATAGTAGAGCACAGTGATAGAAATAATTCAGGGAAGTATAAAAATAAGCAAAGAAACAACTCATTTTCTGGAGCACTGTAGGTTTCGGGCATAGCCCAGGCTCTGTCTTGCCCAAGGAGCCAGGTTGGATAGTAATCTTCCTTTGCTTTAATAAAGCTCCAGTAAAGAGTACAAACTATTGTGATACAAGCAATCCACGAGTTAGAAATACCCAAAGAACGTGGTCATGGCTTCATTTGATTTAACTAAGCATAGACTCCTACACTTCTCCTGCAGCACAGTAAAGAATGATGCATGGTCGCATTAAGAACAGTGTGTGTTTGTGCATGCTATACCTTAGAGCAGGGGTGCCCAACGCGTCGATCGCGATCGACCAGTAGCTCAGGAAGGCAACTCGAGTCGATCGCACTCGTGTTGCCGTCCTGATCTACGGGCCGATCAGCCTTCCTCTCCAGTGTTCTCCCTAGGGCCTTTTAGCTGGGCGGTCCGCCCAGCTGTCAAATGCCGCTGCTTAACATTAAAAAAAAACCCAAAAAACCGGCTTGGAGATTTCAGCCCCTAGCGAACTTATGCTCCGGGCTCTAACGTGTGCGTGCCGGCTTCTCTTCTCTTCCCTCCGAAACCGGAAGTTATGTCCGGGGGGAGGGGAGAAGGGAAGCCGGCACGCACATGTTGAGAGCCCTGAAGCAAGCATTCGCTACGGGCTAATGCGGGAGACAGGTTAGTGAAGCATTTGTTCTTGTTCCTGCCGGATCCTGCCTACTTTCTGTTTCCGTGAAGGCAGGACCCGGCAGCATTTCCCCCAATAGGTTGATCACGATCTTGGGCTGATTATCCTTCCTCTTCCCGACGGCAGAATTGACGTCGGGGAGAGGAATGCTGGTTGGCCGAAGCAGGGAGAGCTTGGGGCCTGTTATTGGTGGTGTTTGGGTCCTGGTCCCCGATGGTAATGGCAGTGGCAGTGGCTTGGGGGAGGGCAGGGAGAAAGAAAGAAAAAGGGCAGGCAGGGATACAGAAGGAAAGAAGAGAAACAGAAAAAACGAAAGGGAGGCAGAGAGAAGGAAAGGGCAGGGAAGAGGAAGGAAAAGTTGGGGGGAAGGAATGAGGTCTGGAGGAAAAGAAGCATACAGGCTAAAAGAAGGGAAGAAAGATTGTATGCACAGTCAGAAGAAGAAAGTGCAACCAGAGACTCATGAAATCACCAGACAAGGTAGGGAAAATGATTTTATTTTAAATTTAGTGATCAAAATGTGTCTGAATTTATATCTGCTGTCTATATTTTACACTAAGGTCCCCTTTTACTAAACTGCAATAGAGGTTTTTAGCGCAGGGAGCCTATGAGTGTCGAGAGCAGCGCTGGGCATTCAGCGCAGCTCCCTGCGCTAAAAACTGCTATCGTGGTTTAGTAAAAAGGGAGGGGGTATATTTGTCTATTTTTGTATGGTTGTTACTGAGGTGATAGTGCTTAGAGTCATCTGCTTTGACCTCTTTGAAAAACCCTGGAATAAGAATGATGATTAACATTTTCTATGCATACAGTGTGCTTTGTGGTTTTTTTTTAATTTTATTGTTGGTAGATCATTTTGACTTGGTCATTTAAAAAGTAGCTCGCAAACCCAAAAAGTGTGGGCACCCCTGCCTTAGAGGGAACACTGCCTAGGGTCATTTTCTGAGCATGCTATACCTTAGAAGGAGCACTGGACAGTTGACTCTTTGTCAGCTGGAAGCAGAGGTAAGCAGCGAGAACCTTAAAATCTACAAGTTCTGAGATACATGCAAATCTGACTAAAGAACAGCTTAAAAATGTAACTCGTTCTTAACCCGGGGACTGCCTTTATATGAAAAGCGCATGTTTTTGAATGTTTTGGCTTGGTAGCATAGTGACTACCTTTTTGTCTTGAGCACCAGGAATTTTGATTATGATGGAGAATTTTGCACTAAGACTGCGGTGAATTTTTGAGCTAAGAAAAAAATCCAATTTTGTTACATATTTATTTTGTGTATTAATTTTGTGGAACATTAAAATCTTTCTGCAACTCTCCACTACTCCAACGACTGCTTGGACTGGCACATGTGCTACCTCAGAGAGAATTGACCCTTGGTCTGGTCTCCCTTGCCTACCACTATTTATTTATTTATTAGGGCTGCATTTTGATTAAAATTTTTAATCACACAAAGGTATGACAAAGCTAGTAGTCCATTGGGAGGAGGGGGAGGGGGGCAAAGGAGAAGAATGGAGGACCACACACTTCCTCTCCCTTCTTCCCACATTAGGTATCATACCTTTACTGGTGGGGATGCTGAAACCCTGCCAGTCAAAGATATTCATTCCCAAAGCTGCCGTCTTCCTCCATGTGAAGTCTGAGGTGTGGGTGCCTCCAGCCACTGATGCCGGTACTCCCCAAGCATGCTCAGTTCATGGACAAACTAAGTATACTTGGAGTGTGCAAGTCTCAATGGCTTAAGACATGCCACTGACGTCACCGCTCCTGAGGTAGTATGAGGAGGAAAGGAGATTTATTTGGCTACCCCACCAGTCAATTAACGTGTAATGCAGTTTGGGTGGGTCTGAGAGAGGGAGCCCATTATCTTCCTTTCTCCTAGCCCCAGATCCAACTTTTTTTCTCTCTTTCTTACTCTCTCCTCCTATCTCCAGGTACAACTCTCTCTCCTCCCATCCCCAGGTCCAACTCTCTTTCTCACTTTACCTCCTTCTCCCCACTCCCTATCCCCAGGTCCAAATCCATGTCTCTTTTTCTCCCTCCAACCCCCCAGGTCCAGTCCTAACATCTCTCTCTCCCTTCCTCCCTCTACCATCAGGCCCAGACTCTTTCTCTCTCTCTTCCTCCCTCTCCTAGGTTCAACTCTCCCTCCCCCTACCTCCAGGTCCAACTCGCTATCCCTTCCCCCTACTTCCAGGTTCAACTTATGTAAATTCTCTCTATCTCTCTCACCTACACCAAAGTCCAACTCTCTCTTTCCCTTCCTTCCCCAGCCCCTGGTCCAAGTATCAATTCACACCTGCACCCTTTACCTTTCCAAAGCCAATCTTAAACCCTCCAGACAGCATCAACCCTATTGAAAGGCTGCCTATAGTCTGCAGAGGGCCTTCCCTCTGACCCAGCCCACTCACTTCTCAGAACAGGAATTAAATCAAAAGGAGTCAGGCTATTTTATAGGGTAGGCCCAGTGAAGGCCACAGGCAGCCTTTCAATAGGGCTGCGACTGGCTGCAGGGCTAAAAATTGCCTTTAGATAGATAAAGGATGTGGGTGTGAGGGAGAAGAGGAATACAGCAGCAGTCATGTCCGGGAGGGGGAGGGGAAGGAGAGATGCCAGACCATGCTGGGAGAAGAAAGAGGAGGAAGGTAGGCAGGCAGAAGTGCTGCATGTGATTAATTGTTAATCATGATTACATTTTTCAATCATGATTAATAATGTGTTAATCACAATTAAAATACAGCCCTTATATGTATATATATATATATATATATATATATAAATATAAATAGAGACAGAGAGAGAAAGATTTCATATTTTTTTCTAAGGCATGCAGACAAGTACCATATTTGATACAGGCACAGATATTATATACTACAACTGAGTCTTCATTCATATTATACAGAACTAGGAGCCAACAGTTTACTAGGACATCTGTCATCTACAGCACACAACACCATCCGTAGCATTAATTTACATAATTCACTGACTCACTGTAATATCCTAGTCTGAGCTTCCAAAACTGTGGCATCACAACACTGGCATGTGATTCAGTTGTGTTTCAATTACTAACTATAGTTTTATAATCTGACCCTCATTATCCTATGTTTTCCAAGGCCTGAAATATTCAGTGGTGATAAAGTTGTCCTTCCAGTTGGAATAAGAGCTATGAGTCACCAAATCAGTGTTCCAATCACATATTCCCCTAGTGATACACCTTATGCCTTTCCAAGAAAAGATATACTGTAGAGAAGGGTGACCAAATTGATGGAGATAAAATCTAGAAAGATATTCATAAGTCTGGCGAAAGTGCAGGCGGAAGAACAAATGGCTAAAAATGTAAAAAAGGGAGATCAAAATTTTTTCAGATATATTTGTGAAAGGAGGAAGATGAAAATGGAATTGCTAAGATAAAAGATGCTGGGAACCGTTATATGGAGAGTGATGAGGAGAAAGCAAACGTGCTAAACAAATGTGCTAAACTTCTGTTCTTTGTTCATGAAAGAAAATCCTGGAGAAGGACCGAGATTGTCTAGCAAAGTAACACGAGAAAATGGAGTAGATTCTGCATCTTTCATGGAGGAGAGTGTTTATGAGAAACTTGAAAAACTGAAGATGGACAAAGCGATGGGACCGGATGGGATCCATCCCAGAATACTGAGGGAGCTCAGAGAGGTTCGGGTGGGTCATATTAAAGACTTGTTCAACAAATCTCTGGAGACGGGAGTGGTTCCTGGGGATTGGAGGAGAGCGGATGTAGTTCCTATTCACAAAAGTGGTCATAGGGATGAAGCGGGAAACTATAGGCTGGTGAGCCTCACTTCGGTTGTTGGAAAAATAATGAAAGTGTTGCTGAAAGAAAGGATAGTGTACTTCCTTGCATCTAATGGGTTACAGGATCCAAGGCAACATGGCTTTACAAAAGGTAAATCATGCCAAACGAACCTAATTGAATTTTTTGATTGGGTGACCGGAGAGCTGGATCGAGGACATATGCTAGATGTAATTTACTTAGATTTCAGCAAAGCCTTTGAAATGGTTCCTCATAGGAGGCTCTTGAACAAACTTGAAGGGCTGAAGTTAGGACCCAAAGTGGTAAACTGAGTTAGAAACTGGCTGTCGGACAGACGCCAGAGGGTGGTGGTTAATGGAAGGTGCTCGGAGGAAGGAAAGGTGAGTAGTAGAGTCCCTCAGGGTTTGGTACTGGGGCTGATCCTGTTCAATATGTTTGTGAGTAACAATGCTGAAGGATTAGATGTAAAAGTGTACCTTTTTGCAGATCATACCAAGATTTGTAACAGAGTAGACACCGAAGAGGGAGTGGAAAATATGAAAAAGGATCTGCAAAAGTTAGAATAGTATAATGCCTGGCAACTAAAATTCAATGCAAAGAAATGCAGAGTGCATTTGGGGATTAGTAATCGGAAGGAACCATATATGCTGAGAGCTGAGAAGCTGATATGCACGGACAGGGAGAGGGACTTTGGGAGTGATAGTGTCTGAAGATCTAAAGGCAAAAAAATAGTGTGACAATGATGCTAGGCTGTATAAAGAGAGGTGTAGCCAGTAGAAGGAAGAAGGTGTTGATGCCCCTGTACAGGTCATTGGTGAGGCCCCACTTGGAGTACTGTGTTCAGTTTTGGAGACCTTATCTGGCGAAGGACGTAAGAAGACTTGCTTCCTGGAACAACTGTCAAGGAACAACTTGTCAAGGAAAATACAAGAGGAAATGCAATTCTGGACTTTATTCTAAATGGACTGCGAGGACTGGCACAAGGTGTAGAAGTAGAAGGGACACTGGGAAACAGCGATCACAACAAGATCCGCTTTGACCTGGACGCAGGGGTGAAACATCGGTCCAGAACAATGGCCACGGCACTGAACTTCCGAAAAGGGAATTACGAAGGGATGAGACTCATGGTGGGGAAGAAGATTAAGAGGATAAGCACTGTAAAAATGCTAGAGCAAGCTTGGTCCCTTTTTAAGGACACAGTCACCGAGGCGCAAAATCTATATATATTGCATATCAACAAGCGATCCAAGAGGAAAAAGAACAAGGAACCGGCGTGGCTCACTCTAGAGGTGAAGGAAGCGATCAGAGACAAGAAAACTTTATTTAAAGAATGGAAAAGGTCAAGAACAGATGAAAACTGGAATAAGCACAAACAACATCAATGCAGGTGCCATAAGGCGGTAAAAGGAGCCAAAAGAGACTAATAGGAAAAAATAGCCAAGGAGGTGAAAAACTTCAAGCCGTTCTTTCGATATATTAAGGGGAAACAACCCGCAAAGGAAGCGATGGGACCATGGAATAAAGGGAGTGCTAAAGGAGGACAAAGCAATCGCCAACAAACTGAATACATTTGTTGTGTCTGTATTTACCGAAGAGGATATACATAGCATACTGGAACCCATCAGGCTATATGCTGGAAACGAAGATGGGAAACTGACAGGGTTGACGGTCAGTCTAGAAGAGGTATTCAGGCAGATCGATAGGTTTAAGAGCGATAAATCTCCGGGACCGGATGGCATCCATCCGAGGGTCATCAAGGGACTGTAGCTGAACTGCTTCAAATAATAGTCAATCTGTCGATCAAATTGGGAAAGATTCTGGAAGACTGGAAGGTGATGAATGTTACACTGATCTTCAAAAAAGGTTTGAGGGGAGATCCGGGAAACTACAGACTGGTGAGTCTGACCTTGGTACCAGGAAAGATGGTAGAGGCGCTGATAAAGGACCACATCACTGATCACCTTGACGGACATGGTCTGATGAGGACCAGTCAACACGGTTTCAGCAAAGGCAGATTTTGTTTGACGAAATTGCTGCACTTCTTCGAGGGAGTAAACAGGCAGATAGACAAGGGCAACCCGGTCGACATTGTATATCTGGATTTTCAGAAGGCATTCGACAGGGTTCCATATGAACAACTACTTCGGAAAATTGCGAGCCATGGAATCGAGGGTGAAATATTCACGTGGATTAAAAACTGGCTGGAGCATAGGAAACAAAGAGTGGGGTAACTGGACAATACTCAAACTGGAAGAGCATCACCAGTGGGGTGCCGCAGGGCTCGGTGCTTGGACCAGTGCTCTTCAACATCTTTATAAACGATCTGGACATTGGTATGACGAGTGAGGTGATTAAATTTGCAGACGATACGAAGTTATTCAGAGTAGTGAAGACACAGGGAAATTGCGAAGATCTGCAACTTATTAATGTAGAACAAAATCTTTTCCAGAGAAAGGAAAATGGTAAAACCAGAGGACATAATTAGAGGTTGAGGGGTGGTAGATTCAAGAGCAATGTTAGGAAATTCTACTTTACGGAGAGGGTGGTGGATGCCTGGAATGCGCTCCCAAGAGAGGTTCTAGAGTGCAGTCTAAGACTTACCATTATCCTATCCACTAATGTAGGTGACTTACAAAAATACACACTTTAACACTGTAACTGTATTTTATCAAAGAGAATAAAATAAAAAACTAAAATTTTAAAAGCAAACAATGGACAACTCATGACCAAATGCTCTCTTGTGCATATGGTGATGAAATATCTGCATTCTCTATACTAATAACTTCATTCCTAAGGTAGCCTAGAAGGGAAGGAATTGTGAAAGAGAGGATAATCTCATGGCAGAAAGGATTTTCTCTGGCAGCCAACAATAAAGCGCTGCTGGCCCAAAACACTTGTCCTCCTCTTCTTCACCAGCTTAAAATGATGCAACGTACTGATAGTTATTGTTTGGCTTCAGGATCTTGGTGCTAGCACCGATATTGTAGTTGGCTGGACAACAGGGCACCTGGGAAATTCCCAGATTATATGCAAAAAGAAAGTAACTACAAGGAAATTTTAACTTTTTATGATGTCTTCCAACTCTGCCACCATATAGTTATATAGTGTTATCCCAAACCTGGACAAAGAAGGTTGGATGGAGATTGGACTAGTTACCTGTCCCTGTAAAAACTAAACAAGACTTCACAAACAAACAAGACTGACTGCATTACCACTATGAGACCTGGCAGTGAGGAAAACATGTTGAATATCAAAAGATGACACTAGATTCCCTCCTATGAAGGGCCAAGGCAAAGTAAAAATGATGTCTTGGTGCAGAATTCAGTACACTCAACAAAGTCTATTGCCAAGATTGGATGAAGGAATGCAAACACATTAATGGGAACAACAAAATATGCACAATTAAGGAAATTAAATAGTATCACCTCAGCATCTTTGATATGTGAAAAAGATAGGCACATGTCATTGAGAAAACTACCAAAAAAACAACAACAATACACTTGTCAAGTGGAGGGAAAGATGGAGCACATATACAATGCATTGTAAACTTCATGTCACCAGCTGCAGAAAATACAACATAGAATGGAAACTAATTACTGAGAAGCTTACAGTAAAATATATAACTCAGCATGCTAAAATCACAATTATACAATGGTACATATCCACAAAAGCTACAAAGATATGAAGGCCAATTCCTACTACATACTTACAAGACACCATTAACCAAGTTCTGAAACAGCTCCTGACTCCACCCCTTACCTCCTCCTTCAGGCATTGTACTTTAAGGGCTCCTTTTACGAAGGTGCGCTAAGCGTTTTATCGCATGCACCGGATTAGCGCGCGCTAGCTGAAAATCTACCGCCTGCTCAAAAGGAGGCACTAGCGGCTAGCATGCGTGGCAATTTAGTGCACGCTATTCCACGCGTTAAGGCCCTAATGCACTTTCATAAAAGGAGCCCTAAATCTTTGGGGCAGACACCGTGCAGCGTCAATATGCAGGCCTGTCCCCGGAAATACAATGAAGGGCTCTGGGGCAGGCCTGCTCGTTAACGTTGGGCAGCAGTACAAAGTCAGGAACGAGTGGGAGGGAGGGCGGGCACCAACTAGCAACTGCCAATTTTGGGGGAGGCCATGGCCCCTGTGGCCTCCCCTGTTCCAATGCCTATGATGCCAGATCCTACAGGGAAGCTGATATACACACAACCAACATCCCAAATCATGTTAGAGTAGAGAAATCAAAGGATATTATCCAATACCTCTTCCCTGCCCCTTTCTTTTTTTAATTTTTTATCTCAATGTACTTTTATTCTCCCTCCCCCATTTCCCTTTTGTTTCGGTAAGTTCCTGAGTTTAGTCTATCCCCTAATTATTTTAATTTATCTGTTTCTAATGGCAATTAGTCCTGTTAACAGTCTATATATCCCTTGATAGGCGGTATATCAAGAGCTATATAAACTTGGAAACTTGGTACAGTAGTAAACTGAGGCATTCTGAATGTTCACATCAAACTAATTTGAAGCTTTTAGAAAATATTCAGACTGTGAAATATTCAGACAGATATTGAATATATGTGAAAACTGATCAAAGAGGGACTACATAATTTCTACATGAATACAAAAAGAGGAGCATTTTCCATATGATGTCCAAATCCAAGTTTGAATGTTTCGCGTAACATGCACAAAAATGCAGTAGCAAATAGGATCATGTTTGAAATAGAAAAAATTCTATTTTTTTGATTCAGAAATGGCCGTTTCTCAGATGTGCTTGTCCTCAGTGCATTTGTGTTTCTGGACCATTTTGAAAAAAAAAAAAAAAAAAAAAACTAACTAAAAATGCACGTCCAAAAGGAAAATACACAGACTTGCCATTGGGATGTAGGGAGCAGCCAGCATTTTAGTAGACTGGCCACAAAGACATCCCAACAGAGGAGTGAGACACCCTAGGGCAGGGGTCCCCAAAGTCCTTCCTTGAGGGCCGAATCCAGTCGGGTTTTCAGGGTTTCCCCAATGAATATGCATGAGATCTATGTGCATGCACTGCTTTCAATGCATATTCATTGGCGAAATCCTGAAAACCCGACTGGATTCAGCCCTCAAGGAGGGACTTTGGAGACCCCTGCCCTAGGGGGGTCACTGAATGAACTTCACATATAAAGGCACAGATATACATCTCACCATAAACTCTTTATAGTGTATGGTGAGCCCTCCAAAACCAACCAAACCTACTGGACCCAACTGTATAACACACCGATAGCCCTTATTTATTTACTGTATTTTTTGCACTATAAGATGCACCTCACCATAAGACGCACCGTAGATTTAGAGGAGATAAACAAGAAAAAAACAATTTTGAACCAAATTGTATACTAATATATACCCGGCACCTTTAAATTCCGTCCCAATCCCCACCCCCTCAAACATCACTTTTACATACCCCCCCCCCAGCACCTTTAAATTCTGTCCCAGCCCCCCGGCACCTTTAAATTCTGTCCCAGCCTTCCCATCAATCAACACTTTTACATACCCCCAGCACCTTTAAATTCCATCCCTTCCCCTCCCCCCCCCGGCAGTACCTTTAAATTTTGGTGGTCGCTGGATGGCTGCCTGCTTATTATGGCAGGGCTAGTGGCACACAAGCGCGCTAAGGCCTGGGCTTGTTACACTTCCTAATTGTGGTAGTCGCTGGTGCTTCATTGGATGGCTGCCTGCTGATTACCGGTATGTTGGTGTCAGCAGCGCAAAAGCGCACTGCTGCGTGAGCATGCCACTTCATGAATAGCTCCCTAAGGAAGTCCCTGATTGGCTCAGGTGCCTCAGGCCCCTCCCAAGGGAGGAGCCCAAGCCTTATTGACTGAGCCAATAAGGGCCTTATGCCCCTCCCCATGCACCTCAAAGGGCTAAATAAGTGTTTCCAGGCATCCCAATTTTGCATGGAGATGGTAAGGTTGGTCTTTGCATCAGTGCGTCCAGGGTAATTCCTGAACTCGCTCAATCTCAAGGAAGCATACCTGCACATTCCCATCTGGGAACTGAATCAGCAATTTATCCATTTTGTGGTACTCGGTCACCACTTCCAATTCAGAGTGATGTCATTTAGATTGACAACTGTCCCACAGATCTTTGCCAAGATAATTGTGGCAGTGGTGGCTTACCTTCAGAATCAGGGGATCTGAGTCCACCCTTATCTGGACAATTGACTGATTCATGCCTCCTTGTTTCAGAGAAACTGAGAAGGTGGCCCCACTGCTCTGTTCCTTAGGCTGGGTGATTAACATGGCCAAAAGCATCCTGGTACCATCTCACAGACTGGAATACCTGGACATGATTTTTGACACCAGGACAGAGAGAGTTTTCCTCACAAACCATAGATTCATCAAGCTGATACAGCAAATTCAGGCGCTATACTATCAGGCCAAGGCAAAAGCACGGGACTATGTGCAGGTGTTGAGGTCCATGATGGTATCTATGGAGATAGTGCCCTGTGCTCCGGTGCATCTATGCCTTTTGCTACAATCCCTGCTAAGCCACTGGTCTGCAGTGTTGCAAAATTATGAGACCCAAGTGTCCTAGACCCAGTTGGCTTGAAACAGTCTTCTGTGGTGGTTGCAATGGGACCATCCGCTGCGAGAGATGCCATTTCCCATGATGCAGTGGGAGGTAGTGATGACAAATGCCAGTCTTTCCAGTTGGGGGGCCCATTACAAGGGTCACTTGGCAAATGGGGCATGGCCAATGAAGGAAGCTGGTTGGGTGATGAACCTCCTAGAGCTGCAAGCAGGTCTTAAAACACTGTTTGCCTTTGCATCCCACCTGAAGAATCCTTCAGTGAGGGTGTTGTTGGACAATGGAACTGCGGTACCATACATCAACAAATGGGGGCAGAGGCCAGGATCCTAATGGACTGTGCAGAGGAACATCTCCTGATATTGCTAATGGCCCACACTCCAGAAGAACTAAATGAGGAGGCAGATTTTCTCAGCAGGCACTCAGATCTGGGAGAATGAGAATTGTCACCAGAGGCATTCCAGATCATGTCCAGGTTTGGTGGATACCAGTGATGGACTTGATATCAACCAGGAGAAAAACCAAAGTGGAGCATAATTTCAGTCAATGAAAAGAATTGGGCTCTCTGGGTATCGACACCCTTCTGCAAAAGTGGCTGAATTCGATCTTGCTATAAGTTTTTCCCCCTTGGCTGATGGTTGGCCATCTGTTGAAGAAAGTGGGATGATTCCAGAGCAGAGTGAATATAGTAGCTCCAGATTGGCTGAGAAGGCCTTGGTATGCAGACCTGGTGTGCATAATGATAGGGGAGCCTCTTTGGCTTCCACTGGGGCAGGGCCTTCTATGGCTGTGGCCGGTGTTCATAGAGCTTTTGAGTGGTCCAGATTAAGGCAGAAAGAGTATTCAGACTCTGTGATCACCGTCTTACTTCATGCAAGGAAGCAGTATATTTCAGCTACATATACCTGTGTTTGGAATACATTTGAGGGCTGGTACTTGGAGAGAGGGGTGAGGTCTTTCTCTGCTTCTATCATGCACATCAGACAAGGAGTCAAGTCTTCTGTTCTTGCTCATTTCTATGTACTAGTTTATAGAATGAATTACACATCAGTGAATGGTCATGCACTATCTATCAAATCTTTCGAAAAAAAAATAAATATGAGGATGTGCTGAAAAGTTCTCAACCCAACCAACTTCCTAAATTCTGAGCACTATTTTGCCAAAGTGTCAGTTTGCAAAATCATAATGCTATGTTTTCACATTATTTTGGATCATTGATTGAACCATGTCAACGAAAAGTGTGGAATTTTCAAGTGTTGAACTCCAAGCTGTCATGAAGTTCCTATTCCTGCAGAAGAAAACTCCAATGGAAATTTATGAATGTATAATGTAAACATTGAGTGACAAATGCCCATCATACTCCACAGTGAAGAAGTGGTGTGCAAACTTTCAATGTGGAGATTTCAAGACAGAAGATGCAGCAAGGTCTGGGAGGCCTCAAACGGTGTCAACTCCTGAAATTGTTGACCATGTCCATGAACTGATTTTGGCAGATCGGTGAATATTGGCTAAAACAATTACTGAGACACTTCAGATATCCATGGAACATGTTGAGTGTCCAATCCATGAGTAGCTGGGTATGCAAAAGCTATCAGCCAAGTGGAGTCCAAATGTCTGAATGCTGATGAGAAACAATATCAGGTGGACACTTCCAAATTGATTTTGCAGCATTTTCAGTGAGATGGTGCCAACTTTTTTATTTAGAAATATTTATCAATACAGCTACAATACTAGTTTATTCTAAAGCAGGGGTGTCCAACCTGCGGCCCAAGGGCCGCATACGCGCCGTGAAGTATTTTGTGCAGCCCTGGTCGAGGACGATGTAGTGTTTTCCTCTGCTGCCCCTGGGTGTTTACCGTCTTGCCGGCTCCCTCCTCTGTCTTGCTGCAGTAGCGGCCCCAGAAACATTTTTTTCAGCCAGTGCAGCCCAGGGAAGCCCAGGTTGCCCAGGTTGGACACCCCTGTTCTAAAGCAACAAAATAAAACCTTTTCTCTACCTTTTGTAAGCTCCAGTTTCTGCTTTCCTCATCTTCTCTTCACTCTCCATTCCACCCAGTGTCCGCCCTCTTTCGCTATTCCTTCCATTTTTCTCTGTCTCCGATCCCTTCCCATGCTCTGGTATCTCTCCCTTCTCCTTTCCTTCCTTCCTTCTCACCCTAACTCACCCCATGCTCTGGCATCTCCTTTCCCTCTCTACCTTCCTTCCTGATGGTTTGGCATCTCTGTTTCTTTCCCCCCTCCCCATGCCCTGGCATCTCTCTCCTTCCCTTCCTTCTCTCATTCCCTCCTGCATGCTTTGGTATCTTCTCTCTTTCCTTTCCCTCCCTCCTTTCTCCCTAGTCTGGCATTTCTGTCTCCTTCCCCCTCAATGGCCTGGCATCTCCTGGTTAGAGATGGATTATGGACATTCTTTTAAATTATGCACACATTTTTAGCTTATTCGCTGATGTGCGCACAAATTAGGCTCAGGCATTTAGCCCAGGGTTTCCTTGGCATAAATGGGTGCACCTAAAAGTTGTGCCGCATAACCGGCTCTAAGTGTGATTCTATATGCGTAACTTTTATAAAATTGCACTTAGCTTAGCTGATTTTTTAGGTGTAATATACAGAATCAAGCCCTCAATATATAATTAAACTTTGGAATCTGTTGCCAGTGAATGTGGTAAAAGTAGTTAGCTTAGCAGGGTTTAGAAAAGATTTGGGCTCATTTTGTAAAAGTCCATAAGCCAGTAGCTCTTAACCCTTTCAGGACCATAAGGATCGTAGGCCAATTTTTGTGGTTTTGACGACATTTTTATGGTAAAAAGGGCTTGCAGATGCCAAAAAATTGATTTTTTTTGTGAAATATCATTATTTTTATTTAAAAAATCACACTTCTGGCTTATGGACAGTGTGGCAAGTGAATCTTCTCGTCAATCTGGCAACGACGCTAATGAATGAATGTCGGAACCAGTTTGTTTACATAAAGGCAGTATCATATGGAATCCGTACATATCAAATTTAGAACTGTAGACTATCCCAATCAAAATTTATAGGATTTTAAAGTTATGGGACAAATATGTCCCTTGGTCCTGAAAGGGTTAAACCTGACCTGGGGGAACCCCAGCCATTCAGAAACCCGGACCCTCAGCCAGTTGAGTTTTTAAGATATCCCTAATGAATATGCATGAGTAATATTTGCCTATAAAGTAGGTAGTAGGCATGCAAATTTCCCTCATGCATATTCATTAGGGATATCTTAAAAACCAGGACAGATTTAAGAACCACTACATAAGCTATTATTAAGAGCAAGCAACATAGAGTTGTCCATGGGAAAAACAGGGGGATCTTAAATACACTCCACAGTATGTAATAGTCTGTCCCTGTGATTTGTTGATTGTGATAGAGAATGCAAGTCTCACTGGAATTTGCAATCTCTTAAACTGAAAAGGAAGATGTGTTGCAAGTTTCGTTTAAATCGGGCAAGCCGTTTTTGCGTTGGCAGCTTTTTACATTTTTTCCATTGACATAAATGGGTGAAATCTGAATTTCTGTTTGTAGCTCCGCCCATGTGTGCAGGTGGGCCGCGAGACCCCCAGAACATATCACCCCAGGTAGTGAGGGATCTGCATACCAAGTTTCGTTCAAATCGGGCAAGCTGTTTTTGCGTTGGCAGCTTTTTACATTTTTTCCATTGACATGAATGGGTGAAATCTGATTTTCTGTTTGTAGCTCCGCCCACATGTGCAGGTGGGCCGTGAGACCCCCAGAACATATCACCCCAGGTAGTGAGGGATCTGCATACCAAGTTTCGTTCAAATCGGGCAAGCCGTTTTTGCGTTGGCAGCTTTTTACATTTTTTCCATTGACATGAATGGTGAAATCTGATTTTCTGTTTGTAGCTCCGCCCACGGGTGCAGGTGGGCCGCGAGACCCCCAGAACATATCACCCCAGGTAGTGAGGGATCTGCATACCAAGTTTCGTTCAAATCGGGCAAGCTGTTTTTGCGTTGGCAGCTTTTTACATTTTTTCCATTGACATGAATGGGTTAAATCTGATTTTCTGTTTGTAGCTCCGCCCATGTGTGCAGGTGGGCCGCGAGACCCCCAGAACATATCACCCCAGGTAGTGAGGGATCTGCATACCAAATTTCGTTCAAATCGGGCAAGCCGTTTTTGCGTTGGCAGCTTTTTACATTTTTTCCATTGACATGAATGGGTAAAATCTGATTTTCTGTTTGTAGCTCCGCCCACGTGTGCAGGTGGGCCGCGAGAACCCTAGAACATATCACCCCAGGTAGTGAGGGATCTGCATACCAAGTTTCGTTCAAATCGGGCAAGCCGTTTTTGCGTTGGCAGCTTTTTACATTTTTTCCATTGACATGAATGGGTGAAATCTGATTTTCTGTTTGTAGCTCCGCCCACGTGTGCAGGTGGGCCGCGAGACCCCCAGAACTTATCACCCCAGGTAGTGAGGGATCTGCATACCAAGTTTCGTTGAAATCGGTCAAGCCGTTTTTGCGTGATCGCGGCACATACACACACACATACATACACACATACATACCTCCGATTTTATATATATATAGATAGATAGTGAGGGGCATGCAAGTTCTATAAGACTCTAGAGGATTTGTCTTTCTCTAGCTATTAAAAATACAATATTGAAGCGCCACCCTCCACTGTCAGCAGTATTGTTGGAGGACTGCTGCACACTCAGAGGGAACATTGATTCTGGACACATAAAGATTAGGCATGTTAATACCAGGTTGCATTAGCATTCTATAATGGCAATTGAGTTCCCAGGTGCCATTAAAAAATAGGCTCCTACCGCATGTCCTTAGGGTATCTTACTGGGGGTGCCCAATTGTAGAATAGACCCACCATTGAGACTTCTTTCCTTTAGCTCTGATATTGCATAAATATATTGTAAGTGCTTAACCACTTCCATAGTTATTCAAAGTTTTATTTATTTATTTTGCCAGCAATATTTCTTCCAAATTAAATCCTAACTTAAATTGTACAAATCTACTTTTTAAAACTGTGATGGGTTGATCTAATTTTAGCAAGTCTGTCTGGAGAAAAAAAAGGGAGGTCAGGATATGGAATTTGAGCATATGATCCTCTTAATGTTTAGTAAAGCTGCTGTTCAATGAGTTACAGTGGCACTGGGAGAGAAAATACAAATTCAAGCAACTGAATCCAAAATGATTTCCATAGGTTTTCACTTATAGGTCCCTATTTACAAAAATGTGCTCAGCTTTTGCAGTTATGTGTTACTTGCAAAGGCTAACCCCCTCTTAAACGAAACCGCACTAGCAGTTTTTAGCGCAGAGAGCCGCGCTGAATGGCCCGCGCTGCTCCCGAAGCTCATAGGAACTCAATGAGCATTGGGAGCAGCGCGTGCCATTCAGCGCGGCTCTCTGCGCTAAAAAATGCTAGCGCGGTTTCGTAGACGAGGGGGTAAGGCATGCTATGTGCAAAGCTTCAGCCATTACTAGTTAGGGTGCAGGTACTGCAGAAGAAAGTTTGCTATTTACTCCTGGCAGAATTCTGCACAACTGTACAACACAGAACGTCCACAGAATTGCACAGTTGCACAGAATTTCCCTTTTCCCATGCAGAAACTTAGATGGTGTCAGCTTCACTGGGTTGAGGTTAGAGAATGACACGGGGAGCGATCCCCGCAGGCAGCTGCGGCGTGGCTGCGGTTTGGCTGCGGGTTATGGAGACTCCAAAGCCAAATCGCCGCAGACACGGGGACAAAAGTTTTCACCGCCCGCAAAAACGGTGAAAAGATTTGTCCCCGCAGGCCAATGTACCCCCTTCAAGGAACCGCTATTTACCTGTGTTTCACCGTGTTCGTGACCGGGTGTTTGATGTCTCCGCCATGTTGTCTGTCTCCTCCAACTCTCGATCCAACTTGCACGTTGCCGCATTGACTCCGCCCCCCAATATACTGGCTCCTCATTTGTCAGATCAACCCTTCCTGCCAATAGAACCCGCCCCCCCCCCGACGATCGCCGGCAGGAAGGTGCTCAGCCCTTCATGCCGACAGAACCAGCCCTCCCCAACGATCGCGGCAGGAGGGTACCCATCCCCTCCTGCCTACCCCCACCGCCCCCCCGACGATCGCAGCAGGAGGATATCCAACCCCTCCTGCCAGCTCCCCAACAGCCCCCCTATGATCACTGGTAGGAGGGTGCCCAACCCCTCCTGCCGGCCCCCCCAACGGCCCCCTATATCGCCAATAGGAGGGTGCCCAACCCCTCCTGTTGGACCCCCCCCCAACGAACCCTCCCACCCCGGAACCCCCTTAGTCTTACTTTCCAAGTTGGACCGGACAGCTCCTCGCTCGTCTGGCCAGCAGGCCTGCCTCCGTCCAAATGAGGCGGGCCCGCCCCTCCCCTCCCCTGCCTAACCCACAGGATCCTAGGGCCTGATTGGCCCAAGCACCTGAGGCCCCTCCTATAGCGGGAGTGGCTTTAGGTGCCTAGACCAATCAGGCCCTAGGATCCTGTGGGTTGGGCAGGGTAGGGGCGGGCCCGCCTCATTTGGACGGAGGCAAGCCTGCTGGCCATACGTGTGAGGAGCCGTCCGGTCCAACTTGGAAAGTAAGACTAAGGGGGTCACGGGGTGGGAGGGTTCGTTGGGGGAGGGTCCAGCAGGAGGGGTTGGGTACCCTCCTATTGGCGATATAGGGGGCCGTTGGGGGGGCCGGCAGGAGGGGTTGGGCACCCTCCTACCAGTGATCATAGGGGGGCTGTTGGGGAGCTGGCAGGAGGGGTTGGATATCCTCCTGCTGCGATCGTCGGGGGGGCTCCAGCAGGAGGGGTTGGGTACCCTCCTGCCGGCGATCTTAGGGGAGGCCATTGGGAGGACCGGCAGGAGGGGTTGGGTACCCTTCTGCTGCGATTGTCGGGAGGGCCGTTGGGGGGGGTCTACAGGAGGGGTTGGCTGCCGTGATCGCTGGGGGAGGGGAGACTTGCAGCCGTAGCCGCGGTCACTATGCTAATCACGGCAGGGAGATCTTTGCCGCGATTAGGTACAGCGGCCGCGTCTACTTACCATGTAGGCTAACATTGTAAGCATTAAAAGTACATGTCGTGTTTGTTTTTGTATAGTTATTAACTAATATTTAACTAAGTTTTAAAGTTTTAAAGAATGTTTCCTTTATACGTAAATAAAGAAAAGTATTTAAAATCGTACCCGTTTGAGGCTTTTATATATGCAGCGGTGACGGTGACGGGGCGGTGAATGGGGTTGCAGTGGCGTTGACGGGGCGGTGAATGGGGTGGCAGTGGCGGTGACGGGGCGGTGAAGGGAATGGCGGTGACAGGGCGGTGCAGAGGATGGTGAGACGGGGACGGGGCGGTGACGGGGACCAATTTTTTCACCGTGTCATTCTCTAGTTGAGGTATCAACAGCGATTCCCACAGTCTTCCGCTAACCTGGAAGTCTCTCCATGGCAGAGGGGAGGCTTCTGTGTTTGCAGCAGGCAGCATGTGGGAATTGTTACTGATACCACAACTGATGAAGAAAGCCTTACTAGAGAAAAGAGACTACAGGGAAGGGGAGGAAGGAAAGATGCTGGCATGGGGAGGGGAGATTTTAAAGGAAGGAAAGTTGATGGCACAGAGGAGGAGAGGGGTGAGAGGAAGGAAAGTTGCTGGCATAGGGGGAGGGGAGGTTTGAGAAGAAGGAAAGTTGCTGGCACAAGGGGAGGGGTGAGAGGAAGGAAAGATGCTGGCATAGGAGGAGAGGAGGGTGAGAGGAAGGAAAGATGCTAGCACAGAGGGAAGGAATGAAGACATGCAAGGTGAGGGGAAAGGAGGAAATATTGCACATGATAATGGAGGAGAGGAAGGGCGAGATGGAGCATGGAGGGGGATAAAGAGGCTTGACCCAGGGCACAAGCTGAGGGGGGGGTGGAGAGATGGTGGATAGTGAGAAAGAAACAGAAATGTTAGATATGGCAGTAGAAAGGAAGGGAGAGAATAATACATGTGGGAGGAACACAAGGGAGGGAGAGAGAGAGTTGTTTGACATGGGAGTAGATGAGAGGGAGAGAGAGATACACAGGAGGTGGAGGGGGAGAAGGAGGGAGATGTTAGATCCAGGAGCAGAATGGAGTAATGAAGAGATGCCTGATAATGGGAATGAGGGAAGACAGTGGGAGAAATGCAGGACCATGGAGTACAGAAGGGAAGAGAGAAGAAAGAGGGATATATCAGGTTACAAGGGAAGGAAGGACAAGGGAGCAGATGCTAAGTGGAGGAAGGAAGACACTGAGAATGGTAGAACCCTGAGGAGGAGGAGAGGGTGGGAAGGAAATGGATGAGAGGATAGATATTATAGGGGGTAGAAATATGGTAATGGGTATTACATTGAAGGTGAAAGGGAATGGAGGGCTGAAGAAGGAATGAGATGTGGAATGAGAGAGAATATTGAAATTTGATAGGTAGCTGAAAAGTGAAAAAGAGGAGAAGGGTAAGAAAGAGGCACAAAAGAGCTATAAAGGAATGATCAATATAACAGAGGCAGGTGTACAGAGGGAGTAGACATGAGAAAGGAGAATGTATACCTTGAAAGAGAATTAGCAGACAACAGAAAACCAGAAAAGAGACACTGGAACTAACATGATAGAAAAATAAAACATCCAGACAACAAAAATAGAAGAGAAAACATTTATTTTAAATGTTTTAAATGGAATATGGATAATAATTAGCAAGCATATTGTTTAAATTTTGACAAATAAACTTACAGAATTTGCTAATTTTGTGTACAGAATTTTGAAATTTTTTGCACAGAGTTTAGAATTTTTTTGTGCAGAATTCTGCATGGAGTAGTTATTGTGCATTAACAGCAGAGCAGATGATACAGAATGCAATTATCCATAGCTAACTGCAATGCATTGTCTGCTACATTAGTTAAAGTACAATAAAAATCTCCATATTAACTGGAAGGCCCATCAGAACCATTCCACACCCATTACCATCAATTTCCAATTAGACTTTTAATAGAACAAATAGTTGTGGTGCTGCACTGTTAAGATTAAAAATTTAGTACAGTTTAGTAATAGAAGTTTTAATATTTTATTGTCTTCTTATATACAATAACAAATTCTCATTCTCTTTCTCTCTCTCTGCTTTTCTATTTGGAATCTAGCTAGGTACTTGGATCCTGGGTTGGCCACTGTTGGAAATTGGGCTTGATGGACCTTTGGTCTGTTCCAGTATGGCAGTTCTTATGTAAATCTGTCCAGTTGCTACACAGCATTACAATATAGCATAAATTTATGATAAAATGGTAAAAATGTACCACAATTTGACATTTTAATTGCACCTGCAGAATTCTAATAAATAAAATGACAGTAGCACACTTTTACACAGCAGGTGGCATCTGTTCATTGAAAGAAAAAAAAAACACTACACAAAATACTCTATGACATTATCAGCTGTGCAACAGTTTGTTCTATTATGATAGTACAATAGTTCATCCTTTAATAATATCCTTTGTACTGAACAACATTCAGTATCACACTTTTTCTCCAGGCTATACTTAAGACAATTCTTTTTATCTGCCTGAAAGTAAGAAAATTAAGCAAGCTCTTTTAAAGTGAAGAGTATGCATTATATCTTGTAAACTAGAGAACTATAAACATCTCAAAACAATTCCACCCCGTTTATGCACAATGACTTTTCTAGACAAAACAGTGAGAGTTTATCAGGTTTTTCCCTCACGCATGCCCCAGATGTTTTAGCAAACTATAAATGAAATAGAACAGGGGTAGGCAATTCGGTCCTCGAGAGCCACAAGCAGATCAGGTTTTCAGGATATCCATAATAAATATGCATGAGATAGATTTGCATCTCAAGGAGGCAGTGCATGCAAATCCAGATCATGCATATTAATTGAGGATATCCTGAAAGCCTGACCTGCCTGTGGCTCTCGAGGACCGGAATTCCTTACCCCTGAAATAGAACATTATTGCTGACTTGGTGTAATGATGTTAACATTTTAAAAGCGCACACTTTTACAAAGTAGCACAGCAATGGCATTAAAACCCATTAATTCTCAATGGGCTTCAATGTGATTACCGCGGGCTGCTGCGGTATTCAGCTTTGTAAATGGGGACCATGGTAATGTACCTGAATACAATAACAATGTGGATAAATTATGTTTTATTAACTAGCAGAGGTGAATCGCGCAATTTCAAAAGCTATTCCTCCAAGAAGTGTAAGAGAAAAGAAGAACATGAAATCTAAAAAAAAAAAAAGCTACTCAGGCACCTACACTGAATGACTTGGGAACAGCCACTTAAATGGGAATATGAGGTTAATCAAGCAGATTGAAATGGTCAGGATCAGATATGAAAGAATTTGAATCCCCAAAATAGTCTGGTTTCCACTGGCTGAGAGGCTGAGCATAAAGGGAGACTCTAGCTTGGATAGTTAGCCATAAGAAAAATGGTCATTAGAAACTCTGTGAGTTATAGTTTACCAGCTCTGGGCTTTTGTTTGGTGTACCGTCAACAACACAGAGCAATAAAGCATGTTTGATATCTTTACATTCTGTGTAACAAAAAGAGCAGTGACCTTTCTTCTAAGTACCACATGGAATATACTAGAATATATTTTATTTAGACAGTGCAGCATATTATATCAAGTAACCCACAGGGAGATCATCAAAAATGTTGTTCCAAGATCCACATTTCACATTTAATATAATACAATGCTATAAAAACGCTCAACATAATATGCAAGAATGTGTAAGATTGTAGAAACCATAAATTTACTCAGTTGTGCAATCAGAGCATTCAAGATAAATGCATCATGCCAACTGAAAGCAAAATATACAATTATTTCTTATTGTGGAAACATGACAATGATGTTTATTAAGAGTACCTGGGTGCTGAAAAGTTCTCAGCCCATCCAACCAACTTCCTAAATTCTGAGCATTATTTTTGCCACTGTAGCTGAAAAGAGTGTTATCTTATTTCAATATATGCCAATCTGCAAAACCAAAATTCTCTGGGTTGACATTGTTTCAGATCAGTGATTGAACCATTCTCTTCTCAGTTGGGCTGAAAACTTTTCAGCACCCCCCCCCCTCATACCTAGGTGGAAGTAGAAATCTGTGCAGCAACCTGAAATGTCGATTTGATGCTCTTTCTGACAACTGGTGAGTGTTTCCAATGTTTCACAATGTTGCCTCCCAAACATTTAAACATACTAGTTTGGAGGACCTCAGCCTAAAATAGGTAAATAAACTATTTTTTTTTTTAAATGTAAAGCACAACCATAAAGTAATACTAAAGTATCTAGTTTGGCAGCACATCATCTTAATAACTGACTGTCAAGGAGTAAGAAGCAGCCTTGGAAGAACATATAATTAAATTTATCCAGTTGTATTACTGTACATCAGAAGAGAATTAGCAATCTGTAACTGCAACCAGCAACAATCCACAGCATCTACTGTATAATCATACCAGGCAAAGGTAAACTTTCCATTCTCTAAATGAAATCCCAAATATTAACCAAGCACAGTATGGTTTTCAATAAATAGTCTCTCTCTGATTTAGCTGAGCCAACAGACAAGTGTGTACACCTGTCCACATCCAAGCAAAGAGGCTGGCTTTTGCATCCTGCTCTGTAGGGTGCAACATCTCTCAGCATCCCACTGTACAGACTACTGAGCAGTAGGAACATTTCTGACCTGGCTTCTTGCAAGCTGTTTAAAGGAATAGAGGCTAGTGGGGACCATCCTAACTGCCTCTAACACGAAACCTAGACAGATGCAAACTCCTTTTGAATTGGTATGGCAGGAAAACTGAACACATTTTGGTTTGATAGTATAACCACTTTAAAAGTGCTAAGGAGAACTTAAATGCATCTTTACAAAAATGGAAATGAAATAAAAGAAACAAAAACTTCACTTCAGCATAGTTGTGAAAATCAACATGTACAACAGAATCTATTTTTACAAGTAAAAATGATATAACAAGTATCTTTCTACACTATCAAACGTTTGTGTCCAGTCTATTCAGTCTGAACCCTTTTATTCATCTTCATTTGTCTAGATAAATTATCAATGGGAGACTGGCTGTCACTCATTTTTCCCTACCATAAAATGGCTTTTTTTTAAAAAAAGATTAGGATGCTCTTGCAGATTCTGTTCAGGAACAAGTGTCACTAATCCATAGTTTCTTGCTGTGACCCTCAAGGCAAGTAACTGCCATACTATTCCATTCTGGACAATGACAGTAAATGACTAATACTAAGGACAGGGAAAAATGACAGAATTACGTAGATACCTGCTCAAGCTCAAAGAGATTCCCATCCAGATTTGTTTATGTTCATACATGGGCTGTTCACATAGGGCCAGGTAATGACATCACCGGGGGAATTGCAATCATTAAAAAAATATTCTTAAATGTGTCTTTGGCGCCAGATCCCAAATGATCAAAGTGCTATTTACTCTGATTCGGATCTGAAGAGTCCACAGATTCCGCACTTTATAAGTCTCTCTGGACGTGTAAACTACACCTCGCCCTTTGCCGGATCGGGGTTTTTGTTTTTTTTAATACCATATCCGTTTCCTCCAAAACCGTATCAGATGTACAACAAGACATCTCGAGCTTTTAACGCCAAGCCCCCATCCCCAAAATACCCTCTTGCACAGCCTAGTGGTATTCGTCCCCATTTTCGCCCCGCGACCTTAGTATATTCTCGCCCAACCAGGCGATAAAGAAGTCTAGGAGCGAGTCATTCTTCCCTTCGTTTTGTTTGCAAGATCGAGTTTCTGTAAATGTAAATGTCTATCTTCGTGTCATGTAACTGCAAACAGTGGAAACGCCTACAAGGAGATGAAGTACCTGCTCTGGGAGCTGCTCGGCTGTTCATCTTGCGTTGACAAGGAAACCAAACCGCACTTCCTTTTCCAGAGAAACCTTCCACTGCCATCATTTGAAATGCACATATCGGATTTTTTTTTTTTTTTTTTAATTATTAGAAAATAATGTCGAGTAGTTAAAAAAAAGTAAAATGTGCAAAAGTTAAGGCAAATTTTAAGGGAGGGGAAAGAAAAAAAAATTACCAAGAATTTTAAAATGATCACAGTAATAAGCTGCAATAAAAGTTTCACGTTATAACGGATTTCAAAAACAGCAGAAAAACAGTGGTTGTTGCACTTTGGCTCAAAAAAGGAAAGAAAAACAAAAGTAACGTCTTGCTCAGTGATTTGCACTAGCTCTGCAAGACCACAAACTCTTGTAAACACTGCTGCTGTAAAATGCATTGCAAAGCCCACTTCTACAAAAATAAACACCAGAAAAAGGTATAGAAAAAGCGTTAGAAACATGCCTCTCAATAAAACCAGTTGCATATTTTCGTTGGACTGCAAGTATTTCCCAGTGACTGCCGCCACTGACTCACAGACACAGCATCTTTACACAGTACCATCGCATGCTATAAAAACTTGTATTCAGAAAAAAAAAAAAAAGCTAAAAACCATGCTTCAGCTCCCATTTTTAAATAATAATGAAAGAAGAAAAAATAATTAAAAAAAGACAAAAAAAAGTACAAGAATGCCACTGAAAAGGTACTCACCGAGCGGGAGTAAAATGTTGGAATAAAAATGAGATTTAGTGTAAAATACAGTATGGCGGTGGAAGAAGGAATGAAGCGCTTTTCTCGCAGTCTCTGCCTCGGGCACTAACACGTGACTCGGGGCCAAGCCGACTCGCATGCAGCGCAAAGAAGGAGGGGAAGGGGGAAGCCCAGCGGAGCCCAACTCCAGTCACCGGCGCCCAGACCGGCGCCCGCAGCACGCGCGGCCGGACGAGCAGGTGCAGCGGCTCTCAGCGGCGCGCGGGCCCGTCACTCAGTGCTGGGCGCGCGCCACATCAGGCGCCGGCGCCGGCAGCGGGGGAGGCGGGTCCTTGCGGGCGTGTGCGCGAGAGCCGGCCAGCGCGGGCGAAAAGCTGGAAAGGCGATAAGGCAGCTGGGATTTTTCCAAGATCCCATTCCATACTCAAAGTTTTGGGGGGGGTTCTTTTTTTTTTTTTCGTATTATTTTATATCGAACGAATTTATTATCACCTTTATTATTGCCGTTTTGCTACGCTATTAGATTCTCCAGGTTGAGGGGGGGGGGGGGGTTGATCAGTGTTGGGACGAAAACAAATGGCATTAAAATAGTGTCATATTCCAATTTACAGTAGAACAGCGAGAGGGAAAGGAATGGATAAATATTTGGGGTTTGTTTTCAATGAACCGGTATTCTTTGACTCTTTGCGAAATGCGATCTGGAAGACTGGCTGGCTTTTGCGGCGAGGAAAGGGGCAGCTCAGGATAAACTACAAATTGATTCCGAAGGCTCTGCGGTTCGTTCCCTTAGAAAGTTTGTTATACTCGTCTAAGTAAAGCGAATCAGTGATTACTTACAGTGTCTAGGAAGGGGATATTGGAAAATGCCATCTGAATGCTGAAGAATTAAGAATAGTTTCTTGTAAATGTTAAGTACCTACTGTCTGTCCACATATCGCATTTCTGTAGGAGAACCAGATATGAATGCTGTATTAGTAGATCCATGCTTATTGCTCATATATTTATACCATATTTTGCATTAGCTCCATGGTAAATGTTTGGAAACATCAGAGGGTCACTCTTCTGAAGAGCTGAAAACCATTCCGAGAACAGTTCTAGTAGGTCATGCAGAAAAGTGGAGGGTTTAAAGGACTAACAAAAAGCTGTTGATATCAATACATAAGCTCTAGGCTGGCTTACCTGTACTTTTCAGAGATGTTTGAAAAAGAGACAAGGTATTTCCAAAGCTTATGTCTTGTATCACAGCTTATTTATAGATCTTTTGAAATGTGTTATTACACTTCCACCAAAACAGTTTAAACAGACTTCAGGAATAGGGGGGGGGGGGAATATTTTACCAATGACAGGTTACAATAAGTTGAAAAGTGCATACTTAGTGTACCACAATAACATGTTTCCTCTTCCTGAATTAGCAGACTCAGACTCTGGCACATCAATCCAATCCAGTGACTGTATGTAGAGTTATGTGCTATAGCAGTATTGGTAAAGTGCAAGGCCTGGGGCCCACTGGCAGCCTTTGGAGATCTCTGTGATGGCTCTCACCATCATTCTGGCTTTGTTCTGCTACTCTGCTTCTTCAAACCAGTTCATGACAGAAAGGGGGGAGTGAATGGGAGGAAGAGCCACATGCTTGAAGGACAAGGTATTGCTCAACAGGAGAAGAGTATGTATTTGGAAATGCCCATCTCTCCTACTATTATTAATTATTTTTATAGTGCTACCAGATGCCCACAACGCTGCAGAGTCACAAAGAGTAAGAAAATAGTCCCTTCTCGAAAGAGCTTACAATCTAAACAGGCAAGACAGACAAACAGGATGTCATGGTTACAGTTAAGGGGAATGGATAATCAGCAGGCTGGGTTGGAGGGCAGAGGAGTAGGGTTAAGGATTGAAGGCTATATCAAAAAGGCGTGTTTTCAGTCTGCTTTTAAACAAGGGAAGGGGCTTGTTTAAAACTCAGGTAATTTATTCCAGGCATAGGGGGCAGCTAGATGAAAGGAATGAAGTCTGGAATTGGTAGTAGAGGAGAATGATAATGCTAAGAGGATATGTCCAAGAAACAGTTTGAAGGTGGGCTAATGTGGTGGATGTCATGACCTCACATATTTGGCGGCTTTCAGCTCACTGGATGCAAAGTAGCCCTCACTTAAAAATTAGGGAAGACCACTGAGCTATAGGGAGGATATCGAAAGTTTTATTCCTCCTAGAATGTCACTGCTAGAATGTTGAAGCTTTTCTCCACTCATCTCCATAACTATACTAAACTAAACTAAACCTTAGGTTTATATACCGCACCATCTCCAGGGTTGTGGAGCTCTATACTTCACACCCTCCAGGAGAAAAATATTTTATTGGGATACCATAGGCATCAGAATGGGAGGGCCATGGGAAAGGGAAAAGATGGTGCACATAGACCCAGGGATCTCAAAGTCCCTCCTTGAGGGCCGCAATCCAGTCGGGTTTTCAGGATTTCCCCAAAGAATGTGCATGCACTGCTTTCAATGCATATTCATTGGAGAAAACCCGACTGGATTGCGGCCCTCAAGGAGGGACTTTGAGATCCCTGCTCTAAGCTGAGCAGGAGTCCTCCACCTACAGTCCTGCCAGTGTTGAGAGGGGGGTTGCTATTTCACTATAACATTTTAAATAGTAAGGGATAGGGAGTGCCTTTTCTATAATTGCCTATAGGCACTGATTCCATTCTAGAATAGTAGCATAAACCTACACTGATATGCGTAAGTTAAAATGTTACCATCTATGCCAGGCCCATAGAAGGTATATATGGCAACCCCTAATTACAGCAGGGTTGAAGGACGTTTAGTAATTTATATACCTGAGTATAAAAGAAAGTAGCAAGAATGTTGAAACAAGTCAGTGCATGTTGTGACATGTCTCAAGGTTAGTCATGCACAGTTAGAAACATAGAAACATGACAGCAGATAAAGGCCAAATGGCCCATCTAGTCTGCCCATCCACAGTAACCATTATCTCTTTCTCTCTTTAAGAGAGCCCACGTGCCTATCCCAGGCCCTCGTCAATTCAGACACAGTCTCTGTTTCCACCACCTCTTCTGGGAGACTGTTCCATACATCTACCACCCTTTCTGTAATAAAGTATTTCCTCAGATTACTCCAGAGTCTATCACCTCTTAACTTCATCCTATACCCATTCATTGAAGAGTTTCCTTTCAAATGAAAGAGACTCGACTCATGCACATTTATATTATGTAGGTATTTAAACATTTCTATCATATCTCCCCTCTCCTACCTTTCCTCCAAAGTATACAGATTGAGATCTTTAAGTCTGCCCCCATACACCTTATTACAAAGACCACACACCATGTTAGTAGCCTTCCTCTGGACTGACTCCATCCTTTTTATATCTTTTTGAAGGTGCGGCCTCCAGAATTGTACACAATATTCTAAATGAGGTCTCACCAGAGTCTTATACAGAGGCATCAATACCTCCTTTTTCCTACTGGCCATACCTCTCCCTATCAACCTAGCATCCTTCTAGCTTTTGCCGTCATCTTTTCAACCTGTTTGGCCACCTTAAGATCATCACATACAATCACACCCAAGTCCCGCTCTTCCGTCGTTCACCCCCTAAACTGTACCGTTCCCTCGGGTTTTTGCAGTCCAAATGCATGACCTTGCATTTCTTAGCATTACATTTTAGCTGCCGAATTTCAGACCATTTCCCAGGTCTTTCTTCATGTTATTCACACCATCCTGGGTGTCTACTCTATTGCAGATTTTGGTATCATCCACAGAGAGGCAAATCTTACCAGACAACCCTTCAGCAATATCACTTATAAAAATGTTAAAAAGAATAGGCCCAAGAACAGAACCTTGAGGCACACTACTGGTAACATCCATTTCCTCAAAGCGATCTCCATTGATCACTACCCTCTGTCGCCTTTCACTCAACCAGTTCCTGACCCAGCCTGACACTTTGGGACCCATCCCAAGGGCACTCCGTTTATTTATTAGACGTCTAAATACACCACCTCTATTGTACATCCTCTATCCAATTCTCTGGTCACCCAGTCAAAGAAATTGATCAGAATTGTCTGATAAGACCTACTTCTAGTAAATCCATGTTGCCTCCGGTCCTGTAATCTACAGGATTCCAGAAACTTCATCATTCTCTGTTTTAAAAGTGTTTCCATTAATTTGCTTACCACAGAAGTCAGACTTACCAGCTTGTAATTCCCTATTTCTTCTTTACTTCCACTTTTGTGGAGAGGGACCATAGCCGCCCTTCTCCAGTCCTCTGGTACCATTCTAGAGATTTGTTGAAAAGCTCAGTCAGCAGAGCTACCAGAACTTCCCTAAGTTCCTTCAGCACCTTCGGATGTACACCTTCCGGCCCCATTGCTTTCTCTACATTCCAAAAGACAGGATGTCAGGAGAGTTCTCATGTGAATCAAGTAAGAAACTGCTAGATTTAGTGATAAAATTTCTCACAAAAGAAGGGAAAAAGCCTAAGGAGATCCATGGCTACAATTTATGATGAGTCTACCCCAACATCCTACAAAGTAAAATTTTGGAGCAAGCAGTTTAAGTGGGGTTGAGAGACCATTAAAGATGGCCCTCATACTGGACGGCCTGTGGAAACAACTTCCATAGAAACGTGCAAGAAAGTCAACGACTGATTTTGTCACACAGATGAATTAAGGTTTTCTGAATAGCTGAAGAAATGGCAATCTCGGCAGGTTCAGTTTGGAAAATAATTCATGAAAAGTTGGACATGTGCAAGGTTAGTGCAAGATGAGTTCCAAGAATGCTGATGCCATGTTAGAAGGCCACAAGGCTCCAGTGCTCTCAGGAAAATTTGGAGATGCTCCAAGAAGAACAAGTGAATTATTTTCATCATTTGATTTGATGACTGGAGATGAGACTTGGTCTATCATAGAAATCCTGAGTCCAAAATGGAGTAAATGCATTGGAAGCACAAGTCATCCCCCACCCCAAAAAAGTTCAAGACAGAAAAATCTGCAGGTAGTCATGGCAACTGTCTTCTGGAATGTTGAAGAGCTTTTGCTTCTGGAGTTCATGCCACACAAGACAACCATAACCAGGGAGAGTTATGACAACACAATGATCACTTTGCAGGAGTCAATCAAGGAAAAAAGATGAGGAAGACAAAGCAGGCTTGCTGCTTCTTCATAACAATTAGCTGGTGTTGATGTCATGACAGTCATAGGTTGCCATCCGAGAATGTGGGTTTCAGCAGCTGAACACCCTATAGTCCTGATCTGGCTCCCTCGGATTATTTCCTGTTTGAGTTTTGAAGAAATTTCTCTGTGGACAGCAGTTTTCAAGTGATAAAGGCGTTAAGTAAGCTGTGAAGTCCTGGTTTGAAGGTCAATCAGAATTATTTTCAAAGGAGTTAAAGTCATTGCAGAAAAAGTGGATGAAGTGTATGGAGTTTTCAGGGGAATATAAAGAAAAATAAAACTAAAATTTTTTTGAAAAAACTCTTCTTCTATACTAAAGTAGATATATTATTGAATGCCCCTCATATTGTGCATATAACATATTATTCTATATACTGAAAATGTTTTTTTCATCATCGTCAAGAACCTTTTCTGAAACATAGGATTGGAGTCTTTCCTGATATTGCCAGACAAACTCAGAGATGGTGTCAGGCTTTTCTGAAGTTATGTCCTAAAGTTTTGTAATTAGGGACATAAGAATAGCCTTACTGGGTCAGACCAATAGTCCATCAAGCCCAGTAGCCCGTTCTCACCGTTAGCAAACCAGGTCACTAAGTACCTGCCGAAACCCAAGGAGTAGCAACATTCCATGCTACCAATCCAGGGAAGCAGTGTCTTCCCCCATAATTTTCTCAAAAACAGACTATGGACTTTTCCTCCAGGAAATTGTCTAAACCTTTCTTAAAACCAGCTATGCTATCCTTTCTCACCACAACCTCTGGCAATGTATTCTGGAGCCTAAATATTCAACGAGTGAAAAAATATTTCCTCCTATTGGTTTTAAAAATATTTCCCTGTAACTTCATCGAATGTCCCCTAGTCTTTGTAATTTTTGACAGAGTGAAAAAAATTAATCCACTTGTACCCATTCTACTCTACTCAGCCATTTCTTTTCCAAGCTGAGGGGCCCTAACCTTTTTAGTCTTTCCTCATACAAGAGGAGTTCCATCCCTTTTATCATCTTGGTTGCTCTTCTTTGAACCTGTTCTAGTGCTGCTATATCTTTCTTGAGATAAGGAGACCAAAATTGAATGCAATACTTCAGATGAGGTTGCACCATGGAGCGATATAGGGTCATTATAACATTGTAACCACAAAAGAATCAGCTGAAGCATAAACTGGATAAGTGTTCTTTAAATGTGACGCTATCTTGTATATTGTGAGTGAATTAAATTGATTTTTCCATCTTAATGATTGTTCACTTTAAAAAATATTTAAAAATTTTATAAATTATTAGCACTAACACACTTGGAGGGGCATAATTTAAAAAAAAAAAAATCTAAGTCCTCTTTTGGCCTAAGGTTGAAAGCAGAAAGTTGAAAGCAGAAGCATGGAAAATGTCCATTATCAAAAAAAACGTCCAAAAGGAGGTTTTTTTTTAATAATGGCCTGCCTCTACATTCAGCTGTTTAAATGCCCAGACCACCATTACGTATAAACTTACACCATATAATCAACCTAAAAAAAGCCTAAGTCCCAAACGCCCAAAACAAGGGCTTTTAGGCAAAGGAGGAGCCGGTCCTTCGCCTAAAAGCTGGATTCTGTAACCGGTGTCTGTCAAAAATAATACCGGTTACAGAATCCCCCAACACACACACAACGATCCGGGCAGGAGGGAGCCCAAGCACTCCTGGCCCTTAGCACCCCGAACTCCCGACTACGTTCGGGGCATGAGGGAGCCCCAGCCCTCTTGCCCCGGTGGCACCCCGAACCCCCGACAGCATCGGGGCAAGAGTGAGCCCAAGCCCTCTTGCCCTGCCGACTCCTCGACAGCATCGGGGGCAAGAGGGAGCCCAAGCCCTCTTGCCCCACGATCACCAACCCTCCCGCCAAGTCTGATGGGGCCAGGAGGGAGCCTAAGCCCTCCTGGCCCGGCGATACCCCCTAACCCCCACTCCCACTAAAATATGGGGAGGAGGGATCCCAGGCCCTCCTACCCTTGACGTAAACCCCCACGACCGCCCCCGAAACCTCGATGACTCCCCCACCGACCCGTAATTTTTAAGGTACGGGGAGGGGGGTGGGGGCAGGGGTGGGAAATCTGGGGTTCGGGGGGGCGATCGGGGAGGTTACGTCATGGGGGGTGGAGGTTAAGGGGTGTCACCGGGCCAGGAGGGCTTGGGCTCCCTTCTGGCCGGATCGTGTGGGGGGAGGGGGGTTGGAGATCGCCGGGCCAGGAGGGCTTGGGCTCCCTCCTGGCCCCATCGGACTCAGTGGGGGGGGGGCATCGCGGGACAAGAATGCTTGGGCCCCCGATGCTATTGGGGTGTTGGTGGGCAGGAGGGATTGGGCCCCTTCCTGCCCAATCGTAATAGCCGGGGGAGGGCTGATCGCTGCAGGAGAGATGGCTCATCTCTCCTGCCAGCGATGGTAATCGCTCATCCACCTCCAAACCGCGGCACTTCGGGGTGAGGATCGCCAGCAGGGGAGATGCCCTGCTGCGATGCTCACCCCGAAGTGCCACGGTTCGGAGGGGGGGTGTGATCACCATCGTGGCAGGAGAGATGAGCCTTCTCTCCTGCAGTGAACGTTGTAGTAGGGGGTAGGCAGGTTTCTGGGGTCGCTGAGCTGCAGCGATCAGCTCAGCGTCCCCTTTTCGGCACTTATACCTGTTTTGACTTGGTCTAAGTCAAAACGTATAAGTGCCGACTAGGCAACCTGCCTAAAGTTTTGGTTATACCTGCTGCACGCCTAGGTCTAGGTTGGCCCACCTCCTACCCGCCCTTTCCCCTCCTCTAAAAACGCCTCTTTTCTCTCTGTGCGTTTAGAAGCAGGGGAAAGGCCTAAGCTGGTTTTAGATACGTCTAAAACCAGCTTTGATTATGGGTACTTGGACGATCAGGCTTTTTGATCATCCAAGTACCCATTTAGGCCACTTTTTAGACTTTTTTTTTTTAATGAGCCCCTTGGGGTTTATGACCGATGATCGAGCCATGACCTGCTTGAGAAAGCACTTTTCAGCTGTCTATATTGCCTGAATGAAGGTCTCTGAGGTATTTTTTCCCCTTAAATATTAATTGTTATCCAGTTAATACTTCAGCTGATGCTTTTGTGGTTACATTGTTGATTTGAGTATTAGCGTTTTATTGTTTCACCGCATTATAACATTCTTAGTCTTGTTAACCATCCTTTTTTCATAATTCCTAGTATCCTGTTTGCTTTTTTGGCCGCCGCCACACATTAGGTGGAAGGTTTCATCATAGTGTCTTCGATGACACCCAGATCCTTTTCTTGGGCGCTAACCCCCAAGGTGGACCCTAGCATCTGGTAACTGTGATTTAGGTTATTCTTCCCAATGTGCATCACTTTGCACTTATCTACATTAAGGGCTCCTTTTATCAAGCCACGCTAGCGGGGTTAGCACGTGCGACTTTTAATCACGCGCTGGCCAAAAAACTACCGCCTGCTCAAGGCAGGTGTTAGCGACTAGCATGGTCGGCAGTTTAACGCACGTTATTACACGCGTTAAACCACTAGCCGGCTTGATAAAAGGAGCCCCAAATTTCATATGCCATTTGGATGACCAGTCTTCCAATTTCCTAAGGTCTGCCTGCAGGTTTTCACAATCCACTTGCGTTTTAGCAACTTTGAACAGTTTAGTGTCATCTGCATATTTAATCACCTCACTCGTCATTCCAATTTCCAGATCATTTATAAATAAGTTAAATATCCACAGTCCCAATACAGATTCCTGCGGCACTCCACTGTTTACTCTCCTCCATTGAGAAAAATGACTATTTAACCCTACCCTGTTTTCTATCCGATAACCAATTCCAAATCCACAACTGAAATTTACCACCTATCCCATGACTTCTTAATTTTTTTAGGAGTCTCTCATGAGGAACTTTATCAAAAGTTTTTGGAAAGTTTATTCACACCTTCAAAGAAGTCAAGCAAATTGGTGAAGCAAGATCTCCATTGGCTGAATCCATGCTGATTTTGTCTCATTAAATCATGTCTATAATTTCCTGGATATCTCCTGGAACCCTTTTTAAAAATTGGCATAAAATTGGCCACCTTCCATTCCTCAGGTACTATAGACGATGTTAGTAGGTCAGCAATTTCATGTTTGAGTTCTTTTAGTACTCTGGGATGTAAACCATCCAGGCCAGGCGATTTATCACTTTTTAACTTGTCAATTTAGCATAGTACATCTTCCAGATTCACCAAGATTTATTTCAGTTCCTTATTTCACCCTTGAAAACTATTTGTGGTTCAGGTAGATCTTCTGTAAAGACCGAAGCAAAGAATTCAGTCTCTCTGCTATGGCCTTATCCTCCCTGAGCACCCCTTTTGTTCCTTGATTATCCAACAGCTCAATTTTCCTTGTAAATGTATTATTAAATTACAATCAGTGAAGTATGGGGTTTTTTTTTGGACTCTTGAATGCTTGTTGCCTCTCATCCACAAGAAACTGAACTTTTTACATCTACTCCTTAAATTTATAGGCTTATGGAACTTCTATTCTAAAACAGAGCTAGATAACTTTTTTTATCCCAGGACAAGCAGACAGCATATTCTTAACGCATGGGTGACGTCACCGACAGAGCCCCGGTACGGACACTTTTAACTAGAAAGTTCTAGTTGGCCGCACCGCGCATGCGCGAGTGCCTTCCCGCCCGACGGAGGAGTGCATGGTCCCCAGTTTCTTCGTTTCCGCGGAGCGAAGAAGACGCATGTGTTTTCAACGGCCATTGAAAACCCCACAAACGCACCGCTCCGATATCGGTGAGTGCCTCGTCATCGGCCTCCTCATTGCCGGAGCGTGGAGCGGCACCTATGGTACCGAAGAAGAAAAAAGCGGTACCGGTGCCTCCCCTGGAAGACCGCATTGTGGCCATACTCCAAACCCAATTGCAACAGCAGCTGCAGCAACAACTCCAGCACCTGTTGCCGGCAATGTTGGCCCCACACCTTCCGGTGCAGGACCGGTCCGAGCCTCGCACGGTCCCATCGGTGTCGACCCCCTCGGTACCGCTTAACACTTCCATGCCAGTGCTCTCGGCTGAACCACACCGTTCCCATCCTACGGTGCAGGCCCGCTTTGATACCGACCCTTCCCGGCACCCGGAACGGCGCCGGTCTTCCTCTCCCGGTACCGCCTCGTTACGCTCCAGCAAGTCTCTCTCCAAGACCCGCCATACCGAGCCCTCCACACCGACGTCCCGCCGTGTGCACCCTGACATCAGGGACCCGGACTTATGGGAAGAATCCCCACCCGGTACCGAGGAAGACGCTTCATCGACAGACGAGGAACCCTCGGTGGCTGATACCGGTTCAAAACCCGAACAGTCCTCTTTCACCAAATTCCTCAGGGAGATGTCGGCGGCTCTTTCCATTCCCTTAGAGTCCGACTCTAAAAAGTCCCAGGCTTTTCTCGATGCCCTAGACTTTGAGCAACCTCCCAAGGAATTCCTTAAGTTATCCGTCCACGACATCCTACGGGAAACTTTTTACAAAAATTAGGAGAACCCCCTCACTGTCCCCGGGGCCCCTCGCAAACTGGATAGCTTGTACCGGGTCATTCCAATCCCAGGGTTTGACAAGCCTCAATTGCCCCATGAATCTCTCCTGGTAGAGTCCACCTTGAAGAAAACTCAGGGCTCCAGTGTCTATGCCTCCACCCCTCCTGGCAGAGAGGGGAAAACTATGGATAAGTTTGGCAAGCGCCTTTTCCAGAATGCAATGCTGACCAACAGGGCAAATAATTACACCTTTCACTTCTTCTACATGAAGCATCTGGTGCAACAACTCCCCGCCTTACAAAAATACATCCCTGAACGTAAGGTCCCCCTCTTCCAACAGCAAATTTCCAGTCTGCTCCAACTCCGGAAATTCATGGTACGCTCCATTTATGACTCGTTTGAGCTGACCTCTCGAGCATCTGCCATGGCTGTTGCCATGCGGCGTCTGGCCTGGCTGAGGGTTTCTGACCTCGACATCAACCATCAAGACCGCCTGGCTAACGCACCTTGTCTTGGTGATGAACTCTTCGGGGAGTCCCTGGACTCAACAACCCAGAAACTCTCGGCACACGAGACCAGGTGGGATACTCTGGTGAAACCTAAAAAGAAGACTCCGCCTGCTCGCCCCTACAGACAGCAGTCTTCCTACCAGCGCAGGTTCTCGGCCAGACCTCTCAACCCGCCACAACAGCAGCCTCGCCGACCTCGTCACCAGCATCAGACTCAGGCTCGCTCCCAGTCTCACCAACCTGCCAAGCCTCTTCCTCCGTCAAAACCATCTCAACCCTTTTGACTCCTTTCTCCAGGGCATAGCCAGTCTCCCACCATCATTGCCTCTTCCTCAGCCTATCGGAGGACGCCTCCAACTTTTCCTCAGCCGTTGGGAGGTCATCACATCAGACCAGTGGGTCCTCAACATCATTCGCCACGGCTACTCTTTCAACTTCCAGACTCTTCCACCAGACAGTCCTCCATAGAGTCTGCTTTCCACTCCTCCCAATCCTCCCTCCTCCTGAGGGAAGTCCACTCCCTCCTTCTTCTCAACGCCATCGAAGAGGTACCCTCAGACCAAAGGGGTCAGGGATTCTACTCCCGCTACTTCCTGGTTCCCAAGAAGACAGGAGACCTCCGTCCCATCCTCGATCTCCGGGACCTCAACAAGTGTCTGGTCAAGGAAAAGTTCAGAATGCTCTCCCTTGCCACGCTTTACTCTCTTCTCTCTCAACACGACTGGCTATGTTCCCTAGACCTCAAAGAGGCCTACACTCACATTCCAATCCATCTGACTTCACGTCGCTACCTCCGATTTCAGATACAGCACCGCCACTATCAGTACAAAGTGCTACCCTTTGGCCTAGCATCATCGCCCAGGGTGTTCACCAAGTGCCTTATTGTGGTGGCGGCCTTTCTCAAGTCTCACAACCTTCAGATGTTCCCCTACTTGGATGATTGGTTGGTGAAAGCACCTACGTCTCCACTTGTGCTACAAGCCCCTCAGCACACCATCTCCTTCCTCCATCTCCTGGGGTTCGAGATCAACTAACCCAAGTCGCATCTGCTTCCCACACAGCGACTTCAGTTTATTGGAGCCGTTCTCGACACCACTCTGATGAGGGTGTTTCTCCCCTCCGACCGCCAACGGACCCTGCTCCACCTCTGCCGTCAGGTGCTCCTTCATCATTCCATTCCAGCTCGGCAGATGATGGTCCTCCTTGGCCACATGGCCTCGACAGTCCATGTGCTTCCTCTGGCGCAACTCCACCTCAGGACACCTCAATGGACTCTAGCCAACCAATGGTCACAGACCACGGATCCTCTTTCTCATCCCATCTCTGTGACATTGTCTCTTCAGCAATCTCTTCAATGGTGGTTGAACTCCTCCAATCTTTCCAGGGGTCTACTCTTTCATCTACCCCCTCACTCCATGATCATAACCACATATGCTTTCCCCTATGCATGGGGAGCTCACCTGGGAGATCTTCGCACCCAGGGACTCTGGACCCCTCAGGAGCGTCAACATCACATCAATTTCCTGGAACTCAGGGCCATGTTCTATGCTCTCAAGGCCTTCCAGCACCTTCTCTACCCTCAGGTTCTTCTCCTGTGCACAGACAACCAAGTCGCCATGTACTACATAAACAAGCAAGGCGGCACCGGATCTCCCCTCCTCTCTCAGGAGGCCATCCGCATCTGGACCTGGGCCACGACCCACAGTCTCTTCCTCAAGGCTGTCTATATCCAGGGTGAACAGAACTCCCTGGCCGACAATCTCAGCCGCATCCTTCAACCTCACGAGTGGATTCTGGATCCTCCCACACTCCGCTCCATCTTTGCTCGGTGGGGCACTCCTCAGGTGGACCTCTTTGCAGCTCCTCACAACCATCAGCTGCCCCATTTCTGTTCCAGACTCTTCTTTCCTCATCGTCTGGCCTCGGATGCATTCCTGCTCAACTGGACGGATCGGTTCCTCTATGCCTTTCCTCCACTGCCTCAGATGTTGCGGACGTTATTCAAACTCCGCAGGGACAGAGCCACCATGATTCTCATCGCCCTTCGGTGGCCTCGCAAACACTGGTTCTCCCTCCTGCTCCAGCTAAGCTCCAGAGAACCCATTCCTCTTCCTGTGTTTCCTACTCTACTTACACAGCAGCATCAGTCTCTACTGCATCCCAATCTGTCCTCGCTCCACCTGACAGCTTGGTTTCTCTCGGGCTGACCTCTCCAGAGAATGTGTCTCAGCCTGTCCGTCGTATTTTGGATGCCTCCAGGAAACCGGCCACCCTCCAATGTTACCATCAGAAGTGGACCCGGTTCTCCTCTTGGTGTCTACTACATCACCACGATCCCACCTCATTGGCAGTGGAAACTGTACTGGACTATTTGCTCTCTCTGTCCGACGCTGGCCTCAAGTCTACCTCAATCAGAGTCCACCTCAGTGCCATCACTGCGTTTCATGAGCCTATCCTCGGAAAACCTCTCACGGCTCATCCCCTGGTTTCCCGGTTCATGAGAGGCCTCTTCAATGTCAAACCACCTCTGAAGCCTCCTCCAGTCGTCTGGGACCTGACTGTGGTTTTATCAGCCCTCATGAAACCTCCTTTTGAGTCTCTTGCCACAAATTCGCTCAAATTTCTTACGTGGAAGGTGCTTTTCCTCATTGCCATCACCTCTGCCAGGATGGTTAGTGAGCTGCATGCACTGGCTGCCGACCCACCTTTCACTGTTTTTCACCATGACAAGGTGGTTCTGCGTACCCATCCTAAATTCCTTCCCAAGGTGGTCTCGGACTTCCACCTCAACCAGTCCATTGTGTTGCCTGTCTTTTTCCCTAAGCCCCATTCTCATCCTGGGGAACAGGCGTTGCACACGCTGGACTGTAAGCGTGCCTTTGCATACTACCTTGACCGTACCAGGGCCCACCGCTCGTTCCCTCAGCTCTTTTTGTCCTTCGACCCTAATCGCCTAGGTCGTCCTATCTCTAAACGGACGCTTTCCAACTGGCTTGCTGCCTGCATTGCGTTCTGTTATGCTTGGGCCGGTCTCTCACTGGAAGGTGCTGTCACGGCCCACAGGATCAGAGCTATGGCTGCTTCTGTGGCTTTCCTCTGTTCCACGCCCATCGAGGAAATCTGCAAGGCTGCCACTTGGTCCTCAGTTTACACGTTCACTACTGTCTGGATGCCTTCTCCAGACGGGATGGACACTTCGGCCAATCTGTGTTGCACAATTTATTTTCCTAATGGCCAACCATCCCCCCTCCCTCTCTGTTAGCTTGGAGGTCACCCATACGTTAAGAATATGCTGCCTGCTTGTCCTGGGATAAAGCACAGTTACTTACCGTAACAGGTGTTATCCAGGGACAGCAGGCAGATATTTTTACGTCCCACCCTCCTCCTCGGGTTGGCTTCTTAGCTGGCTTATCTTAACTGGGGACCACGCACTCCTCCATCGGGCAGGAAGGCACTCGCGCATGCGCGGTGCGGCCAACTAGAACTTTCTAGTTAAAAGTGTCCGTACCGGGGCTCCGTCGGTGATGTCACCCATACGTTAAGAATATCTGCCTGCTGTCCCTGGATAACACCTGTTATGGTAAGTAACTGTGCTTTCTGGAATTGTGCCTTGCTTTCCCTTCTTTTTAAAGACTTCAGAGAGATTTGTATAAGAAATTTCTATATTTTTTGTTTCCTTTCTTTAATTTGAAGGATGGTGTGTTCTTTTTACTTCTATATTTATTTCATTTAATTTATGTATTAGGCTCCTTCAAGAAATTCTTTAATCATTTCAATCTTTGCTATTCAAGAGTTGTCTTGTAAAATATATTAAAAATTTCTTTAAAAAACAAACATATTATTCTATAACTTGTGCACATACTGTAGGTTGGAGACAACCAATGTTATGTCCAAGTGTTTATCCACATGCAGTTACATGCTTTTAGAACTGCATATAGTTCACTTATGCATGGGGCACTTTGTTTGCATACGTATGCATAAAGGTGTGCAAGCCATACATGCCCAGCTATAGAACTGTTTTTTATCTGTGTGCTTCTGAAGATGATTAAGCTCTCATGTAATCAAAGTATTTAGGAAAAAAATGTACTCCTATAGCAATTCTATTTCATTTTCTAAGAATTTCTGTAATATATTTTTGTGGTAGGATGTGTTGATATACTGAACAGCTTAATACATTTTATTTCCAGGCTATAAGACAACAAACAGGGGTCAGATATTCTGTAGCAACTGTCTTTGAACTATCCCCTGGATTCTATATATGACACTTAACATTGTGTGTGCAAATTTGGATGCAGGCCCAATTTGTGCAAGCAATTTAATTGAGTAATGAGCCAATTAGAGCCAGTAACTGGGCGCTAACAGTCAATTATTGGCATTAATTTGTATTTACACATACATCTTGCTAAGCACTATTCCATAAAGCTAAGTGCATAAAACATTTAGCATGAAACTTAAAGGGAAACATGGCCACAGGAGGATCATGGGTGGTAATGGGCATTCACTAAAGATGTATACAATATTATAGAATTCAGGAGATCTGTTCCTAATCTACATGCAAGGATTTATATTAGGTTTCAGCTGGAGTGAATCCTCATGCCATACAGGTGCAGATCCCGGTGTTATGCACTATTCTTTACACAGCACCAAACTTGGCAGTACCATTTTTAGAATATTGCTCAGTGCTCATTTTTTTCATCGCCCCAATTTGGGCACCATTTGCTGAATCTAGTCCTATGTTTGTAAGGAAGATGTAGGTGTATGTAGAATGTGATGTGTATATAATATGAGGAAGATGAATGAGGTGTGTATATGTGCATGTGGAAGAAAATTGTAGAGCCATGGTGGTAATGGTGTTGGTGAGTGTTGGGTGGGGGGGGGGAGTTAGTTTGAGGAGAAGTTCAGCATGGAAATTCAAGCACTGCAGTCTCAATGGGATCTGCTTATTACAAGAATTTCCTCAAACACAAATGGTATCTGAAAAATCTTTGATTAAGGGAACCATGGTATATTTTTATATCAAAGAGCTAAATATTAAGCAATCATTTATATATATTTTTAATAGGGCTGCATTAGTCACTTGATTAATCATGATTATAATTTTTAATCATAAGATTAATTGCAGGAACCACTCCTTCACATTTCCCTCTGTATAATGTAAAATGTAAAGATAACAGATGTAAGTTCAATCATTAAATTGAAAATAAAATCATTTTCCTCCTTCCCTCCCCCCCCCCTTTTTTTTTTTTTACAAAACTACACAAAACATTTTTAGTGCCAGCCATCACACTGAATGCTCTGCGCTTCTCCAATGGTCATAGAGTTCCTATGAGCAGTGGAGCAGCACAAACCATTCAGCATGCCAGCTGACATTAAAAACCTCTTGTGTGGTTTTATGAAAGGGGGGTTGTTGTCTACTGATTTTATTTTCTAATTATCTTGTTCCTAGCCTCTGGTTCTTGCATCTTTCTGTGCTCTGAACTCTGCTTTCAGTCCATTTATGATTCCATTTCTCTCTGCCTTTCTTCTTCACTTTCTGCTTTGTATCCATGTCTAGCACTGATCTTTCATGCTCAACTTTCTTCCATTTTCAAGCCTTCTCAAATATATCTAGTTTTCCATCTCTTTCCTTTACCTCCATCCATGTTTCCTTTACCTCCATCCATGTTTCTTCCCTTCTATCCATATGTAATATTTTCTTATTTCTCCTTTTCTGTCACTTCCCCTCTACCCATGTCTATTTCTCCTTTCTTCCCTTTATATACATTATCTTCCCTCTTTCTTTCTTCCTTCTCCTATTTCCAGCATTTTTCCCTCTCTTCCTGGCCCCCTCCCACAGTACAGCATCTCTCATTTTTTCCCTCCCTCTGTGGGTCCAGCATCTCTTCCATTCTCTCCTATTCTCCATCCAGTTCATATCTTACCCTCTGTCATTTTCCCTTCATCCCCTTCCCTCATAGGTTTGGTATCCCTCCTTACCCAGTCCTCCAAAATTGAATCTCTTTACTTGCAGTAGCAACAATTAAGCCAGGCTACTTCCAGTCAGTGCAAGGAACTTATTTCTGTGCTTCCTGCCCATGTGACAACAGGAAGTTGTGACAGAGGGAGGGCCTCCAGGGCTGTGTAGAAGCAACCTGGCTTAATAGCTGCCAGTGAATATAGCAAGTTTAATGGTTGGGAGAGATGCTATAGTTTGGGGAGGTGAAGGGGGAGGCTTTACAAATGTTAATTTTATTTTAGTGTATTAAACGTTTAGTGCGTTGATCCTAATAGTAATGTGTTATACATGCAGCCCTAATATTTAATGAATAAAGTAACTAAAGGGTCCTTTTATCAAGCCGTGCTAGCGGGATTAGCGCGGACATTTCATCACGCGCTAACCCCCGCAGCTGGCTAAAAAACTAACGCCTGCTCAATGCAGGCGTTAGCAGCTAGCGCAGCAGGCGGTTTAACGTGAGGTATTATGCGCATTAAACCCCTACCATAGCTTGATAAAAGGACCCCTAAGTATGTATTTATATATTTTTATATTTCTATTTGTGGAATTAAAATGTTAATTATTATTTGTTTATGAATTACTTATATATATATATTTTTTTTATTGACATTTATCTCAGGCAAAAAAATAAATCACATTTTAGTGGTTTTTTCTTACAGGTTTTATACTTTTTTTTTTTGTTATCCTTCTTTCCCTAATTCAGATATACTGCATTTTAATTTAAGTATTTCAGCTAACCACAGTAATTTTACTTTAAGAATGCCCTCTAGAAGAAAAACTTACAGCCGAATTCTGCATACGGTGTCACTATCGGCAGCTGCCTAAAAAGCGGCCACTGATCGTGTGTCAATTGTGACAGCGCCTCATTTCTATTAATTGTGGTAATTCTGAAACCCAACTCTAGCTGCGTCTGAAAAGAAAGCTGAGACTTACTGCTATAAAATTTCACTGAAAACCAAATCATTGCAAACACAACACTTAAATAAATGGATTTCAGCACCCAGGACAGCTACAACAACTTCAAGTACTTGGAGCTTCTTGTCCTTGAGATACAGACAGCTTGGATGTCACTTTTTGTTATTTGTTAATGTGGTCTTTTGATGTTTTATTGGGTAGTTGCCCAATATTCAGTGCTGTTTAACCTTGATATGCTTATGTAAGTAATTCACTATTTGTGCAGTTCCTTCTTACTGTAAACCGCCTTGAACTAATGGTTTGGTGGTATATAAGAATGAAAATTATTATTATTTTGATTATAGCCCTCCATGTATGTTAACCTGTAACCCATTCTGAGATCTTTGGGGAGCATGGGATAGAAAATTAATAAATAATACAGGCTAACTACTGATATTCAAATGCAGGCTAACTGCAAATAACTGCAGCCTGCAATTATTTGCCGGCTAACAGCACAAATTTATTTGCAGACTAACTGCAAATAAATGTAGGCCAACTGCTGAAATTCAGCAGGAGATAGCCAGCTATCTCCCATTGAATATCCCAGTCACTGGCTAAATCTAGTGGCCAGATGAACCCACCTAATAGCAGTCAACTGGTGATCATTAGCTTAGACAGCTACATCTATTGAGTCTGAACTTAGACCAGAAATTCAATGATGGTGGTCAGATATGACCATGGCATTGAATTATGGGATGCCTCTCACAGTCTGAATATTGACTCCTATGTGTTTTGTAGATTGTAGGCAGAGTATAAGTTTTTAAAATAGACATAAATATGATGTTGCATGAGGCTTCTCCATTGAAGCTTTTTGAGAAGCGCATTGTAGCCTATAACTGTGAGTGATTTCGTCAGCTCTCACAGGAGCCATTTTTTTGTGACTAAGTGCATGAAAAGAAGGTGAGGCAGCTGTGAGCAGGTGCCCATTTTCTGTTCTTGTGAGAAGAATGTTTTAAGAGGGATGGAGAAATGTAGGGGGGGGGGGGGGGGAAGAACAGCAAAAGTAACCAAAACAGGTGTTTACCAAATGTGAGGAGGACAGCTGTGAAAGAAGAACATTGGGCAAGAGGGAATCTGAAAAAAATAAAAGTTCAGAATTAAAATGATTAAAAACAGCTTGGTGGGAATTGTTTATGAGTGCATTGCGGGAGCTACAAGCAGCAGTAAAGTGTAGAGCCAGCAGTTTCAGCATTAAGTCAGAGAGAAGGTAAAAAAAAAAACCCGTGAAAGGGAGAATTCCTCAGATTAAATACAGTTGCTAAAAAAATAACAGAGTAGGTCCTAAGCACTTCATGGACATTTATGGCCATGTGCTATAAATGGTGCCCTATTTAAACACCACTAGGTGCCCTAATCGTGGCTGCCTAGTGATGTCTAAGCTCTGGATCTGCGCTGAACTTAATTTTATAATTGGCTTAATTGCTGGGGTAATTGACCATGCCAGTTTTCAGCCAATCAAAATAAATAAATAAAAATAGACATTAAGCAATTTAAGAGTTCAGCGCGAACTATTAGGATGCCTAGTGATGCCTAAGTGGAAGCGCCATCAAGTGCCTTGGGATGCCTAATGATGCCTATGTTAAAAAGTAGGTATGGTTATGAGTGGAGAATAGGTGTGGTTGATTTAGTTGCCACCAAATTAGGCGTGTACAAAGCTGAGCTAATAGAGCGGCACCTATGTCTAGGATGTCATGATTCTATAAATCTCCAATATCCAAATCCCGAATGAAAAATATATATGATAAATACTTTAGATATGCTAAAGGCCTCAGTTCCACCACTCCTCCTCTAAATATATCTTTAGCGGAAAGAATTACGTGGTTCTCATCACCGGCCTCAAAATACTATTTTTGCTACTTAATTTTGCTGTAATTAACTTTTTTCTTTAAAACTATATTAGCACCATTTAGTATTTTAAGCTACTTATCTTTAAAGCTTACATGACACAACATGTTTCGCGCTCTCGTGCTTTATCAAGGATCTCCCGTAGCCTTCCCAGCCATTCGACTCTATAAATTTTATGAGTATAGGATTTGGATATTGGAGATTATTATTACCATTCCAAATTTAATTCATGTACAAAAAATTTTACATCATTATTGAGGAGATAATTCTATAAATGGCACCATTTTTTTAATTGACAACTATACCAAGTGTAGTCATCTTTTATAGACTCTGGCCTTTAGGGGGAAATTCTATGAAGTTGATGCTAATATTTACTTGGTGGCATAGCTGGAAGGCAATTTTTAGGTGGACCAAGGGGTAGAATGGATGGGCCCATACATTTCCATTCTGCCTGTGTTCAAAGCCCCCACCCCACCCAAACATTAAAAATTAATAACTTAGTTGGCTGAAATCCCCAAAATTCTTCAATTGAAGACCTCGTTTTCAGGAGCCCTCAGGCCATCTGAAACTGTGGCTCCCAACTGTTGAAGCCGACATCCCTCTCCCTGCATATGTTCCCCTCTCATGCATGAATTGAACATGAATGAGAACTGAGTATATACAGTAGAGGGGAGAGGGGGTATGACAGCATTAGTTGGTGGGAGTGCAGCTATGCACTTCTATTATATTGATGGATCAGAGGTTTTGATGAAGGAGGGATTTCGGCTAGCAGGGCATGGGGATCCCTGCCAACTCTCAGAAGTGTGCTGCTACTGGATGTGCTGGATTCAAAAGTGGGTGGGCTCCTACTCATCTGGACCCAATTGTGGCTATACCATTGCTAAGCAATATACCTCAAATATCCACTTAACATATACAATATAGCATATATTTGTAAGGGGAGGGGATATACAAAGGTATAGCATGGGTGGGACTTATACTTAAACACAAAACTTACACTTAAACACAACCCCCTTCCCTTTTTTTACAAAAGCATAGCGCAGTTTATAGCACTAGTTGCGGCAGTAACAGCTACTGCCTACACGTTTGTAAAAGAGGGAGGGGTTAGTTTATATGCATCTGTGGCAATGAGGTGCTATAGCTGGCAAAAGTGTTCATGCCTAATTTTAAGGATGTATATATCTAGTTAAGCTAGTTTTCTGTAAAGGAAAGTAGGTACCTGTGTTTCTTATAGAATAGGTTCCTACTAGGTGCTCAGTCCTAAAATTGTCCTCTTTGGAGGTATTTCTATAAACTATGTGCTAACATTTATGTACAGTTGACTCCACCTAAGTGCACGTTGGTTAAACACTCACTTTAGTTATCATAAGAACATAAGAATTGCCACTGCTGAGTCAGACCAGTGGTCCATCATGCCCAGCAGTCCGCTCACGCGGCGGCCCTCTGGTCTAAGACCAGCCGCAGCCTACCACCATGCTCACATTTTTTTTTACATTAAAGTCAAAGGACGTAAACTCCGGATAATTGCAAATCAGATAAGCACACAATCCGCTTATGCACACTGATGTTATAGGTCCCACCTCTATTCGTTCACGTTACGTTCACTCCAGTTAAAAGCAATCATGTTCTCACGTTGATGATCCACATGTTTTGGATCAGCAGTCTAGGCCTGGCCAGGTGTTTGAACTTTCAAAACAGCACCATGGTGTCTCATGGAGAAAAAACCTTTGTCTTTGGCTGAACGGACAAAAGTCATTGTCTTTGGCTGAACGTGTCGATGTCTTAGAGTCAGGTCGCCATTGCAAAACATTACAACGTTCATCCTAGCCAGATTTCTCGGATTATCAAAAAAAAAAGCAAGTCATATTGAAAGACTGGCAAAACAACAGCAATCCTACAAGGAAACGAAAAAGAATTGGGAAGGCTGGAGACGTTGAAAAGACATAGCTGCGATGGTTTGCTGAAGCTAGAAGTCATCAACTGCCAATCAGTGGGCCTCTGCTGATGGAGAAAGCAGCACAGCTATCTGAAGAACTGGACGTAGAAGACTTAAAAGCAACAAATGGATGGCTGGAGAGGTGGAAGTTCGTAACGACATAAAATTTAAGAAGCAGCAGGGTGAAAAACAAGACACGGATGAGTTTGGTGCAGAAAGATGGGTCATGGAAGTGTTGCCATCAGTCATTGGTGGATATAAACCATGCAATGTTTTCAACGCCAATGAGATGGGCCTGTACTGGCATGCCATCCCTGATGGAACATTGGCTTTCAAACGCAGTGAAACTGTTGGCTTCAAGGTGCCAAAGGAACGACTAAAATTGCTGCTCAGTTGCAATATAGACGGTAGTGAAAAGCCCAAGCCACTGGTGATTGGGAAGAATCGAAATCCTCTGTGCTTCAAAAACATTAAACGCCTACCTGTTGAATATAAAAGCAACAAAAACGCATGGATGATGGTGACACTGTGGATTGAATGATTGCAGAAGTTTGACAATCTGATGAGAAGGCATAGGAGACACATTGTAATGCTGTGTGATAACTGTGCAGCACACAGCAATGACGTACGACTAACTAATATTAGACTCATGTTTCTGCCACCAAACACGACATCTTTGATCCAACCGATGGACCAAGGGATAATCACCAACTTCAAACGTCATTACAGGTCGCTTGTCCTAAGATATGTGATGGCAGTGATTGATGCAAGCATGGAATCCAGCTCCTGAGGTCGCGAGAAAAATGATGGTGCTCAACTCTCTTCACATGCTACGGGAAGCGTGGAGTCAAGCCTCATCATTCATGATTTCAAATTGCTATCGACGGATGAGCTTCATTCACGCATTTGATGAGACAACTGAAGCTGACACTTTGTCCATCAAACTCCCTGTTGGATTCTCGCCACAAGAATTTGAGCTGTATGTCGCCGTTGACAACGATGTGCCCACATCATCTGACAGCACTAATTCTGATAGCTGTACAGTCATAAAGGACAACCAAAAGTCTGATGAGGACCGAGATACTGCTGCAGTCATCATGACTAATGAAACACCTGCAGAGATTGTTTCCTTCTCAGACGCGTTAAAGTCCCTATACACGCTGCATTGTTATCTGGAGATAAATGAATGAGACGACTATGGCCAGTTTTACAGCATCAGTAGTCAGATACACAGCCTGAATTGTGGAATCCACGTGCAGAAAACAATGACTGATTATTTCAGTAGAATGTTGGTTTAAAAAAAGGTTTACAGTGTACTGTATTGCATTAAACGAACAGTGCTGTTTCTAAAACTGAACCATGTAGAATTGTTTTACGTGTGTTTTATGCTAAATAAAAGTTTTATTGCATTTGACTACAGCGTACTGTGATTTTTCATGACTAAAAAGTGGTACTCCGATTAAGCGCACACTCCATTTATACGCATGTCGTGGGCTGGTCTGGAGGCCTTGCACTTAAGTGGAGTCGACTGTACCTATAAAAATATACTTCACTGAAACATGTTTCCAAAAAATCTTACAATTGCACAATTTTTCAAAACAATGTTATAAATTTAGGAAGGAAAAGCCTCAGAAGCTGTATGAAGCACTTTATACACATGTTGAAGCTAGGATCTATTATAAATTTTATTGTATATTGTTTAAAACTCATTATGGGGACACTCCAGATTTTATACCACTACTTTTTAAATTCTCCACTGAGACAATTTTACATTTAAGGCAAAACCATCCTTTTCATTTTCTTGAAATTAAAAATATAAAATATACCTGAATTTATAATTCAACCTGGGATTATCAATTGGCTAAACTATGGAAAACTCTGCCTATTCAGATTATCCAGCAAATTAAGTTTTAAAGAGATCTGAATTGAGGAATTTGTACTTAAGAAGTTACAAATTGTAGGATAACCAATTCACAATTTTTGTATTAACTTGTTTGTTGTATGTAAAACTCTGTGAACTTCCTTGAAGTATTGGTGTTATATAAATAAATATTGTATTGTATGTGCTCACCTTGCTTTCTATCATCGGAATAAAAACCTTCCATCATCACCCCACAATATTTTAAAAAAAGTTTTTATTAAAAAAAAAAAAGTTATGTCATCCAATCTCAATACTTAATATTGAATAGAAGTGATAGGATTAAACATATAGAGAAAACCTATCTTTAAAAAGTCACTACGAACCCTCTTAATTTCATGGTAGCCTCTCTGCTGCTTTAAGGAGACCTTTGGGCTTTCAATGCTTATCTAAATCTCAACCCAATTCAGGAGCACTCAAAACATTTATATTCCAGTTATGTGTATAAATGTTCAAAATACTAGCAAATATGCATGTATGTGCATATATAAGAATATAATAATTGCCGCTGCTGGGTCACACCAGTGGTCCATCATGCCCAGCAGTCCGCTTATGCGGCGGCCCCTAGTTCAAAGACCAGTACTCTAAATGATCCCAGCCTCACCTGCGTACTTTCCAGTTGAGCAAGAACTTGTCGAACTTTGTCTTGAATCCCTGGAGGGTGTTTTCCCCTATGACAGACTCTGGATATGCACCTATGTGCAATTCTGTAATTATGTACATATCTGAGATAGCATCTATTTTACAGGTGGATATGCACATGGGCAGACTCTGCATTGGTGGAGTGCACATTTATGTATATATCACCAGCACTTAGGCACGCACACTTAGCCAGCTTTGTGGTTGGTGTAAGTGTTCATACCTAAGTGCACACCTATACATATACTCTGTTATGCTAGCATTCTGTAAAAGAAAATAGTTACCTAATTTCTTTTACAGAATATGCGCCTATCAGGCACCTTCTGAGGGCTGGATTCTGTATAATACGCCCGGTCTCAGAAGCCGTCTTAGCAGCTTTTGAAAATTGCACACGGGCGTCCTATATTGAATTGCTTCTATCCTCATGGTCTAAGCCCACGTAACACCACGATTCTCTAACCGGCATCCATGTCACAGACACCAGTTAGAGAATTGGGTTGCCGCTGAGCTAATCTCATGGCAAGGGAATCTCCCTGCCACGATCAGTTTAGTGGTAGGGAACCCGTTCCCCCCCATGAAGACTACCGGCAGGAGGGATGCCCAATCCCTTCTGCCAGAACCCATGAAGCTGCCCCTCTACCCCTGTACATGGCAGGAGGAGTGCCCCAAGACATCCCCCAGCAGGAAGGATGCCCAGTCACACCTGTCAGAAACCTCACATATGGGCCAACCAGAATCTTAGGTTGACCCATGTGGCTATGGCCCCACCCTTAGGTGGGGCCTTAGGTGCCTGGGCCAATCAGGCCTTAGGCCCCTCCCCGGTGCAGCCCAAAGTGCACCGGGAAGGGGCAGGCCCACCTCATTTCGATGGAGGCGGGCCTGCCGGCCGGATGGTGAAAAGACCCGTCCATCCGGCCAACATTAAAAGGTTAGAGGGAGGGTCCAGGGAGGGGTGGAGGGTCCATGCATGTGGGGGGGGGGGTGTTCCGGCAGGAGGGATTTGGCAACCTCCTGCTGGCGATCTTCAAGGGGGGTGGAGGGTGTTCTTGCAGGAGGAATTGGGCACCCACCTGCCAGCGATATTCAGTTGCAGGTAAAGGGTGCTTTATGTAGGAGGGATTGGGCATCCCACCTGCTGCATTCAGGGTGGGTGGGGGGTGTTTTGGGCAGGAAGGATTGGTCATCCCTCCTGCCTCATTCGGGGGGGGGGGGCTGCTAAACTTATGGCAGGGAGATCCCTTTCTGCGATAAGCTCAGCGGCTGTGCCTACAGTGAACCCGATTATCTAACTGGCATTTGTAACATGGACGTCGGTTAGAGAATTGGGTTCACTGTAGGTGCGATTCTGTATAGGACGCCCGTCGGCTTCTGAGACCTGGCGTCCTATGCAGAATCCGGCCCAAATTTTCAAATTACCTCCCACTCCCCTTAATTTATATTTAGGGCTCCTTTTACTAAGCTGCGATAGTATTTTTAGCACGTGCTGAAGATTAGCACGCGCTACCCCCCGCGCTACGCGGAAAAACTAACACCAGCTCTATGGAGGTGTTAGCATCTAGCATGCATGGCATTGTAGTGCGCATTAAGCATGCGCTAAAACCACTAGCGCAGCTTAGTAAAAGGAGCCCATAGTTTATGTTATAGGTGTGACCATGAGTAAAATAGTGTAGGAATGAATCCTGTTTCCAGTCCCCATATTTAATTTTTTTTCTCAAATAATTTAGGGGTGTGCGTGTTTGTGTTTCCTTGTTTGTTTGTTTTTATATATACCAAATTCCAGTAAGTTTCTCTACTTACTGTACCTTAAAGGCAATGTATAAACTAAAGGGTTCATAATAATAATAATAATTAAAAAAGTTCAAAAAGTGGCCTAAATTGGTACTTGGATGATCAAAAAGACAGACCGTCCAAGTACCGATAATTTAGAGGAGGGGAAAGGGTGGGAGGTGGACCAACCTAGACTTAGTTGTACAGCATGTATAACCAAAACTTTAACAAGATTGCCCAGTCGGAACTTATACGTTTTGACAGACCAAGTCAAAACAGGTATAAGTTTCAAATAGGGGCCACTGAGCTGATTGTGGCTGCTGCGATCAGCTCAGCAGCCCTGGCAACCTGTCCACCCCCCACTGCAATGATCGTGGCAGGATTGATCCTCTCATATTCCTCCACAGGGAGCAACCTTCTTCAGAATGGCACTGCCATGGGAGTTCAAGGTACCATACAAAAGAAAATGCTTTTATATGGCAGCTTCAACCCCCTAGTGGTAACATTGCAGGACTGCCACGAGGGGCCAGTGGCACCATTTTGAAGAATGCTCTATACCTAGTGGGAAGATTAAACAAATTGGATTACTAAACATCTCTTCTTAGATTCTCTGTGCTAGCAGAGTACTTAGTCTCAGTCACACATTTAAAACATAGACCTTCAGAGAACACAGAATAACTAACTACAAATTTAGATAGATAGATAGATATTTATTTTATTTATATACCACTTATAGACTAAGTGGTTTACATTCAGGTACCCAAGTATTTTTCCTTGTCTGTCCCAGTGGGCTCATACCTGGGGCAATGTGAGATTAAGTGACTTGCCCAGGGTCACAAGGAGCAGCAGAACCCCCAGGAAGCCACACTCTGCATGCAAAACAAGACCAGAGAAACATGAGATACAACTTCCCTGTAATGTGTAAAATATAAAGCATGATCAACATAGATCAATAAATTGTAAATATTTTTTCTGCATTTGCCAGGTCAATTTATTTTTCTAATCATGCTAGTCTCAGTCTATGGTTTCTGCTTTCCCATCTTCTCTTAGCTCTCTTTCCAAGGTTTCAAAGTCATCTGATAGTTCTTCTCTCCTTTCATGTCTTTTTCACTTTCTCTCCTACATCTATTGATCTTTACCTCTGAGTTTGCTTCCAATTACATTTTTACTCCTTCTTACATCTACTCCTCAATTTCCCTTTTTTACTGCATCTTACAACTTTTCATTTATTTTCTGTATCCTAGCTACCACACCCTATATCCAGCATCTCCTTCTTTTTATATCCCTATTTCCACCACGTCCTGCATCTCCCCCCTTTCTTCATATCTCCTCTTTGTCCAGCAATCCCTCTCTCCTTCTATGCCCAGGTCAGCATCTGCCCTCCATCTCTCTATGCCCTAAGTCTCGCATCACCTCTGTCTCTCAATTCCTACCTCCTATGCCCATCATCTGCACTCTCTTTCCTTATCCCTCCTAATGTCTAGCCTCTCCTGTCAATTTTTATATGCCTCAAGTCCAACTTTTCTCACCATCTATTTTAATTCCATTTCCAGCATCTCCTCTTTCTTCCTATAAATCTCTGTTTTCATATGCTCCCATGTCCAACATCTCCCCTCCATCTTGCTATGTACCTTTTTCGCCTTTGTCCCTGTGATCAACATCTTTTTGTGACTCCTTCATATTGTGACCGGGCACAGCTAAGCTGGGCTCAGCAAGTGGCCTAACCCAGTGCAAACTAACCTCGACCAAGCAGTTTGCGAGGTTGTTTTGGTAGCTTGGTACTGCCTTAATAAAGAGTTAAAAATTTGGGGTGCAATTTTCTTGGGAACTGTTTATTGTTTCACCAGCATAAACAAGTGTCAAATAAATTCTCAGGTTGGTATTACCTTGTGCTTAAGTCCAGCATTCACAAACCAAACAAAACAATTGCAGTTTAAGCCAAAAATATGCCCAAAACATAAAAGCCTTATTTCAACAAAATAAAATGTTTTTTTCTGCCAGGCAAAACTCCCTTGGGTTTAGGCTTAATGCCAAAAATACACTATACATACTCTATAATCACTAATATATAGAAGACCCCCTGCATTCACACAGCCAAAGTTTACTCAATGCATAAAAGGGGAAGAATAAAGAGAAAGGCCAATCACACACAGAATCATTCAAAAAGAAGGAAATAAACATATGAAAAAAAAGTGGATAAAAAAACCTCAGATGAGCTTCATGGGTTCAAAAAAAACTCCACTTTCTTAAATCATAGTCAAACAACCAGCCATTTCTTCTTCCGATCAGGTAATGCAAAAAGTCTTTTCAATACTTGCAGGAAAAGATTCAATATACCACACGGGCACATTTAGTAATCAGCAGTGCGCAGTCAAAAGCAAAAAATGCCAAAAAACTCCACGAGCACTTAGCTGTTGTATAGCGCTGCTGTTGCTGCCAGTATCCCCAAATGCCTGGAACAATCAAAGGCTCAACTTTGTGCTAAACAAATGTCATTAGCACAAGGCAAGACAGGGAACTTCCATGTTTCGCCGGAGCTGCGTCAGGGAACTTGTCTCAGCAATAGATAGCTGATATTACCACTCAAAGGCAGAAACTGCAAAAATACACTGCACAAAGAATGACTCCAAGGATGGGATCCTCTCCAAGTAATTTTGCCCTCAATGGATCAGCTTGGAAAGATCCTCTCCCCAGATCCCAGCAAAATGGCTGCCTGTGGCTTGTCTTTTAAAGTTCAAAACAAAAACTTCAATTTCTCAATAATCTTGAGCCAACTTCCTTTCATGCAACCCCTTTTATCAGTGGTCTTCAGCTTACTTCCATGCCTTCTAGGCTAGGCAAATCAACTTCCATGTCAGAGGAACTTCCACTATCAGCCATTTCAAAATCTGGCACAAAATCAGCATTGTCATTAGCATTGCTCTCTTCCTCACAAACATCTACCTTAGTTTGCTGCACTGCTGAGGACTGCTGCTTTCTGGCCCTCATGGGCTCTATGCTGCCTTCCTTCTGCTGTGTGGCTTTGGGTTGCAGTTGCTGTTGCTGGAGTCATTTCTGTGTGAAAGTTACTCCTTTTTCTTTCACTGCAGTGTGCTGATTAGCCCTTACAGCAGATGTGTTAGAATAGCCTGAACTCTGAAGCCTTCTAATCTGGCCTGAACCAGTATCAGCCTGATTGGGTGTGGCTTGTATTCCATCCCTGCTTTTCCCCTTCCCTGGCCCTGTGGCTGCTGGGACATATAGTCTTCCTGGCTGTTTCCTTACAGCTGGCTTGGGGAAAGCTAAACCAGTGCTGGATGCTTTAGACATGGCTTGAGGAAGTTTAACTATGGGAAGGCTTGGCTTTTGAAAGTTCCTAGGGGCTGCTTTGGGAGTTAAATTAGCAAGTTTAGGAATACTTTTAATGTTTTTAACTTTACCTTCCGCTTTTGGCAAGGCTTCTTCATTAGGAACAGGGGCATCCCTGTGACAATATTCAGCATCACCCCTCTATCTTAATATGGCCCCTTGTGTCTAGTATCTTCTTTCCATCTCCCTATATCCTCCCATTTCCTAATTCTCACCTCCCATGTGCCTACCAATTGCATTCTCCTGATCTCTCCTCATATCCAGCATCTGCACTCTATTCCCATCTCCATGTTCAGCTTCCCATTTACCACTCTATTTTAAGCATCTTACCTTCAACTCCTTTTGTCCTTGCATCCAAAATCTACATATACAACACTGCCCCCTCTGATTCAACATCTTTCCTCCATGTACCTTTTCCCTTCCTTGCCCAACATCTTCCTTCAGTATCCAAATGCTTCCCCCATGTCCAGCATCTTTCTTCCCCTATCCTTTCTGCTTCCAGGTCCAACATTTCTCCTTATCTCTTCCTTCCATCATCTTCCCACTTCCCACCACCTGTCCCTCTCCTCTGCTCCTGGTCCAGTAGCTTTCTCCTCTCACAACCCCCTTTCCCAGTTTATCTTTAAACACATATTTACCCTCTAGAAGCAGCTTGTAACAGGAGCAATTCACATCATGCGAACTGCACAGTTTCTGTAAAAGCAAGGGAGCGTGTTGGCATATTTTGGCAGGATATGGGTAGACATTTTTCAGGAATAATAGAACAAGATAAAAACATATAGGGCAATAATTATAACTTTTTATCTGAACTTGTTTCAGTCATGACTTTCACAAAAAGGTGCCTTAACTGACCAGCTGATCACTGGAGGGATCAAGGCATGATGACCCCCCACCCCTTAATCTTCCAGTGGTCACTGACTCTCTCCCACAACCCCCAAAGATGTGACAGTGACAGCACAAACCATGCTCTACGAGAGCTTCAGATATTATGGCCATTCCTGTTAGAACAGCAAGCTGGTTCCAGGAGTAGTCCAGTGGTCAGTGCTGTGGACTGTTGAGAAAGGAAGCCTGGTCTGTATCCCACTCTAACTAGTACACTTGCGGTGGAAATTGTGAGCCTCCCAAAACCCCAGAGCAATATGGTTAAGAGAAACCTACAGACCTGAGGGCGTTTGTAGTGGTGTACAGTTACATAGGTACTGAAAGTTTTTAGGTGTTTTTGGAGGGCTCACAATACAAAATAATGGTGTTAATGTGGGATTCGTACCTGAGTCCCCTTATGTGAAGTCCAGTGCACTGACAACTAGGCTGCCCCTCTGCTATACAAGGATGCCTGTGTGGCCAGTTTACTAGGAGTAATGCCACAAGTCATCCCTATTGTCTTCTTTGAAAATTTGAGATTTTTTTTTTTTATTTACCTTTATTTTACATTAAAAAAAATTATTTGATAAAGAAACATAACAATATCCAATAGGAAATAAAATATCAAATAATACTTATACATTACCATGATAGCAGTCCACAACTAAGGAGAGAGAATCAAGCACAAATCAGGGATAGCTGATTATAACAAGAAACCAACAATATTCATAAGATAAATGCAGAGCGCAACGATTGTGTATTAACTATACGGTCTGGTTGTTGACTTCGGTGGGCATCTGAGGGGATATGGAAGCCGCTTTACCCTCCAAGAAATATTGTAATTGATCAGGTTCATGAAAAACATATCTATTTGCTTGATAAATAATACAACATTTACATGGAAAGCGCAGCTGAAAGGTAGCTCCTAACTCCAATACAGATTGACGTAACATTAGAAATTTTTTACGACACAATTGCATCCATTTGGAAACATCAGGAAATATAGCTATTCTTGAACCATAAAATTCAACATTCTCAGTCCTAAAGAATAGACGAAGAACTGCTTCTTTGTCTTGTAAGAAAACACAGGTTACAAGCAACGTAGCCCTTTCAGAGATTTCAGAATATGAGGACTCAAGAATATTTGTAATATCTAATTCAGTCTGTTGATTTTCTAAGTCCTGAGTCGTTGATTTGGAAGTATTTAGATAATATAATTTCTGTAAAGAAGGCATTGAGGACTCTGAATATTTTAAGACTGAAGTTAAGAACTGATGAAAAAGTTCCTTGGGTGATTGTAATCTAGTGACTGGAAAATTAATTAGTCTTAAATTTAAATTGCTGTTAGCATTTTCCAGATTTTCAATCTTCCTGGACAACATTGCTTTATCTTTAACTTGAAGATTAGAATTTTTCTGTAAATCAGAGACCTGTTTCTCAAATTTATCTAGTCTCTGGTCTTGGTGTTGAATTTTCCCCTCAATATCTTTCAATTGCAATGAGGAAGTTTGCATAGCTGTAATAGAATAGGAGCATACCTTATGAAGGCTTTCAATAGCCTCCCAGAGTGCTTCCAAGTTAATCACCGGTGGTTTCTTCAGCGGGGTCAGGAGGGAAACAGGAATCGTGGATGAAACTAAAGAGTCCAAATCAGATTTAAATGTTCCATTTCCTGAACCGCCATGAACTCCTAGTCCCCCCATCGCTGGCAATTGTTGTAACGGATCCAGCGAGACTGGAAGTGCCTCCGGGGTCAGGGGTAAGCCAGACAGCACAAGCGGGGTTGATAGTGTCCCCGCCACTTACTGCAACACCGTCGGTGTCCCCGACATTCTCCCTGGGCGTGGGGGGGGGGGGGCTCTCGGACCAGCTGGGCTAAGCGAAACTTCGCTTCCCGAAGTCGAGATCGATCCCTCTCGACGAGCCAGAACACCCTGAACAACTGGGACAGCAAATGATGTTATTGCTGTCTGGCGCGTTAGCAAGGTGGCGGAGGAGGTAGGAAGATCACCCCTCTGTTTCCCTCTGCGCTTAGACATACTGAAGAGCAAAGTACCGTATTTTCGCGGATATAACGCGCACCATTGTAAAACGCGCACAGGGGTATAGCGCGCAGAAATCACGATGATATGTACAATAACTTTTCTATACCGCGCTCAGGCATATAACGCGCATGCTGCCCGACTCTCCTCTGGCCACCCCGACTCTCCTTTCGCTCTCCCCGACTCTCCTCTGGCCACCCCGACTCTCCTTTCGCCCTCCCCGACTCTCATCTGGTTGCCCCGACTCACCCTGACTTTCGGTGCACTGCCCCGACTCTCATCTGGTTGCCCCGACTCACCGTTCACCCGCCCTGACTTTCGGTGCACTGCCCCGCCTCTCCGTGCCTGTCCCCCTTGAAGTCCTGTCCCCCCTTGAAGGTCTGCCTGTCCCCCTTGAAGATCTGCCTGTCCCCCCTTGAAGTCCTGTCCCCATCCTGAAAGCCTGATGCCCCCCCTCGACGTCCGATTCTTCTCCCCCCTCGGCAGGACCACTCGCACCCCCACCCCGAAGGACCGCCGACTCCCCGACAATATTGGGCCAGGAGGGAGCCCAAATCCTCCTGGCCACGGCGACCCCCTAACCCCACCCCGCACTACATTACGGGCAGGAGGGATCCCAGGCCCTCCTGCCCTCGACGCAAACCCCCTCCCCCCACCGACCGCCCCCCCCCCAAGAACCTCCGCCCGTCCCCCAGCCGACCCGCGCCCCCCCTGGCCGACCCCCACGACACCCCCACCCGCCTTCCCCGTACTTTGTGTAGTTGGGCCAGAAGGGAGCCCAAACCCTCCTGGCCACGGCGACCCCCTAACCCCACCCCGCACTACATTACGGGCAGGAGGGATCCCAGGCCCTCCTGCCCTCGACGCAAACCCCCCTCCCTCCAACGACCGCCCCCCCCCAAGAACCTCCGACCGACCCGCGACCCCCCTGGCCGACCCCCCCACCCCCCTTCCCCGTACCTTTGGAAGTTGGCCGGACAGACGGGAGCCAAACCCGCCTGTCCGGCAGGCAGCCAACGAAGGAATGAGGCCGGATTGGCCCATCCGTCCTAAAGCTCCGCCTACTGGTGGGGCCTAAGGCGCGTGGGCCAATCAGAATAGGCCCTGGAGCCTTAGGTCCCACCTGGGGGCGCGGCCTGAGACACATGGTCGGGTTTGGCCCATGTGCCTCAGGCCGCGCCCCCAGGTGGGACCTAAGGCTCCAGGGCCTATTCTGATTGGCCCACGCGCCTTAGGCCCCACCAGTAGGCGGAGCTTTAGGACGGATGGGCCAATCCGGCCTCATTCCTTCGTTGGCTGCCTGCCGGACAGGCGGGTTTGGCTCCCGTCTGTCCGGCCAACTTCCAAAGGTACGGGGAAGGGGGGTGGGGGGGTCGGCCAGGGGGGTCGCGGGTCGGTCGGAGGTTCTTGGGGGGGGGGCGGTCGTTGGAGGGAGGGGGGTTTGCGTCGAGGGCAGGAGGGCCTGGGATCCCTCCTGCCCGTAATGTAGTGCGGGGTGGGGTTAGGGGGTCGCCGTGGCCAGGAGGGTTTGGGCTCCCTTCTGGCCCAACTACACAAAGTACGGGGAAGGCGGGTGGGGGTGTCGTGGGGGTCGGCCAGCGGGGTCGCGGGTCGGCTGGGGGACGGGCGGAGGTTCTTGGGGGGGGGGCGGTCGTTGGGGGGAGGGGGTTTGCGTCGAGGGCAGGAGGGCCTGGGATCCCTCCTGCCCGTAATGTAGTGCGGGGTGGGGTTAGGGGGTCGCCGTGGCCAGGAGGGTTTGGGCTCCCTCCTGGCCCGATATTGTTGGGGAGTCGGCGGTCCTTCGGGGTGAGGGTGCGAGTGGTCCTGCCGGGGGGGGGGGATGTATCGGACGTCGGGGAGTCGGCCGGGCAAGAGGGCTTGGGCTCCCTCTTGCTCCGATCGTGGATGCGGGTGCGGGTGCGAGCGGTCGTTCGGGGTGGGGGTGCGAGCGGTCCTGCTGGGGGGGTGAATCGGGCGTCGGGCGGGGTGGGAACTATGTTTAAAAACTTTTGTATACCGCGCTCAGGCATATAACGCGCGAGGGGTATGCGCGGTACGTAAAATCACATATAACGCGCGCGTTATATCCGCGAAAATACGGTAATAAAGGTACAGGATAATTAAGTTGCCGATGCAGGGAGAGCCTCCAGCAATGCGACTAGCTCCGTCGCCATCTTGAATCTCCCCCCCAAATTAGAGATTTTTGAAAAAAAAATATATATATATATATTTTTTTTTTTTTCCAGTTTGAAAACTGCCATTCTCAGGATGAGAATTTTAGACATTTTCACCAAAATGTCTATATTTGGACTTGGGTATCATATCAGAAATGCCCCTCCATGTTTCTATCACCAGGGCTCTTTTACAATACCCTACCTACCTAGCAAAGCTTCTATTTCAGTGGTATCCACTAATGGTCCTTGAGGGCCAGAAACAAATTAGGTTTTCAAGATACAAACTAATCAATGCTGTGTATGCCTTTCAGAACTATAGAAATGATAAATAGTAGTAGTAGTAACTAATTAGTATGCATGAGAGATATGTTTGTATGTATGTTTATGTTTTTACAAAGTCTTGATAGACTGTTCTTCTTTAAAAACCATCAGAGAGGTTTACAATTGGTATAACTACCACCTCCATTTTATGCAAATACAGTTCATTCATGCTCATTAATAACAGCCTGAAAATCTGACCTATTTGTAGCCCCTGAGGGCTGTAATAGGGACGTGCAGGCTTATTTGTTTAGTTTCCTATGTTCTTTATAGGCTTTTTAAAATTTTGTTTCTTTTTCTTTTTATATATACAGTATATGTATTTTTAAAGCGTAACTGGACAGAAGCGAAGCAACAAAAAACAAGCACAGAGGTGGGACAGAACTACTCAAGCTTGCCCTGAATTAGTTCTTACTGGGCCAAGATTTCAAGAAATGCAAAAAAAATGTGAAAGATGGGCTGGCTATTACCAACTTTCAAGAGGCAGAATAACTCCTTTTGAAAACTGGCTGCCATCCAACTTGAAGGTTACAGGTTCAAGGTTGTATTATGAATTAGATATTGTCACAGGGATAAATGTTGAAACTTAACACTCAATAGAAGTTTGTCAGTTTGGGATTTTTTCCCCTGTACTTTTAGGTTAGATACATTAGTTTTTCTGTCAGCTTTTTTATTTAGGTGCCTGAGTAAATCCTTCAGTACCTTTCCTTTGGCTGGTTCATTCTGTCACAAACTAGGCTAGAGAAAGATAAGAAATAGGACAGATCAAGGTAAGTCTTAATGTTACTGTACCTCTACAATGTGCATTCAGCACAAAATGGCACATAAGGATTACTGAAAGTAAGTAACCAATCAGGAAGCATGAATTACTGTATTACCAGAAATACAAGACTCAGCTAGGCATGGGGTGGCTATACCAGACTCTCAAGAGGCAGAATACCTTTTCTTAAATGCAATTGTCTTCCCACCCAAAAGTCACAGGTTCAAAGTTGGCTGGTGCCTAGTAACTATTAACATTGGAGAAAGTCAGTTGAAATTATCACATTTCCCATAGTGTTCCCATATTGTAGGACATCCCTGGAAGTAAGCTAGAAGTGAATATCACAGCTTTATTTCAAATCAAGCCATTGTTAAACCTACATCTAGTTCTGCTTCCTCATTTAGACTCATTAGGCCTTATTCCTTGTGTTCTGCTTCCTTGTGTTTTATTTTCTGTTCTATTTCCTATCCGCTCCACTATAGTTCTTTTCCTCATTCTAACTCTACCAATCATGTTCCATATCACAAAACGCTACATATCTCAGGTTGACACTGACCACTGTTAAATCACATAAGGACTGTAAAAAAATTGCAAGAGGACCTTGGGAGACTGAGCATCAAAATAGCAGATTAATGTGAGTGAGTACAAAGTGATGCGTGTGAGAAAGAGGAGCCTGAACTATAGCTACATGATACAGGGTTCCACGTTAGGAGTCACTGCCCAGGAAAAGGATCTAGGTGTCACCGTTGAGGATACATTGAAACCCTCAGCTCAACATGCTAAGAAAGCAAATAGAATGTTAGGAATTATCAGGAAAGGAATGGAAAACAAAAATGGAATGTTATAAGGCCCTTTATCGCTCTGGTATGGCCACATCTTGAATACTGTATGTAATTCTGGTTGCTGTGTCTCAAAAAAGATATAACGGAATTAGAAAAGGTACAGGGAAGGGCAATGATAAAAGGGATGGGATGACTTCCCTATGAGGAAAGGCTAAAGCAGGTAGGGCTCATTAGCTTGGAGAAGAGACAGTTCATGAGTGATATGACAGAGGTCTATAAAATAGATGTGAATTGCTTGTTTACTCTTTCCAAAAATGCTAGGACTCGGGGGCAAGCGATGAAGCTACTAAGTAGTAGTTTTAAATCAAACCAGAGAAAATATTTCTTCACTCAATGTATAATTAAACTCTGGAATTTGTTTTGGATAATTTCATAAAGGAGAAGTCCATAGGCTATTATTGAGATTACTTGGGGAAATCCACTGCTTATTCCGAGGATAAGTAACATAAAATCTGTTTTAATACTTGGGATCTAGCTAGGTACTAAGGACCTGGGTTGGCCACTGTTGGAAACAGGATACTGGGCTTAATGAACCTTTGGTCTGTCCTAGTATGGCAATTCTTATGTTCTTCCACCAGTATTACTTCACCAGCTATTTTTTTGGCACATACCCTCTCCTCTATATTTAGGCTTCAGTGTTTTCTTCTTTTCATTCAGTCATCTCTATTTTCTGTTGTCATACCTCCCCTAATATTCTCCATGCATTTCTTATTCTTCTCAGTATATCAATCTCAGTCCTGGCCGTCCAAGGCAACTCTCACCACATCTGTTCAAACTGCAATGCCTCTAATATTCCTATCCCTATCTTTCTTCTTTCACTCCTTTTTGCATGTTCCCTATGGAATGTCTGCTCTCTCAGCAACTCTGCAACTTTTCACTCTGAGACTTGGCTTTTCTCTGAAGACTCTACTTCATTGGACTGAGAACTCCTAAGTGGCCCCTCATACTCAAGTCTTCCACCAGTATTTAGATGGTTGCTGGTATTTTATAAAATTTTTGTTTCGGCACCTCCCATTTTAAGCAATTTTTTTTTAGCAATTACAGGAGGACACAAGTAACTCTTGGTTTTTAGTTTTATTTTTGTTTTGAAAATTGATCTTAGGAGATTGAAAATCATCATTTGTTATTATTAGAATTTTATTTTTAAGCTCATCCTTCTTGAGCATTTATGCCCCGATTCTCTATATGTCACCTAAAAATTTGGTGCTGGCTAGTGTGGCTATAAGCACAATTCTATATTATAAAAGATAGGCACACTGAATAGAATCATGCTTAGTTGCCCCTAAGCAGCCTTAGGCATTGCTAGATGTTCTAGTTTTAGGTGCACTGTATTTATGCCAGGGTTTTCTTAGCCTAAATGCCTTCACCTAACTTAGGTGCACATCGGCCCCTATTCTATAATTGTGTGCATAACTAAAACAAAAAACAAAAACCAAAACACCACCACCCAGGATCCACCCCTAACCTTGCCCATTTTTAGATAGCTGCTTTGGACATGGTGCCTAACCTTTATAGAACTGTGCCTATCAAGTTGTGGGGGCCTAAAATACAATTACGGTAACTTCAATTAATGTCAATTATGAACTAAATGCTAATTATCATCACCAATTAAGCCTTTTAATGAATTAAGTTATGCACCTACATTGGCTAAGCGTGCTGATGTAGGTGCCTAACTTTAGGTGTGCTTTTTAGAATTTGCCAGTTAGAGTCTCCTTCACAATTATCATGTCTTCTGTTTTGGATTCAAGCAAGATTTATTTTCTTTAAAATCATTATAACCTCTGACCTCTACTAAGAGATAAAAGCCTGACACTAATAGTTTTGTTGTGTGTGACACTGTGAATCTACTGGAGTTTGGAGGCTATAATTCTTTTTAGTTCTGTTATGCTTGAATCCTTTGCAAGTTCTGTCCATCCTGTGCTTGATTGCTCACAGCTTTTGACAAATATTCTTTTAGATTTACTAAGATTCTTTTTTTGTATTTTAGATGTATCTTTGTTACCCTACAGCAGGGGTGCACAACTCCGGCCCTAGGGTTTTCAGGATTTCCCCAATGAATCTGCATGGGATCTATTTGCCTGCACTGCTTCCATTGTATGCATATTGATCTCATGCATATTCATTTGGGAAATCCTGAAAACCTGGTCTGGCGCGGGCCGAAGTTGTGCACCCCTGCCCTACAGGGAAGTATGTTTTTACCTATCCTCCTCAAGGTATGTGCCATTGTCAGTTCCTGCTTTGCTCACATGTCACAATGTTTTGGACTGCTCAGGTATTTAAGATGCTGCTTTAACTATTTTTAATATGTTTATATAATTGCTCACATCGTATATGCACTGCAACGCATAGCTTACTGTGCATAATATTCTTTTTTTAAGTTAATATCATAATATGTCGTAGAATTATATTTAAACTATACAATTACTACATATGATCTTATTATTCATGACATATTTTGCAAGTGGGTTTTTTTTTTTTTTTAGTTCAATAAGTTTTATTTATTTTCAATCAAAATAGTAATACAACAAGAAAACAGGTATTACTTGCCTTCTGGGTACAATCTGTTATTAAGAAATTAATCCCTCCAGAGCAGTCTGGCTTTATAAATTACATATTTTGCAAGTTTTAATTTTGTATATGATATATATATTTATAAACAATTTGATATACTGCTTCTATTTCTATTTATAATACACTTTGGGGTCCTTTTATCAAGGCGCGGAATACCGCGCATTAAACCACCTGCCGTGCTAGTCACTAACGCCTCCATTGACGAGGCGTTAGTATTTTGGCTTGCCACGGAGGTTAGCACGTGATGAAATGTCCGACGCGCTAACCCCCATAGTGCACCTTGATAAAAGGAGCCCTTTGTATGTTTGATTATTTATTTATATTTTTGACTATTTATTTGGTTGACAGTCAATTGCGCCTGATGCAGCCTTATAGGCGAAACATGGCTACATAGGGCACTGGTCTTCTGGTGATCCACTATCATTGTGATCCACTATCATTGTGCTGACTCAGGCATTGCAGATCCCTGACTCCACTTTGATCCCTGCCTGCTTGTATTTTGTAAAGGTTTTGTTTTAGTCAGCTCCTTCCCTTTGTTGAGATTATGCCTCTTAGTAATATTACTACTATTGTAATGTTTTTCTTCGAGTGACTTCTTGAAATAGTTTAAACACCTGGCTACATTGATCAAAGTTTTCAGTTAGGATCATTTTGTATTCCACAGAAAGATGCAGTCTATCATTATAGCATAACCTCTTGTTCTTCCATATATTGCTCCATCCACCTAATGTATACAGTATATCTAAAACCTTCTTCTTAATATCAGGTTTAGAGCATTACAATAGTGTTAAAGCTGGTTATACATCACAGTTTATCATCTCCCTTACCATAAAAAGGTGAAACTTCTAAAAATGCTACAGTATGGTGCTCATTTTCAGAAAAGAAAAATGTCCAAAAGACTGGGGGGGGGGGGGGGTTGGAGACATGTTCTGGGTGGGCTTTGGATGAGCTTAGACTTGGATGTCTTGTGGCAATAATCAAATGTTTCTCAAGATGCCCTGAATGGAACTTAGACGTCTAGAGCTAGACCTGTTTTAAAAGCATCTAAGTGCTAAAATGTTACCCAAACTGACCAGATGACCACAGAAGGTATTAAGTAATCCCCCAGTGGTCACTTACCCCCTCCCATCCCCCCCCAAATATGAATGAAACAGTGCATACCTTTCTCTAGAACAGCAGCACCTGGTATAGGAGCATCACATAGGTATCTTAAATAGTCTGGTGGGTGAACTAGTAAGCCATAGAGGAGGTCTTCTCAGGTCTTCCACTCAGCCATCTTTATCCCCTTCAATCCGTCCAGAATTTGGCTGCACAATTCATATTCTGTGAGAGCTGCTATACTGTAGTCACATTACCCCTCTCCCTTTCTTAAAGTCACTTACTTCATTTGCTTCCCATCTGTTTCCAAATACAATTCAAATACCTCTTACTGACCTACATATGCATTCACTTGGCTGCCCCTCACTATCTCTCTTCACTTATTTCCCCCCTATGTTCTCCCCTGGAAGCTCTACTCAGTTGTCAGTCCCTCCTATCTGTGCTCTTCTCCTCCTTTTCCAACTCCAGACTCCGTCCCTTCTATCTTGCTGTGCCATATGCTTGGACAAAATGCCTGAATACCTACAGTGGGCTCTGTTTCTGGCAATGTTCAAGTCTAAGTTAAAAACCCACCTCTTGGAGACTGCTTTCAACTCCTAACTCCTCTTGCCTTTTAGTTTCTGCATTCCCAGTCCTATATGTCTTGTCTGTCCTCTGAGTTAGATTGTAAGCTCTTCCAAGCAGGGACCGTCTATTACATGTCAAAATGCACAGCACTGTGTACACCTTTCAGTACTATAGAAATGATAAATAGTAGTAGGAGGAGAGGAGAACCCAGGTCCATATGGCACTCTAACCACTTTATGATGGAAAGGGTGAGCCCATAGAAACTAAATTAAACTAAAACTTAATTTTATAGACTGGGTCTTCAGCCAAAAAGGTGCTCAACTCGGTTTACAATAATGTAAGTATAGTACATAAATATAGAAGAAGAATGTAATCTAGAGTGGCTTAGTTTCCAAAGTGTTTAGTAAAGAAGAAAGTTGTCAGAGTTTTCCGAAATAAAATAAAGGGGCCTAGACTTCTAAGTGAAAGTGGTAACTCATTCCGGAGCTTAGTTAGTATGAAAATGAAACAGTGGCTGAATTTGTTGAAAGTTCTATTTTTATCCCTAAGGGAAGGAAATGTACGTTTTAATTTATTTGAACCCCACCAAAACCATACTATACTGCCATATAGCTGCTAGACAGATGAGTATAGTAGGTTTGGGGGGGGAATTTTGGAGGGTTCACTATACATTAGAAGGGGATTATGGTGAGATATATTTCTGACACCCTTTATGTGAAGTTCACAGCAGTGCCCTCTTAGGTACTCCACTGCTCTCTATTGGCATGTCTATATGGTCAGTCCATTACAATGCTGGCCTCTCCCACACCCAAATGGTCAGGATTTTGATGTTTTGAACTTGGACATTTTATAAATCAAAAATGGCCCAAAAAGTTTGGCGTCCTAAGATTTGGACGTCCTAACATCCAAGACAACTAAATAAGCGACAAACAAAATATTGGATGTCTAGCGGTTTTGAAAATGGACATTTCTCCATCCCTATTTTTGGACATCTTGCAGGAAATGTCCAAAGTCAGACTAGGACATCCTATCAAAAATGGCTCCCCATGGGTTTATGTCTCTTCCCCAACTATGGAAGTCTCTTTGTAATGCAAAGATGCTATTTCTCATTAGTTCATTTGTTCCCAGATGGATAATAATGACAGTTTCATAATCCTTACTTTCATCATGGATAATTTGATTTATGTTCTTGCTAGTTGATAATCCTGGGAGGCATTTAACATTTTTCTGTTTCTTGAATTATGATCCCAAGTTGATTCCTTTAATAATGGATTCTCCCAGCATTAGTAACTTTTTTATTTTGAGCTCTTTGCTATTTTCTAAGGAATATCTGGTACATTTGGGTGTCTTTTCTGTACCGAATTCAATTCAGATTTTGTTCCTGGAACATCCTCATTTCCCAGGGCAGAGAAGGTATTTTTCAGGGGTATGCTTTTTTTTGGGGGGGAAGGGAGGAGTGTTTTATACAGAATGACACTTTTGTACTTCTTCATTTCATTAACATATATAGAAAAGAAGCTTTGTCTCCCATTTTACTATATTGGCTTTTTCTTCTATTTGCATCTTCTATTTGCATTTGCTGTTTCTCCAGCTTCTTTTAACATTTTCAGATATTACAGTTTGCCTTCTTCTTTCTGTTATCCCTTCTAGTTTATGAATGCTAACTTATTTTCTTACCATTTCAGCTAGATCTTTTGAAAATCATAGCAGCCTCTTTTTCTGCTTTAATTTCCTAACCAAATGTTTTGTTACCTTAAAATATTTCTGTTCAGTTTTGACCACTGCTTTTCTAATTGCTCCAGATTTTCATATCCAGCTAACTCCTCAAGTTGCTCTCCAATCTTGAATAAAAAATAGTTTTTTCTGAAAACTAGGACCATAAATTTTGAATTAACCATCTTATAGAAACATAAACGCATATAAACATGATGGCAGATAAGAGCCAAATGGCCCATCTAGTCTGCCCATCCACAGTAACCATTATCTATTTCTCTCTCTGAGAGATCCCATGTGCCTATCCCAAGACCTTTTGAATTCAGACACAGTCTCTGTCTCTACCACCTCTTCTGGGAGACTGTTCCATGCATCTACCACCATTTCTGTAAAAAAGTATTTCCTCAGATTACTCCGGAGCCTATCGCCTCTTAACTTCATCCTATGCCCTCTCGTTGCAGTTTCCTTTCAAATGAAAGAGACTCGACTCATGCACATTTACATTACGTAGGTATTTAAATGTCTTTATCATACCACCTCTCTCCCGCCTTTCCTCCAACGTATACAGATTGAGATCTTTAACCCCCTCTTCTACAAAACCGTGCTAGTGGTTTTTAGCGCAGAGAGCCACGTTGAATGGTCCGCGCTGCTGCCGATGCTTATAGGATCTCAATGAGTGTCAGGAGCAGCATGGGCCATTCAGCGCGGCTCTCTGCACTAAAAACCTCTAGCGCGGTTTTGTAGAAGAGGGGGTAAGTCTGTCCCCATATGCCTTTTGATGAGGACCACATAGCATTTTAGTAGTCTTCCTCTGGACCGACTCCATCCTTTTTATATCTTTTTGAAGGTGTGGCCTCCAGAATTGTACACAATTTATTTATTTAGATTTCTATCCCGTTCTCCCGGGAGCTCAGAATGGGTTATAATTGACATTCACAATAAAGTTACAGGACAAAAAAATTATAGGTATTCGAAGAAGAGGCAGGTGAGGAGACGTTAAGAGAGAAGGGGAGCAGTAGGTTATTACTGAATACTAGTTGATCAACCACTAAATCTACAGAACTTTTCACATTCATAAACACCAGATTCAGTATCTCTCCCTCTCAAATGAGGTCCACTACCAGTTGATGGAACAGGTCTCCCTCTATGAAATCCAGGATCTTCATGTAGAATGATTGCTGAGACAGTGCCTGAAAGTGCTGCTATGTGAGGGGAGAGTGTGGCGCAGTGGTTAAAACTGCAGCCTCGGCACCCTGAGGTTGTGGGTTCAAACCCATTCTGCTCCTTGTGACCCTGGGCAAGTCACTTAATCCCCCCATTGCCTCAGGTACATTAGATAGATTGTGAGCCCGCTGGGACAGACAGGGAAAACTGCTTGAGTACCTGAATAAATGCATGTAAACCGTTCTGAGCTCTCCTGGAAGAAGGGTATAGAAAATTGGATAAATAAAAATTCCATTTGTGAGCATTTACCTACTGAGAAATATTGCAAACATAGTGGATAACAGCAGATAAAGGACGATATTATTATCTAATTTGCCCAACAGGGTTGCCAGAGCAGTACCTGCTGTGCAGTGCAGGTTATGTTCCCTTTTACTGTTCTTGCCTCTACCACTTCCTTCAGGCATCCACCACTCTTTTCATGAAGAAACAGGTCCTGAGTTTGCTTTTGATTCTACCTCCTTTTAGCCTCATATCATATCCTGTAATTCTAGAGAGTCCCTTTATTTCAAAAATGTTTTTTTTTTGTCAAGTAACACCTTTTAAGGCATTAAGAGGGAAATTCTAAAACTGGCACCTAAACTTAGGTACTGGTAGGCGTCCTACCGGTGCCTAAATCTATTTATTATTTATTTAAGCATTTATATACTACTTATAGTCTAAGTGGTTTACATTCAGATACTCAAGCATTTTTCCCTGTCTGTCCTGGTGGGCTCATACTCTATCTAATGTACCTGTGGCAATGGGGGATTAAATGACTTGCCCAGGGTCACAAGGAGCAGCACAGGATTTGAACCCACAACCTCAGGGTGCTGGGGCTGTAGCTCTAACCACTGTGCCACACACTCCCCATTAGAAATGGCAAAACATGGTAAGATTGAAGCGCCTACTGGCACTTAAATAAGAGGTACTGGAATCACACCTACGTAGGTGTTTTAGGATGCTGAACACCAAAGTAGGCATGGCCAACACCGGAAGTGACAGGTAGCCTAAAGTGCCTATGTAGGTGCAATTCATGCAAAGATAGGTGCCGGAAATGTAGGCCAAGAAAACTCAGGCCTCCATTTCTGGCATCTATCTTTCCCGTAGGTGCAATCCTGAAACCATCACTGATGCATGATTAACACGCGATCAGCAGCCGCTTTTAAGGCGGTTGCTGATATCGGTGCCAGCTACAGAATCTTGTCCTAAAATTCTATGTCATATCTTCAGTCCTTTCTTTCATCTAGACTCAGAGTATACATATTTGGGATCTCCGGTCTTCTGATGGAAACCTCGTACCATTTTGATCACTTTCCTCCAGCCTTTACTTCACTGCTGCAGTCAACAACATCAAAAACTAACCTGCATGCAGAACTGACACATCCAGTGTGTAGGTACATAGAATGGATCAGAATGGCAGGAGATGGTACCAGAGTCAGAAGATGCAAATGACCAAGTTGGAGAGCAAAAATCGGCCATAGCTCTTAGAATTGCACAGATTGAAGAAGAAAGAGAAGCCATAGTCTCAGGGCAGCAGGAGCTAGAGGAGGAACTGACTGCAGCTCAAGGGATTGCTAGATTGCTTCACCACAAAGCACCAGGAAGGAAATGACGCTGAAGACTAAAACATCAATCAGAATGTTCTCATCACTGCAGACGAGGCTGGAAATAGATTGATCTGTAGTCATGCTGTTGTAATGAACTTCATTGATCATGTCAAATAATTTTTCTTACTAGTGGGAGCAATTACTTCCAAACCTTTGTACATGTACTCATTACTCAAAGTGTAATTATGAACAGTACAGCTACACCTTTACAAACAGTGCAGCTACAGACTTCATGCAGGATTTAATCTTCAGAAGCCTCAATGGTGACTAGTTTCACACGAGCCACTATGCCTTTGATTTACCTAACTCTTCATAGGCTTCAAATATTGTTTAGTTAAATATTCATGAAACACACATTTTAGAAAAAAAAAATTTCACAATAATTCATATCCAAAAAGATACTTGGCTTACATTATTTGTTGCATCTTTTGAAGATACTCACTTTTATGATTCTCATTGATTTCAACATGTTTGTGCTGGTTTCAATTTTTAGATGACATTTTAAGAACATAAGAATTACCGCTGCTGGGTCAGACCAGTGGTTCATCGTGCCCAGCAGACCGCTCCCGCGGCAGCACTTTTTTCCTTTGGGACACGACAGAGAGTGAATTGGAGCTTTTTTTTTTAACTTGGCTAAACTCCTTGTCTTCATCTTTAAAGGAGAGAGGGAGAAGAAATGCAAGACCACAAGGGGAAGGGTACAAGAGGGACAGATATTGCTCCAAAGTAGGTGAGCAGGGTGCAGGACGGCAGGAGAGATAGTAGGAGAAAGCCTGTACCTGGGGAAGGGGATACAAGAGGTAAGGAAGAGAGAAAGAACAAGCTGGATATGGGGAGAGATAAGATGCTGGACATGGAAGGAGCATAGGAACGGGGACATGAGGGGGACAGTACTGGAGAGAATAGGGACAGGGACACAGAAGAGAGATGCTGGATGAAAGGGTAGTTGAGAAAAGGAGAGATGGTGGATCTGGGGATGGTGGGGTCCATCGCTGCAGCTGCGGGGGGATGGAGATGAAAAAAAAAAGATGCCAGACCTCTGGGGGAGGAAAGGGAAACAGAAGGGGAGCACAGAGATGGAAGATGGATGGTTAGCATGGAGAAAGAAGAAAGAAGTAGAGCCTGATCAGAAGACAACCAGACCAACATGGGACCAACATGATTTGAAAAATAACCAGACAAGAAAAGGTAGGAAAAATAATTTTATTTTCTGTTTTGTGATTACAATATGTCAGATTTGAAATGTGTATTCTTCCAGAGCTGGTGTTGGACTGCGAATGTGAGCTAGGATTTAATAGAGAGAGGAAAAGTATTTTTTGTTTGTTTATTTTGTTTACCAGGACCAGTGTGGGTAGGAGAGGGCAAAGGGGATGAAGAGGCTATAAAATAAACCCATCAGGATGTTTGGAAAAAAACACCCTATTGGGCAGGAAAATCGAATCGAATCAAAATTTTTTTTCCTGAATCGGGCAGCACTACTCATTACATCTGGGTACTTCTGACTCAGACTATCCACTATTGGGGTCAGAATGCTGTGTATAATATGACTCAGAATGTTTTTTCTTATGTTCTTATATGATTATTTCTTGTATTTTACTGCAAACTTTACCCCGTCTGCTTCATTGCTAATCTCAGGGTAAGAAACCTTCAAAGTCCGCAGGTATGTACAGAGAGGAAATACATGTTGATTTTGCATTAGTTTATACTTCTTATTGTTTTGGAATTGCATGTTTATTTCTTGACCAATTCTATTATTGCTTTTCAAGTGTTCAAATTGTACTTTATTTTGAAAATGCTTAAATAAAAAATAAAAAAAAGAAAAAAGAAACAGCAAATGCATGCCATACTTCTGAAAATCCCAATTTGGGAAAGTCTTAAACATACTTGTCTGAAGTGCTTAAGAAAGAACTCTGAATTTTATGAGTTGTTTTCTGTGAGAGTATCTGGCAGGAAATCTTGAAGACTTGGTACCCTGATGAAAAGAAGCTGAGGGGGTGTTTTTACTCAGCTTTTTGTGTAGACTCCAGGCAAAACGCATTCCATTAATATGGCAAAACAAGCAAGTAAAATCTGTCTTTGGGATTTACAAGACTGTAGGTAGTTTGATTATTTACCCATATGCTTCAGGAGTAAATAATCAAACTAAATTACAGAATTATTTTGGCAAGGATATCCTAATAATGTTAAATAAAAATTAGCAACTGTTTGCAGGTAAGGAGAAAGCAATGATTCCTGAAGTAGCAGATTGTTCACTGCATGTCTTTGGCAGACTTAAACAGTTACAGCATGGCTTCACTCTGGGTTTATCACCTGGTTGAACTGATAATAGGCTACCCCAATAGCCTAGTCCCCTTGTCATATACTGTATTAGAACAGAACTGCAGACCAAGAGTTTCCTGCTGTAAAAGCATACATTATTTTGCAATTAAAATATAGATCAAGAACTATGATTGAAACCTGCAGGCAAACTGGCAAAATATTACAGTGCCTACAAAAGAAAGCATTAATGAAAATGAGAGACACATTTTTGTTTCCTGCTGCTTTCCTAAGAAATTGGTGTTTTAGTCTTTATACAAGAAAATCTACATCAGTCTTGCATGTACACAATTGAGAACTGTAAAGATGTTTTGTTATACAAGCGCATAGCTGAGATTGCCTAAGATTTAGGGCTCCTTTTACAAAGGTGTGCTAGCGTTTTTAATGCACGCACCGGATTAGTGCACGCTACCCGAAAAACTACCACCTGCTCAAGAGGAGGTGGTAGCGGCTAGCGCGCGGGGCATTTTAGCACACGCTAAGCACACACTAAGCTAAGCTAGCGCGCCTTTGTAAAAGGAGCCCATAGTGATAATATTTTTGACTCTTTCTCTCTTCTCCATGTGGTCCTTCTACTAAAGCCACGGTACAAGTGACCTTAGCATGCCATTTACATGTGTCTTTTCCATGTGCTAAGGCCACTTGTGCCATGGCTAAAAAATGACTGACTTTTCTATTTTTCCAATTAATGGCGATACACTAATTTTGTCATAAAAATTTACTATGTGAGGCCCAATTGACACCTTTTTTATAGGCAGTTAGAGCCCACCTGCTAACCCACACTAATGAATTAACACATGGCAATTTCTCTTGTGCTAACTAGCACTTCCATGCCTACTCTCAACCCATCAACACACTCCTTTGGAAAAAAATTGGGAAAGTATTTTTAGCATGTGGTCTATATGCGCAGACAGTCAAATTTGCCATGGGACAGGATCACATTTCTCGTCGTAAGCTTGTTTAATGTGTGGTAAGCACACACAAGCACTTACCACAGTTTAGTAAAAGGACCCCCATGTGTTTTATATGCTTGTTGTCTTATATCTGCTTAGTTATAATTTTTTCGGGTATGTTCAAAATCCAGTCTCCTGCATGTTAATTAGTATCAGAAAAAATTTACTTTGTTTTATTTGTGTATCAATAATAATAAAACCCTAAGGGGCTCATAATAAAAAAAAACCCAAACGTCTAAAAAGTGGCCTAAATGGCTACTTGGACGATCAAAAAGCCTGATCGTCCAAGTACCCATAATCAAAGCTGGTTTATCTAAAACCAGCTTAGGCCTTTCCCCTGCCTCTAAACGCACAGAGAGAAAAGAGGCATTTTTAGAGGAGGGGAAAGGACGGGTGGTGGGCCAACCTACACCTAGGCGTACAACATGTATAACCAAAGATTTTGACAGGTTGCCTAGTCGGCACTTATACGTTTTGACTTAGACCAAGTCAAAACAGGTATAAGTGCCAAAAAAGGGCCCGATGAGCTGATGGAGGCTGGTGCGGTCAGTTCAGTGGCCCGGCAACCTACCCACCTCTCCACCGCAACCATTGCGGCAGGAGAGATGCCCAATCTCTCCTGCCGCGATACATCACCCCCCCCTCCCCCATCACACGATCAGGGCAGGAGGACTTGGGCTCCCTCTTGCCCCGATGTTCTCAAAGGGGTCGCGGTTCGACAGGGCAGGAGGGGTTGGGCTCCCTCCTGCCTGGATCGTTGTAAGAGGGGGGGGGGTGGATTCTGTAACCAGTGTTGTTTTTGACAGACACCGGTTACAGAATCCAGCTTTTAGGAGTAGGACTGGCTCCTCCTTCACCTAAAAGCTCTTGTTTTGGACTTTGGGGCTTAGGCTTTTTTTTAGGTTGATTATATGGTGTAAGTTTAGACGTAGACCCGCAAACCCCCCCATTCCTTACCCAAAGTAGTAGTGGCAGCGCTGTAAACAGGCTGTTTGTGGCAAGCCCTTCAGGGTGTTTACTCTGCTGCGGTAGATAAAAGGCCCTGTTGGGGCTGGCCGCGAACAGCCTGTTTACAGCGCTGCCACTGTTGCTTTGGGTAAGGAATGGGGAGGTGGGGGGGTTGGCGGGTCAGGACTGCTGCCGCTGCTATTGATATTTGGGTGGGAGTTGGGGCCTGGGTTGGTGAGAAGAGAGACCTGGGAAAGCCACTGGAAAGTGGAAGCCATAGCTGGATTGAGGAAAGGGAAAGGGATCCCTTAGCTGGCACAGCTGGAAGGCGGCTTCATTGAAGATCTGGGCAGAGAGAGAGACAGAAAAAAGAAAGACAGACAGACAGACATCTACTCTAGCACCTGTTAATGTAACGGGCTTAAACACTATTACCCTTATAAAATAACATAGTAAATGATGGCAGATAAAGACCTGAATGGTCCATTCAGTCTGCCCTGCAATCACAATTTCATGACCAAACTAAAATATCCCTTTTCTCTGTCACTTCTGGGCCATAAACCCTAGAAGTCTACCCAGCACTGACCCCAGTTTCCAACCACTGAGTCGCTGCTGAAGCTCGCTCCAGCCTATCCAAACCATTTCCCTTGTGGGATTCAGATCATGAAAGTTACCCATTCATATTCTAATTAGTGATACTTGATGTAGATTTCACGTCAGGTTTAAGATAGGCACTCTCACCTCTTCCTTGAACATCCATTTCAAACACAAGGCACCCTCAAGATGATAGTAAAATATTGGATGTAGCTTTATTACAATCTACAGAACATTTACAGTGAGCATCAATAATGCATCAAACCCCCCAAAGCACACCCAGATCAGCTTTCCTTACCCTTGACGTTTTTGCCTCTCTTCCCCCTTCTCGCCATGGGGCACTTCTGCCCAACAAACTGCAATCCTCCACAACTGCACTCAACTCATCTTGTAAGTGATGAAGTGAGGTATCTATGTGCCTTTATAATTAAGCACTCGGAACCAGATTCCCCACTACCACCACCACCACCACTAGCTGATCCCTTTGTAAAGGTAACCAACTCCTGGGTTGATACCATCTCTCTAGTCTCCCCACCTCACCAGCAGGATACTTTTCTTGTACCTACTGCTGGCTGCTTTTCCACCTAAGCAACAAAAAGTATGTGTACAGTATATGCATATTGGTGATTATAAAATTACCCCCATAACATTTTTCACCATTAACATGAAAGTATGTTGGTTGAGGAAGGGAATGAGGTCCAGAGAAGAGGAAGCAAAATATTGGATGCACACTCAGTAGGAAATGCAACCAGAGACTCATGAAATCACCAGACAACAATGGTAGGAAAAATGATTTTATTTTCAATTTAGTGATCAAAATGTGCCAGTTTTAAGAATTTATATCTGCTGTCTGTATTCAGAGGAGAGGAGGGACAGGGGAGATATGATACAGACGTTTAAATACTTGAAAGGTATTGATATAGAACCAAATCTTTTCCAGAGAAGGAAAAATGGTAAAATTAGAGTGCATAATTTGAGGTTACAGGGAGTAAGACTTAGGAGCAATTTTAGGAAATTCTTTTTCACAGAGAGGGCGGTAGATGCCTGGAATGCCCTCCCAAGGGAAGTGCTGGAGAGGAAATCAGTGATGGAATTCAAAAAAGTGCAGGATAAAATAGAGGATCTCTAATTAGAAAATGAAGGATGTAAATTAAAAACTAAGGCTGGCATTGGACAGACTTGCATAGTCTGTGTCCCATATATGGCAATTCAGTGTAAGATGGGCTGGGGTGGGCATCAATGGGAACTCCACTAACTTGGAAAATGAGGATGGTACTGGCCAGACTTTACAGTAGATAACCTGCAAACAACGGCATGGTTGAATAGGCTGGATTGAGCTTGGACAGTGACTTCAGCATTTGGAACCTAGGACAAAACCAGACTATACAGTCTATGGCCCAGAAATATTAAAGAAGAAACAAATTAATTTAATCATGTCTTTTTTAATAGGTATAACTTATGAGGAAACTGGATGGACTGTTCAGATCTATATCTACCGTCATTTACTATGCTGCTATATAGTAACATAGTAACATAGTAGATGACGGCAGATAAAGACCCGAATGGTCCATCCAGTCTGCCCAACCTGATTCAATTTAAATTTTTTTTTTTTTTTTCCTTCTTAGCTATTTCTGGGCGAGAATCCAAAGCTCTACCCGGTACTGTGCCTGAGTTCCAACTGCCAAAATCTCCGTCAAGACCCACTCCAGCCCATCTACACCCTCCCAGCCATTGAAGCCCTCCCCAGCCCATCCTCCACCAAACGGCCATACACAGACACAGACCGTGCAAGTCTGCCCAGTTACTGGCCTAGTTCAATATTTAATATTATTTTCTGATTCTAAATCCTCTGTGTTCATCCCACGCTTCTTTGAACTCAGTCACAGTTTTACTCTCCACCACCTCTCTCGGGAGCGCATTCCAGGCATCCACCACCCTCTCCGTAAAGTAGAATTTCCTAACATTGCCCCTGAATCTACCACCCCTCAACCTCAAATTATGTCCTCTGGTTTTACCATTTTCCTTTCTCTGGAAAAGATTTTGTTCTACGTTAATACCCTTTAAGTATTTGAACATCTGAATCATATCTCCCCTGTCTCTCCTTTCCTCTAGGGTATACATATTCAGGTCTTCCAGTCTCTCCTCATACGTCTTCTGGCGCAAGCCTCCTATCATTTTCGTCGCCCTCCTCTGGACCGCCTCAAGTCTTCTTACGTCTTTCGCCAGATACGGTCTCCAAAACTGAACACAATACTCCAAGTGGGGCCTCACCAATGACCTGTACAGGGGCATCAACACCTTCTTCCTTCTACTGACTACGCCTCTCTTTATACAGCCCAGAATCCTTCTGGCAGCAGCCACTGCCTTATCACACTGTTTTTTCACCTTTAGATCTTCGGACACTATCACCCCAAGGTCCCTCTCTCCGTCCGTGCATATCAGCTTCTCTCCTCCCAGCATATACGGTTCCTTCCTATTATTAATCCCCAAATGCATTACTCTGCATTTCTTTGCATTGAATTTTAGTTGCCAGGCATTAGACCATTCCTCTAACTTTTGCAGATCCTTTTTCATATTTTCCACTCCCTCTTCGGTGTCTACTCTGTTACAAATCTTGGTATCATCTGCAAAAAGGCACACTTTTCCTTCTAGCCCTTCAGCAATGTCACTTACATACATATTGAACAGGATTGGCCCCAGCACCGAACCCTGAGGGACTCCACTAGTCACCTTTCCTTCCTTCGAGCGACTTCCATTAACCACCACCCTCTGGCGTCTGTCCGATAGCCAGTTTCTGACCCAGTTCACCACTTTGGGTCCTAACTTCAGCCCTTCAAGTTTGTTCAACAGCCTCCTATGAGGAACTGTATCAAAGGCTTTGCTGAAATCCAAGTAAATTACATCTAGCATATGTCCTTGATCCAGCTCTCTGGTCACCCAATCAAAAAAAATTCAATCAGGTTCGTTTGGCACGATTTACCTTTTGTAAAAGCACTTTTGTGTATGTGCATTTCAAGCCATAGGGAAGGAAAAGCTGTCTTAATTATCTCACTGGTTACACCTGGAAATAGCTATCAGGGCACTACAGAGAAAGAAAAGATAAATAAAACTGCTCTGGGAGTAAGATTTGCTGGAAATCCTGGAGTGGTTTTATGAAATAAAAGTAGTGGAATTTCTGGGGTGAAGTGCTGTTTTAAAAGTCAGTACTCCAGATTATATTGGTGAGAGACCAGAAACTGAAAACCCAAAATGGGAATTTGGGAGCAAGAGTGGCAACAAACCTGGCTGATCTTGTAAAGAATCCTGGCAAGTTCAGAGGAGAACAAGAGATTAAGTGCCCTGAAGCCAATAAACAAACAGGAGGCAGTTGAGGTACTAGCCAGCAGAGAGAAGCAAGTTTTAAACCCAGAAGAGTGGGGAAACAGATATCCAAAACCTCCAACACTGTTAATCTTCTTTCTGAGTGTAACTCACCTTGAACCATTATTCTAACATTTGGTAAAGGTTTGAATTTGTTTGGACTCACCTTGAACCACCACTGGAAAGGCATGAGCTAAATTAAAAAATATATAAATAATAAAATTCACACCACATATCTGGAATCAAACAGTTGAAAGCATAAACTGTTTTTATGTTTTCTTCTTCTTTTTGCAACAGCAAATAATCCAATTAATATCTTTAAAGGGAGCTCAGAATAAAGCAGTCATTAGGCATCTCTTAATTTTTTTAAAAAATATTTATGAAGCTTTTATCACATACATTCAGAGAAATGCATGAACATTCATTAGTCATCTTGCTATAAAAAAGCAACCATTAGTTCCTTAACAAATAACCTTGATACATAATCTTTTTGAACATTTTTTCTTGCATATAAAACTTTTCTTGAAAATAATTACTCCCTTGAGAAGAAATATAAATGTGATTTGCTGAGCATAAAAAGGATTACAAATAACAGATATAAAGGTTATAAAAGTTCAGAGGAGCAACTTTCATTTTTGAAAAAATTCATGTTCTATATAGGGTCAGTAGAATGGGATTATGTTTTGGTTTTGTTTTTTTTCAACTTTGATGTTTTTCATGTTCTACAATCTAAAGTATATGATTCTGGGGTTAATTAGGTTTTTAAAAATTGATAAATGTATTCTTTTCCTTGTATTCACTTAATGAAAGTATTAAAAATGAATAAAGATTAAAAAAATTGATAAATGAAAAATGAATAAAAAAAAATTGATAAATGTTTCTCATTTTTAAAAAATGAAATCAAATCACCATACAAAAAATGGAGGAAAAAGCCTCAGAAGTCCTTATATGTGCAAACTCAATTAGAATTCAATTGCTCACATAAAAAACCAGACTGATTCTCTTTCATTGGAACCCCCCCCCAAAAAAAAAAACCCAACAAAAAACCCTGCATAGAAGTCATAACTGTTCATTTGTTCAATGACAATACATTAGTTCTAACAGTTCATTTCAATTCATACCACTGCAGCCAAAATATTACAGTGTGTGTATGTATATGTAACTGGAGCAGCACTTAGCTTATAAATCTCAACAGGGTCCCATTTCACAAACTGCTTCCTCAGGGGATAGTCAAGTGCTGAATTTAATAAACAAAGTACAGGTTGTCAAGTTGTCACACACTAAAGATAAACTGGTGAGCACATAATAGACAAAGCTTCTTGAAAAGACTGCATAAGTTACTTGAAAAGAACAAACTTGTCCAGCTATTTGCCTCAGACGCAGTGAACAACTACCGTGTTTCCACGAAAATAAGGCACTAGGTCTTATTTTCGGGGAGGTCTTATTTTTTTTCATGTACAATGATCATTTCTCCCTTCCTCTCCTCCACCCCAATTCTTCCTGTTTCCTTTCTCTCCCCCACATGTGCAGCATCTTTCCTCCCCTCTCACCCATCTTACTATCCCTCCCTCTCTTCCCCCTGTACAGCAGAATCCTTGCAGCTTCTATCCCTTCCTCCACTCTTCCCCACCCACAAAATTTCAAAAGATTAATTTTCAAAGTGTTTAGCAAATAAAATGGTCTTTAAAGATTTATGAAAAAGTTGAAGTGAACCAGAACTCCTTAACAGAAACAGAAGATCATTCCAAATTTGAGAAAACTTAAAAATCAGTGATTGACTGAAAATATTGACTCCCTTAATCCCTTTTCTGGAAGAAAGGGATAATTTAAATTGTTGTAAGCCTCTTGCAAAAGAGAATCTATAAACATTCCATGATAAAGGAATAAGTGGAGTAAAGACACCATATAGGATTTTAAAAACAATACAAGTGCATTTAAATTGAACTCTAAAGCAAACCGGGAGCCAATGAAGGCTCTGGATCAACGGAGTCACATGGTCAAATTTACGTTTCCCAAAGATCAATTTTGCAGCAGTATTCTGGATCAATTGCAATCTATAAAGGCAATTTTTTGTAATACTGAGGTAGATAACGTTACAGTAATCAAGGTGAGATAACATAATTAACTGAACTAAAATAGAAAAATGACACTAATGAAAGAGATGTCTAACCTTCCTCAGCATATATAGATTAAAAAAGCATTTCTTGACCACAGAGTTAATTTGATCCTTAAAAGAAAGGGAGGAGTCAAAAAGGACTCCCAAAATCTTAGCAGAAAACTCAATTTATAAAGAGGATCCAGAAACCAGAACTACAGAAAGAGGGAGACAGTCTAATTTTGGACCTAACCATAGTAATTTAGTTTTGGTTGTATTAAGCTTCATTCAGACAGACTGAGCCCAGGCTTGAAGTTTAGAGATACAAAGATTTATTTTAGATACTAGATCAGTGATATCCGAATCTATCTCTATCAGTATGAAGATATCATCCGCATAAGTGAATAAAGTTTCCCAAGTTGACAGCCTGAAGATGTTCAAGGTGGTCATAAAATTGGAGAGAGTGGAGAACCCTGAGGAACCCCACAAGGAGGCTGCCAAGAGTCAGAAATGTTACCTTCAAAGTTCACTGAATACGAACGATATGAAATAAATTTAGAAAACCAATCCAAAACTGTCTGATGAAGACCTGTATCTGAAAGTAACTGAAGAAGAATATCATGATGGACTACATCAAATACTGCAGATAGGTCAAACTGAAGTAGAATAGAATATTTGTTTTGAAGATGAATTTGTTGAATTTTTGAAAGAAGAGAGATCATTAGGGTTTCAGTGCTAAAGTTAGAATGAAACCCATGTTGAAATGACTGAAATAGTGAGAATTTCTCTAAATAATCAGTAAGTTGACTAGATACAATTGATTCTAAAATTTTTGTCAGAAGAGGTATGTTGGTAATTGGGTGATAATTGGAACTGTAGGATCTAGGTCTACTTTTTTTAGAAGAGGAATAAGTGTTATTTGTCCCATAGAATGCGAGAAGTAACCATTTTCCAAAGAAAAATTCAGTAAAGCAGTTAACCACATTACAGCTTGAGAAGAAATATTAAGAAATAAATAAGAAGGAAAAGGGCCCAAAGAACATTTACATTTTCTCATCCTTTCACACAGTCTGGAAACTTTAACTTCAGATACTGGAGTGAAAGAATACCAATAGCGATCAACTGGTATTTCCTCTGTAGAATAATTAAAATGTATAGGGAAATACTCAACTTCGCTTATAGAGAAAGATTGTCTAATAAAAGAGATTTTATCTTAAAAGAAGCAAGCTAAAGTATCAGCAGAGGGAGAGAAAAATTATCAATTTTAAAATCTGTATTGGTCAATGAATGCCAGAGCATAAAAAGAGTACCACTCTGATTATTGGACTTAGCTATTTTACAGCCATAATAAGATTTCCTCGCTTTCCTAAGTTCAAGGTTATAATATCTAATTGCACATCTCCAATTTGATTTATCCAGATCTGAGTGAATTTTTTTTCCATTTCCATTTCTTTTTGCTCTTGGAACTGGAGTTAGGATTATATTACCCAGCTATTTTGGGAAGATTTCTTCTTGTAAATTTTCCATTATCCAATCTAATAAAATTTCTAAACACTTTTTTTTTTTTAGATGTTTTTCATAAGATATGTTGGACAGGTATCAAGTGTGAGGAGGAAACTTTACATATTAGTTTCTGTAATTCCATTTCTGTTAGCAGGGGCCAGCTCAAGGGGTGGTAGTGCCCTGAAAATGTTTAAGTTCCTTCTAGGACAGTGGTCTCAAACTCACAGCCCGGGGGCCACATGTGGCCCGTCAGGTACTATTTTGAGGCCCTCTGTCCACAGCCCGGGGGCCACATGTGGCCCGTCAGGTACTCTTTTGAGGCCCTCTGTATGTTTATCACAATCACAAAAGTAAAATAAAAGTTTCTTGATCATATGTCTCTCTAGCTATAAATTACAATATTATTATTAAGACTTAGCAAAAAAGAAAGATTTATAAAGTATAAAAAGTTTTACCTCATGCAAAACTGTTATTTCTTTAATAAGACATTAACTATTTTTTTCTGAGGCCTTCCAAGTACCTACAAATCCAAAATGTGGCTCTACAAAGGGTTTGAGTTTGAGACCACTGTTCTAGGACATCCTGGGAAAGGTTCGATTAAAGCTGCAGGATGTCCAAGTCTAAGGAAAGGTATGCACAATGTGTACAATTTCCATTTCAAAATTACTCCACAGAATGTAGACACACATTAGATTGGATTTATTATTTGATTTACCACTATTGGCATAAGTAATTAGCGGTGTACAATAAAATAATCAAACAGTAGCTCAAATTAACAGAACCAAGCCAATCATTGCTAAATTCTCTAGTCAGTTTGCTTCCATAATACTGCTGAAATAATTTTGTTCTCAACAGCTTGCAAAATGACAAATGACAAACCATCAAATAATTTGTCCAAGAATTCCATTAACACAGGACCTACATAAGAAAAAGCTCTTCTCATGTTATGTACTACTCACACATTTTGTTTGGGGGGGGGGGGGGAGGATTCTATAAATTGTGCTAAAAAATCAGTACCAGAAAATTATCAGTGCTAAGCACTATTCTATAAAGGGTCTTCCAGATGAAGATCCCTTTATAGGTCAATGCTTAGAGATGTTTCCTATGCTCAAAGTCGGGCACCAGTATTTATGCTAGCTGAAACTTGGTGCAAATGTCAGTGGGTTAGTAGGTCAGATACGAAATTGCTGTGAAAAGGGCAGATTTAGAAAACTACTTAAGACGCAGTTATTTGTAGATGCCTTTTTTTTAGCTAGCTCTAGTAAAATTGATGAATTATCCATGATCTATAGCATCCAAATTATAATATCTTTCTGAGGATTGTTTGCATGTTTATTTTATCACGTCTATTTTATCATGAATTTGTTTTATCATGTGTTTATTTTTATATTATGTATGTAAATTATGTAAACCGCTTTATTTTAAATGGTATATACATTTTTAAAAGGCTGTGTCATATTATTAGTACTAAAATGCCTAGGCTATACAAAGAAAATAAATTATTAATTGACACCTGGAAAACTTTAAAATTGATAGATAATTTAACTTCTAATCCAATTCATAAATCTACAAATCAAGCAATATGGCTTAACTCCAAGATTCAAATTGGCGGATTTAAGCTTGTCTGGAAGCAATGGTTAATAGCAGGAATTCGTACTCTGGATGATGTAATGTCTAATGGTAAACTGCTTGATTTTACACAGTTGCAACAAAAATTTGGCTTGAATAAATCACAAAGTTATAAATGGCTGCAACTGAAGCAGGCCATTCAGGCGGGGTTCCCTGAATGGAAAATCTTAATAATCAATATAGTTCTTGTAAACCGTGTCGAGTTCCATTCTCATGGAGATGATGCGGTATATAAACTTAAGGTTTAGATAAGATTAGATTAGATTAGTTTAGAATTCCTATATTTTCAAGCAGACTATCTGGGACACCAGGCCGCACAGTAGTACAAATTAATATCTGGATTATTGGAAAAAAAAAAAACAAGGAATGGTCTTAGAGACATTTGGAGCATTGATATTAAGCACGAAATTATGACATCTCAATGGCCACGTATTTGGTCTTGGAGGATGACATGTACAATGTCTGCATCTATGAGACAAACGTGGTTTTTCTTGCTGCATAGAGCTTTCTGGACCCCTGTTCATTAAAAAAATTAGATAGCTCTAAATCTGATAAATGCTGGCATTGTCATCTTGAAGCAGGGACTTTAGATCATTTGTTATTCTATTGTCCATATATATTAGAATTTTGGAAATCAATCTGGAATCAAATTAATTCCCTATTAGAAAATCATCTGGCATTATCATATTGCTAATTTTAACTGGGGTTGCCATTCAACAGATCACTTACAATTGGAAGAATTGGAATAGACTTAATTATTGTTTTTGGTGGAACTCTGTATGCCATATATATAAAATGGAAAGCACACTAGCTGTCCAAAAAGGAAATTATAACAAATTTCAAGATGTGTGGAGGCCATTAATAGATTATTGTAAAGATTAAAAATATTGTTCCCTGTATAAAATTTTAAGACATTAAGGGGGGGAGGGGGGGTGGGTATTTTTGATTATAATTGAAACAAATCATTTTCATAAATAAATAAGGGAGGGGTAATATTTTATATTATGATGATCAATTATAGGATTTCAAGTGTATTTGAATGCTTAATTGATAAATGTCAATGTTGTACTTGATTTAAGATTTGAAATGAATAAAGATTTAAATAAATAAATAAATAAAATAAATAACTCATTGTATTTAAGCTCAGAAATGGCAATATTCTATAAAACCACAAACGTTTCAGAATGCCCCTGCCCCTCCACTGGCCATGATGCCTTTGAGTTTTGCATTACAGGACTTAGGTACCCATAAGAACATAAGAATAGCCTTACTGGGTCAGACCAGTGGTCCATCATGCCCAGCAGTCCACTCATGCAGTAGCCCCCAAGTCAAAGACCAGTGCTGTAAATAGAGTCCAGCCTCACTTGCGTACATTCCAGTTTAGCAGGAATTTCTTCAACTTTGTCTTGAATCCCTGGAGGGTGTTTTCCCCTATAACAGACTGCAGAAGAATGTTCCAGTTTTCTACCACTCTCAGGGTGAAGAAGAACTTCCTTATGTTTGTACGGAATCTATCCCATTTCAACTTTAGAGAGTGCCCTCTCGTTCTCCCTTCCTTGGAGAGGGTGAACAATCTGTCTTTATCTGCTAAGTCCCTTCAGTATTTTGAATGTTTCGATCATGTCCCCTCTCAGTCTCTTCTTTTCAAGGGAGAAGAGGCCCAGTTTCTCCAATCTCTCACTGTATGGCAACTCCTCCAGCCCCTTAACCATTTTAGTCGTTCTTCTCTGGACCCTTTCGAGTAGTACCGTGCCCTTCTTCATGTATGGCACTTATCTGAAAAACTTGAATAGTTCTGTCACACTTTGGGTTCTATGCTAATGTTAATACTAACCATATAACAACTCCAGCCCACAGGAATCCACTCAAATCAATAAGCATACGCTCACACTCAGTCTTGGCAATTTCTGTGCACAAAATGATTTATCCACCAAAATGCCTTTTAAAATTACCCTCCCTGATCTTAAAACACAGAAAGAAGATTAAAACAAGATTTCCTCTGACCACACACAGATTCTACTGTATCCTTTTTGTCAAAATGTATCAATTAAAGGGGCTTGGCTCAGGGCCAATCCAACTGAGCTTTTAATAATATGTCTTCAGTACCTGCGGTTTTTGCACAATTAAGCACTTCACATTAGAGATTTTATTTTGCCATTTTGCATGCATAATAGCTCTCAGATGACAGATTTGAAAATTATCCAAATGTTTTATGTGGCTATAGTAGCACGTGCAAGGTTCACCTCTGTAAAGTTGCACAGATGAGTGCAATATTATATCTTTGACTTGTTTTATGCTTAATTTCATGATGATTCTAAGCCTGAGCCTTTAATCTTACACCTCACTTCCCTCTACCTCAAATCCTTTGCTTGAAGGTTATGGAAATTCTGTGATTGTTATCCAGTGGCGTACCTAGCATATGTGACACCTGGGGCCCATCATTTTTTTTAACCCCCCCCTCCCCCCATCTATATGAAAAATATGATTTTTAGTAACAATCCACATATCATACAACAAGAGTGTACCTAGGAAAAAGCAGCATCTTAAACACTGCAGTGAGCACTAGAATACCAACACATACATTGTAAAACTAAACAAGCCAGATCCCGCACAGTCAATTGATCCTGCAGTCAATGCCAACTGAAAACTTTTCATACACACAGAACAGAGATACATCCTTGCCCAATATGGAATAATCGCAAACTAAAAATAGAAATATGTAGACAAAAGTTAAACTGAACCACCAAGAAACCAGACTCTGCATACAATGCAACACCACAAAAACAGTGACACATGTCCCCTAATACTATGCAAAATATAAAGACAGTAGATATAAATGTGAAAAAACTGATACATAACAATCACCACTTTACAAATTAACAAATAAAAATGAAACAAATAATGAGAAATAAGAAAATACCATTTTATTGGACTAATCCATTTTTCAATTAGCTTTCAGAAGCCAAATCTTTATTCAGAACATCCAAGTATACTGCTGTTATGGTATCCTGTCCTGACCTGAGGAAAGGGGTTTAGTCCAAAAAATTACATTATTTCCACTTCCTATTTATAAACTTTTATCAATACAGTTACAATACTACTTGATTCTAAGTAAAGCAACAAAAAAATCTTTCTACCTTTTGTCGTTTCTGCTTTAATCATCTTCTCTTTGCTCTTTTCTTTTTATACAGCGTTTGTCATCTTTCCCTTCCATGCAACATATGCTCTCTTTGCGTCTTCCACCCAGCTTCTGCCCTCTCTCTACCCCTTCCATCTACTGTCCACCCTCTCTCTCTTCCATATGGCATATTCCCTCTTTCTATGTCCCTTCAATAAACTGTATATCATGTGTCCCTTCTCTCCTTTGCACATGATTTATTTCAGCTTCACCCCCTCTCCATTTTTCTGTCTCCACCCCCTCCCCTATGCTTTGGCATCTCTCTCTCTCTCTTCTCATTTCCTTCCTTCTTTCCCACTCCACACCATGGTCTGGTATCTCTATCTCCTTCCCTTCCCTCCCCCCATGCCAAGGCATCTCTTCCTCCCCCTCCATGGTCTGGTATCTCCTTTCCTTTTTTCCTTTCCTTCCCTCCCATGGACTTGGCATCTCTTGTTCCTTTCCCTTGTCTTCCTACTCCTTCCTTCCCTCTCTCTCCCCAATTGGGTGCTGCAGCAGCATCATTTCTCTCCCCCCTTTCCTGTGCAACAGCAGCATTTCTCCCCCCTTTCCTGTACAGCAGCAGCATTTCTCTCCCCCTTGCCTGTGCAGCATTTCTACCCTCCTCCTTCCCTATGCAGCAGCAACATTTCTAACCCTCCTTCCCTGTGCAGCAGCAACATTTCTACCCCCTTCCCTGTGCAGCAGCAACATTTCTACCCCCCTTCCCTGTGCAGCAGCAACATTTCTACCCCCCTTTCCTGTGCAGCAGCAACATTTCTATGCCCCCTTCCCTGTGCAGCAGCAACATTTCTATGCCCTCTTTCCCTGTGCAGCAGCAACATTTCTCCCCCCTTCCCTGTGCAGCAGCAACATTTCTCCCCCCTTCCCTGTGCAGCAGCAACATTTCTACGTCCCCTTCCCTGTGCAGCAACAACATTTCTCTTCTCTGCCCAGCATTTCTGGCCAGTTACCCTGCTCAAAGTCACGGGTGTCTACACCTCACACGATCCGTGGCTGTGTTGGAAGCCTTCTCTCTGATATCGTGATGTCAGAGGGAATGTTTCTGATACAGCCACAGATTGCACGAGGAGCCGACGCCAACGGATTTGAGCAGGGGAGCCGGCCAGAAGCTGAACAACCACCGTAGTGAGCACCCGTGGACACCCTCCCTATTCAGCAGCGGCAGAATAGGGAGGGTGGCCGGCTGTGCACCCCCTTGGGGCGTGAACCCTGAGCGGACCGCCTCCCCGTCCCTCCTTGGAACATCACTGTCATTATCTACTTCTGATCTCAGTAGCTCATTGATATTTGGTACAGTGAAAGGTAGCCCCAGTACTGCATAGCAATGTTTCTTAGTCCAATCTTAGGCCCATTTATCTAGCCTGGTTATCTAGATAATCACTGTGAATATGCATGATAGATTTGGGATATGCTGAAAATCATATTGGTTGGATGACTGGTTTGAGAACCAACACAGCAACAATAATATTGTACCATGCAACATATGCAGCCATCTCAGGGAAAAGGTATCTAAATCACCAAAACAAAAATGAGGTTTCAATGAGTTCTGTTAGAGGAAACAATTTGTAATACAACAGTCCAAACCCCGACCTTTTATTTGAAAAAATAAAAGTTACAGAAGCTCAAATATGTAACTTTTTCAGACTGCTTACAGACCTATGACATGAAAAATCAGCCCTGCTCAACATTTTGAATTTGCAGCTTTAGTCATCTTTTCTCAGAGAAAGTCACATATAACAAAACAATCATACCGTGGGTTTGATTTTCTAACAGGATGCCTAAGTGAGCTTCAGACTTTGTACTGCACAGTTCCTGACACAAAGATTGACATGGTCCAAAGAAAATATAGATGTGTACAAGTACTCTACACATGCATATTTGTTTTGTTTTTTTGTGTGTGGGGGGGTTTATTTAAAAAAGCACATCCATAGCAACTTTACCTTTGTTCCATCCAAATTACACCCTTGGGAGATGGTGGAGATGAAAACGGTGACAGAATTATTATTATTATTATTTTTTTCAGTTTGGGATGAACACAGAAGATCTCTAATTTGAACATGAATAGGATAAAACAAACTAAGGTCGGTACTGGGCAATTTTGCATGGTCTCTGTTCCATATATGATGATTTGGTTTAGGATGCTGGGTAGGGCTCCAGTGACAGGATGGTTAGGATAGGCTGGAGTGGGGATTCAATGGTAATTCCAGCAGTGGGAATCTAAAGATAGTACCAGGCAGATTTCTATGCTTTATTGGCCAGAAATATTAAAGAAAAGATAATTTAGCTATGAATATGCTGTATAATGAGTATGACTATTGGACAGACTGGCTTTTTCAAGGTCTGTGCCGTTTATCTTGCTTTGTGACTCGATTATGAAAGACTCAAGTTAGACCTTGAAAAAGCCTAGCAGGCAAAATGGGTTCCCATCGGCTCACATGCTGCTAAGGGGGAAAGCAGAGTTTTCATTTGCAACTCTAAGATAAGAAGGAGCCCGAGAGCTTGTCTCAAAGGGCGTAGATTAACAAGGGGCTGGGAGGCCCTTGTGTTGCAGATAGGCAAAGTAGGGTGGGGGGGGGTAGAGGAGAACCATTAGAAAGGAAGAATTGTATAGAAAAAGGGGAGGGGTTCGCGCCAAAAGGAGGGGCAGGGATTGGATAGTGTAAGTAAAAGGGGCGTTTTACATAGGGTTGTTAGAACGAGCCTTGGAGGACTAAGTTCCAAATCTATATCGGGGACGCCTGTAAGGACTTTTGGGAGTCCTGGGAGCGTTCGGCCCTTTCGCGGGGGGTCAGGGGGGGAGTCCTTCAGCAGGTTCCGACGTGTGTTGGAAATTTAATAAATCCAACTGTCCCTTCTCCGACTGTAAATTTCGTCATGCCTGCTCCATCTGTGGCCAATTGCATTCGGCCGTTAAATGTCCTAAACGTAGCGGAGGAGCAGCTGTGGGATCTGGGAAGTAATGTTTTGGCCTCTGTGCCTACTCCAATTCGGGTAGGAGCGTTGCGCCCTTGGTTGCACAGTTATGGTCGGCGGAGGGTGGCTGGTATTTTGGAGGTCGGATTTACCGAGGGTTTTGATATTCCTTTTTTGGGGGCGGTGACGGCGGCGCGGGTACAAAATTTGTCTTCGGTGTCCATTTTGCGTGGTGTAGTGTGGGATAAATTGACTGAGGAGTTGCGACTGGGGCGTATTGCGGGACCTTTTCATGTTCCCCCTTTTTCCCGGATGAAGATTTCGCCTTTGGCGGTGATCCCTAAGAAGGTGCCGGGTCAATATCGCCTCATTCATAATTTGTCTCGGCCTTTGGGTCGGTCGGTTAATGACGGTATTCCGAAGGATCTTTGTACTGTGCGCTATGCCTCTTTGGATAGTGCATTGAGAATTATTGTCACTGTCGGACGTGGTGATCTGTTGGCGAAGGTGGATATCGAATCGGCCTTCCGATTATTACCTATTCACCCACGGTCTTACTCGTTATTGGGTTTTCGTTTTGATGGTTTGTATTTTTACGACCGGTGTTTGCCCATGGGCTGTTCCATTTCGTGCGCTTCCTTCGAAATGTTCAGTTCCTTTTTGCATTGGGTTTTAGTTCAGCAGGTAGGTGTTGATTCAGTCGTGCATTATTTGGATGACTTCTTGTTTGTAGGTGCAGGGAGTAGTGGGGTTTGTGCGTGTCTTAAGCAGGCTTTCGAGGACTTGGCAGAGGATTTTGGTGTGCCTTTAGCTCATGACAAATCAGAGGGTCCGGTTACTTCTTTGGTGTTTTTGGGGATAGAGTTGGACACTGAGGCCTTAGTTACTCGCCTGCCTGTGTTGAAGGTTCGTCAATTGCTCGGCCTCATTGAGCAGGTGGTTCAGGCTCCAAAATCTACCTTACATATGGTTCAATCTTTGTTGGGCTCTCTTAATTTTGCCTGTCGAGTTCTTCCTATGGGTAGGGCATTTTCGCGTAGGTTGGCAGCTTCAACGTCGGGGGTGCAGGATCGTCATCATTTTTTGCATCTCCCGGCGGGGGTACGGGCTGATTTGCGTATGTGGTCTGTTTTTCTCCAGGATTTTAATGGGACTGTGCCGATGCTAGCACCAGAGATATCTAGCGTTGACCTTGAGCTTTTTTCTGATGCGGCGGGGGGCGTTGGCTTCGGTTTGTATTGTAATGGAGACTGGTGTGCCGAGCGTTGGCCGGATGAGTGGGTGCGGTCCGGCATAACAAAGAATATTACCTTGTTGGAATTGTTCCCACTCATTGTGGCTTGTGAGCTCTGGTCAGGTGTCTTGCGCAATAGACGCGTGGTGTTTTGGTGTGACAATTTAGGAGTGGTGGAGGTCGTTAATCGTCAGGCGGCGCGTTGTTTGGCGGTGAATGCGCTCATGCGGGAGTTGGTTTTGCGATGTTTGCGGCTGAATTTGTTTGTTCGTGCGCGCCATGTGCTGGGTTTGCAAAATGGCATTGCTGATGCTTTGTCTCGTTTCAATTTTTTACAGTTTCGTCGGTTGGCGCCAGGAGCTCGAGCAGACGGTTCACGGATGCCAGCGCGTTTGTGGAGCCTGGTCGGGAAGGAGTCTGGGAGATGCTCCGTATGTCTGTAGCCTCTTCTACATGGTCACACTATTCAGCGGGGTTTCGGTCTGTGGCAGCTTTCTTAGCTGATAGGGGTTGGTGCCCGGGAGATGTGGCCGAATCCTTATTAGAGGATTTTGTGTTGTCTTCTTTTCGGGATCGGGTTTCTCGTGGTGTAGTGCGTGGGCAATTAGCTGGTTTTGCTTTTTTCTGTAGGGCATTGGGTTGGGCTTGCCCAGTATCTAGTTTTTTGGTTCAACGGTTGCTACGGGCGTTGGGACGTGTGCTTCCTCAACCTCGTGACTCGAGGTTGCCTATTACTCATGAGTTACTTCTTCGCCTGTTGGCGGTATTGCCTGAGGTGGCCAACTCGCCTTATGAAGCTTGTTTATTTCAAGCGGCTTTCTCCATTGCCTTTTTTGGGGCCTTATGGGTCAGTGAGATAGTCGTTTGCCCGTCTTCGGGAGGGGTCCCGTGTGGGCTTAGGATTCAGCATGTGAGCTTGCAAGATTCAGTGTTACGGCTGCATATTGTTAGTTCTAAGACTGATCCATACAGGGTTGGGCATTGGGTTGTCCTGCATGCGGTGGCCGGCTGTTTGTCCTGTCCGGTTTTACGGTTGCGTAATTACTTGGCCATTCGTCCCTCTAGCTCACAGATCTTGTTTGTCCATGCGGAGGGCGCTCCTCTGACACGTTACCAGTTTCGGGCTGTACAGAATTTAGCTTTGGCGCGTTGTGGTATGAATCCAGCAGATTTTGGTACTCATTCTTTCCGGATCGGAGCTGCCACGAGTGCTAGTAGGGCCGGTATGTCCGGGGAGGGTATTCAGAGACTGGGTCATTGGGTTTCGTAGTGAGGGTGCGGGGGCTGGGCGTTTTGCTGGGCGAGGTTCTCAGTAGTGGGAGTTTCGTTCTAAGGGTGATCATTGGCTGAGGTGTCTGATTTGTTTTGTTTTCTTCTCTGTTTCAGCTCCCAGTCCTCGTTCCTATTCTCTGTGGATCGTGGGCCATTCTTTTGTTCACCGGGCTAGTGAACGTGCAGGTATCTGCCCAGGCGGGCGTCATCTCGGGCTGGGACATCTGGGACTTCGTATTTCCTGGTGGGGACAACGCTGGATGCGTTGGAGTCAATTGCTGTTATTATTGACTGATCTACGATCTCGGACTAGTCATCCTGACATACTTCTGATTCATTTGGGGGGGAATGATGTGGCTGCTTGTACGGGAAAGGACTTGGTCAATAGGATTAAGGATGATCTACGGGTGGTGTGGGATTGGTTCCCGGGGGTGTTGTTAGTATGGTCTGACATTGTGCCTCGTCCAAGTCGTATAGCGTCTCGGCGTTGGACGAGGGGTCTAGCTAAACTTAATAGACAAGTGGGGAAATGGGTGGTGGGTCACGGAGGGTGGCAGATACTGCATGATTGGGTGGATGTTACTTGTTTTGGTTTGTATCATACCGATGGTGTTCACTTGTCGGATGTGGGGTGGGACCTACTGCTGGATGATTTCGCGTCCAGTTGTGAGAAGTTTCTTAGTGCACGATAGTAGTCGCTTCTCTTTTGGGGGAGGGCCTGTGTGGTACAGGCCTGTGGCGGGTCTCCCGAGCTACTGGGTGCTGGGGCTCATCCGGCGATGAGCGGTGGGCCGGATGGGAGCCGTGCCTTGGGGTCAGGTGACCCGGGTTAAAGGGGCATGAGGTCATGCCACCCCTCAGACACTTGCTGTTGGTGGCGGGGTCGGGGGCAAAGGTACTGTTTACACAGGGTAGCTCGGGAGGAGCTTGCTGAGGTTGATTGTCAATTGATGTTCAATATGTTAATTATGTTAATTTATGCAAGTTAATTTATTGGTTAATGTGATATAATAAAGAGCTGCGGCTATTTACCACAACAAGGTGTTTTGGTTTTATTAATGGTGGGTGCAGAGAAAGGAGGGATAATGGCAACAGAAGGGACTATCCAGATCCCGATGTTAGTCATTTTTGGAGTCTTCAACTTGCATATATTGAAATGAGAGCGTATGTGCTGGATATTTCGACTAAGTAGCTTGTAACCACAATGCGCTTTAAGAGGTTTTTTTATTGGGGTTTTTTTTTTTTTTTTGCTATATTATAGCTTGCTGCCACAGCATCACTGGTTCTTTTTGGATCTAGGATTCACAGGCCATATCAGCCAGCTTTTTCAACAGCAAATTTTGATAGAATGAACTCTTTTTGATAGTTTGTTTCTCTAATGAAGTTACTTTGTCCCCAACGTATAGCAAGTTGGCTTGCACATGATTCGTTTTTGAGTTTTCCCCTTAGTGAGTTTTGATACCAAGTGCCAACGGGATTAATAAAACTGCAGCCAAAGGCTTGCACTATTAAGGTTTTGAAGTCAAAATTCACAAAGTAAGATTTTGTCACACATTTAATGTTAAGAATACAAATAGAAGGTTTTTAGGATCAATTAAAGATATCTTAATCCATTGATAACCAATAGACCTTCAATAAGTCTATGGTTTGGATTTCTGAGATCCTTTTCCTTCTAATCAAGTGATGATTATTACATCATTTAACTTTAATGCTATACCAGTTCCCGCCTTTGCACTTCAGCCCAGAACCACATTATCTTCCCACCAAACCAAAACACTCCATAGTCTGCTCTGCTAGCAAACCCACTCAGACTCTCACCCACAGGTGGTCAACACTTCCTGGAGTCTTCCTCGGTACTCCCTCTCCCCACTCAGGTCAGGGTCCTCCAACTCCTCCAATTTAAACTCTTCTGCATAACCTCAGTAACTCCCCCCCATTTGAGTTGCAGTTTACTATAGCATGTGTTGAAAAGTTTGTGGAAATTGCACGTATTGATTTACAACAAGATTCCTGTGGCAGGCACCTTTGGGTCGAAACACGATTGTGTTGAGTCCTTCATAATAAAAGAGACTGAACACCAAATGGTTAACCTCTAGGTGCAAGCATTTACACAAGCTATAGTGCTGGTATATGTGATCACCATTTTTTTCTGCTACTTGTTCTAATATTCTATAAAGAAAAGCGGATGCCTTCTTTTCTTTATATAGGCTTGAAATAGATGCCTGCTTATCCTGATTCTCGAGGAGCCTTGTTATAAAGTTACTATTCCTACCAGGCCATCTATGATGAAAGCTAAGTAGGTACCTGTTTCTAGTCTATTTACACTGGCTTTTACAAAGCAGTGTTAGAGGTTTTTACTGCGGAGCGTTTACCTCTCCGGCCCAAAGTAGAACCCTCTAACATGACTTTGTAAAAGGGTCTCTTAATTAAAAACACAAGCAACAATGTGTCTTTATGAAATACTAGGGCTTAAGAACATAAGAAGTTGCCTCCGCTGAGGCAGACCAGAGGTCCATCTCGCCCAGCGGTCCGCTCCCGCGGCGGCCCATCAGACCTATTACCTGAGCAGTGGTCCCTGACTATTTCTATAGCCTACCTCTACTCCTATCCCTATAACTTACCTCTACTCCTACTCCTACTCTTCTACTTTCAAAATTTCAACTTTCTGGCTGCTGAACGGCGTGTGAGCTTGCTCTGTCCCCTGCACCTCGTTAGACGCTGAGCTCTGCTTAAAGCCCAGTGCGGGAGAAGGAACATCAGTTGACTTTCAAAATCTCAATTTTCTAGCTGCTGATCGGCATGTGATCTTGCTCCACCCCCTGCACCTCATCAGACGCTGGCCTCTGCTTAAAGCCCAGTACAGGAGAAGGAACATCATTAGACTTTCAAAATTTCGGCTTAAGATAGGCTTACTTTCAAAATGTCAACCTTCTGGCTGATGACGGCGTGTGAGCTTGCTCCGCCCCCTGCACCTCACCAGATGCTGTGCTCTGCTTAAAGCCCAGTGCAGGAGAAGGAACATCAGTTGACTTTCAAAATTTAAACTTTCTGGCTGTTGATCGGTGTGTGAGCTTGCTCCATCCCCTGCACCTCGTCAGACACTGGTCTCTGCTTAAAGACCAGTGTAGGAAAGGAACATCAGCTGTCTTGCTTAAAATAGGCTTATGATAGGCTTAAGATAGGCTTACTTTCAAAATTTCAACTTTCTAGCTGCTGAACGGCGTGTGATCTTGCTCCGCCCCCTGCACCTCGTGAGACGCTGGGCTTTGCTTAAAGCCCAGCGCGGGAGAAGGAACATCAGCTGACTTTCAAAATATAGGCTTACTTTCAAAATTTCAACTTTCTGGCTGCTGAACTGTATGTGAGCTTGCTTCGTCCCCTGCACCTCATCAGGCGCTGGGCTCTGCTTAAAGCCCAGTGCGGGAGAAGGAACAACAGGGATTCAGGACGAAGTTAGACAAGTTCCTGCTGAACCTGAATGTACTCAGTTAGGGCTAGTCTCAGTTACGGCGCTGGTCTTTGACCAGAGGGCTGCCGCGTGAGCGGACTGCTGGACACAATGGACCACTGGTCTGACCCATCAGCGGCAATTCTTATTTTCTTATGTTCTTATCCCCCTCACCCACCCACCTGTAGGCCCTCTAGCAGGGCCTATTTTCAATCCCTGGTGGTCAAGTGTGGTATCCGTGCAGGAAAGATCCCTACTCACTTCTGCTTCATCAGTAAAATAGCTGCTGTAAGCTGTATGGGTAGTTCCCATGTCTTTTCAAACACATGATCCTCCTTATAAAGATGAGGAGTTTGTATATCCAGAAGAAAGAAAGATGTATCTGAAAAATATTTCTTCTTTCAGTTCAACTTTCATCTAAGATATTTTGTTTCTCTCTCTTACCTGATTAGTTTTTGTGCATTTCATTAGCAAGACAAAATGCACTCTGTGCTCATTAGCATGTATAATTAAGCCACATTTAAATATTATGGATCACATTCATAATTATGCATTTAGAGCAGTCGTTTGCTTCATTATATTTTTCACTCACTCTCCTATATGAGAGCACAGGTTATAAAGGATTCATCTAAGCCTTTTGTTGAGGTAAAATAGAATTACTGTAAACTACCAGAATCTATAAAAATGAAAACAGTACATGCAGTCAATGGCAGACATTTTACTATGTCCCCATAGTGGCATTTTCTGCATCTATAAAATGCAATGGCATGCTAAGGAATATTTCAGCCTAGCAAAGGGGTATCTATTTTCATTTGTGTGAAGGGGCACTGCAAATATTAAACTCCCAATAGTATTTAATACATCAGTATATATAAGGGCATTTTTCAAAGCCATTTTATGTGAGTAAAGGGCATTTTACTTGTGTAGGTCCAACACATGCAGTTAACAACACATCTAAGAGGAGGTGTTCATAGGTCAATGAACATAAGAATTGTCTTACTGGGACAGACAGAAGGTCCATCATGCCCAGTTTACTGTTTCCAATAGTGGCCAACCCAGGTCACAAATACCTGGCAAGATCCCAAGGTATAAAACATTATTTTACTGCTTATTTTAGGAATAAGCAGTGGGTTTCCCTAAAACCATCTTAATAATTACTTATGGACTTTTCTTTTAGGAAGTTATCCAAACTTTTTTTAAAACCATGCTAAGCTTCACCACATTCTCTGACAATGAATTCCACAGTTTAATTACACATTGATTGACAAAAATATTTTCTCCAGTTTGTTTCAAATCTACTGCTTAGTAGGTTCATTGCATGTCCCCTAGTCCTAGTATTTTTAGAAAGAATAGACAAGCAACTCGCATCTAACCCATTCCACTCCACGCAATATTTATAGACCTCTAATCTAATCTAATCTAAGATTTCAAAATCGCTCTAATACAGGGGTCTCAAAGTCCCTCCTTGAGGGCCGCAATCCAGTCGGGTTTTCAGGATTTCCCCAATGAATATGCATGAGATCTATGTGCATGCACTGCTTTCAATGCATATTCATTGGGGAAATCCTGAAAACCCGACAGGATTGCGGCCCTCAAGGAGGGACTTTGAGATCCCTGCTCTAATACCATTTAGTTCAAGGCAATTTACATAAAAAAGAAGCCATAATAATTCTATGAGACAATACAATTCCTTGGATAAAAAAATGTGCTTACAATTCTTTAACTAAGGGCTCCTTTTACAAAGGCACGCTAGCGGTTTAACGCCCATAATACCGCATGCTAAACCGTGGCTGCACTAGCCGCTACTGCCTCCTCTTGAGCAGGCGGTAGTTTTTAGGCCAGCTCGGGGGTTAGCGCATGATGAAAAGTCGCGTACGTTAACCCCGCTAGCGTGGCTTAATAAAAGGAGCCCTAAAAGTACTAACTTTACATTCTATCATATAAAAATGTTTTCAACATTCTACGAAATGTCCAATAACTAAATTCTGTCCTTATTTTGTATAGGTAAATCATTCCAAATAACAATCGCAGCATATGTAAAAGATGAGTTAAATTGACATTTAAAATGTACAGTAAACCTCTCATCTCTTGCTACTTTTGATTCTACTTCAGAAAATACTCTAGGATGGCTCTCTTTTTCTCTCCCCCCTCCTTAAGAAACAAGCAACCTAAAGCTTGTTAACCCAAATCATTCTACAACAGTGGTCTCAAACTCACGGCCAGGGAGCCACATGCGGCCTGCCAGGCAATATTTTGAGGCACTCGGTATGTTTATCATAATCACAAAAGTAAAAAAAAATAGTTTCTTGATCATATGTCTCTTTAGCTATAAATTACAACATTATTATTAAGACTTAGCCACAAGGAAAGATTTATAAACTATAAAGAGTTTTACCTCATGCAACATTGTAATTAACTACCGTATTTTTCGCTCCTTAAAACACACTTTTTTTCTACCCAAAAGTGGGTGGAAACCTTGGTGCATCTTATGAAGCGAAGGTGAAAAATTTGAATCCCCTACATGGCTGCAACATCCGCCCCATGCACCAGCTTTTTAAACACCGCCCACCACTCCCCCTGTACAATTGCAACCCCCCACGGCCGTACCACCTTTCAGCCGTACCAGCTTTTTAAACACTGCCTCGCTGCCCCCGTACAATTGCAAACCCCCTCACTGCAGCCACACCACCTTTCAGCAGCATACCTTTTAAAAACTTCCCCCGCCACCGCCGCTGTCTTCACCGCTGTACCTTTTTCAAGCCTGGTGGTCCAGCGTATATCCCTCCCTCCACGGCTCTGCATTATTTTCCAACAGCAGGCGTGCAAGTCAGGAGCACGGTGGTCAGGCCCAAGAATTACACGCTCTTGCTTGGGCCCGCGCCGCTTTCTGAATGGCCGGCGAGAACTGCTGGCAGCCATTCAGAAAGCAGCACAGGGCCAGGCGGGAATGCAGAAAGCTTGCGCCTGACCTCTGGGCTCCTGACTCGCGTGCCTGCTGCCAGAAAATAATGCAGAGCCATGGAGGGAGGGAGGAAATAATTTAAAAAGGTACCTTTAAAAAAAAAAGGTACAAAGGGGGGCAAATGATTAAAAAGGAACAAGGGGAATGGAAAGCCAAGGTCTTGCCGATGCCTAGAAGAAGAAGCAGTGAAGCACACCAAGGACATGAACATGCAACCGGAGAGAAAACTGAAGAAGGGAAAGTCTGCGATCTTAGTGGGAGACTCAATCCTAAGGCAAGTAGATAGCCACAAAGCAGAAGGGAGAGAGGATCGACTAGTGACTTGCTTCCCAGGAGCAAGAGCAAAAGACATCATTGACAAAATTGAAAAGATCCTAGAAGGAGCAGAGATGGAAGAGACTACAGTGATGATCCACATCGGAACAAATGATGTCAGCAAGAGAGACTACAGTAGAAATGCATTGATCGAACAGTTCAAGATTCTGGGAAGGAAGTTGAAGATGAGGACTCAGAAGATAGCGTTTTCAGAGATCTACCAGTACCGAGGGCAGATGCGAAGAGGCAGAAGGAACTACAGTCAATAAATGCATGGATGAGGAGATGGTGTGAGGAAGAGGAGTTCCACTTTGTGAGGAACTGGACAACATTTTGGGGCAAGAGCAAGCTCTTCAGGAGAGATGGACTGCACCTGAGTGTGGCGGGAACTAGACTTCTGGCAAACAACATCAGGAGAGGAATAGAGCAGGCTTTAAACTAAGAAAAAGGGGAAAGCCAACAGTCGACCAAGTGTCGATGATTCAGAAGAAGGTATCCCGAGAGGATACTGAGTGGGAAAAATGCTGGGAAGACACAACGGGTAAAAAACAAGAGTTGACAGATCAAGAAGAGGATGATAAGAAGAGCATAGCACAGGAAAAGAAAATGAAGACAAAAAAATAACAGGACTTTAATTGCATGTATACTAATGCAAGGAGCCTAAGGAACAAAACGGGAGAATTAGAAATCATGGCCAAAAAAGAGAATCTAGACATCATTGGGGTCTTTGAAACATGGTGGAATGAAGAAAACAAATGGGACATAGCACTATCGGGGTACAAACTCTTTCGCAAAGACAGGTCAGGTCAGAAAGGAGGAGGATAGCCCTATACATAATGGATAACATACACTCGACCAGAATGGACACAGCAGCGATGACCAACAAATTGGAATCACTATGGGCTAAAATACTGGGAAGGAATGGGCCCGAGATAAAGATGGGCCTGTACTATCGTCCACCTGGGCAAACCAAAGCAAACGTTGAAGAAATGAAAGCAGAGATGAAGTGAGAATGCAAAAGCGGTAACACGATTATTATGGGAGATTTCAACTATCCCGGGATAGACTGGAGTCTTGGAAACTCAAAATGCGATAGAGAGACCAGATTTCTGGAGGCTATATAGGACTGCTTCATGGAGCAGCTTGTCAGAGAACCGATGAGAGGGAATGCCACTTTGGATCTAATTCTCAATGGGCTAAGAGGACCTGCAAAAGAAGTGGAAGTAGTGGGGCCGTTGGGAAACAATGATCACAATATGATCAAGTTCAAAGTTGAAGTAGGAATATTGAAGGGGAAGAGAACCACAGCAACAACTTTTAACTTCAAGAAAGGAAGCTACAAAGTGATGAGAGTAATGGTAAGGAAGAGACTTAGGAACAGCTCAAAGAAATCGCAGACTGTAGAGCAAGCCTGGTCATTATTCAAGGGCACGGTGAGCAAGGCACAAAGGCCCTGATTCTCCAAAAGTGCGTCCCGATTTTAGGCAGCTGTAGACGTCCTACAGCTGTCTAATCAGCCAATTGGGATGCACGTTTTTTTTAAAAAAATGCTCCCCAGGCAGGCCTGAAGGCGCCTCCGGGAGCCTAGGGAGACCCGCAAGATGCCTAAGCTCGCCTACAGGCCTTAGGCGAACTTAGGTGGCCCTACGCGTCTCCCTAGTAGAGGAAGAGATGCTTAAAATGTAGGCCAGCAAAATGCTGGTCTACATTGTAAGTAGACGCGGCCGCTATACTGATCGCGGCAAGGGATCTCCCTGCTGCAATAAAGTATAGCGGCCGCGGCCGCCTGTCCCATCACCGACAGGAGGATGCCCAACTCCTCCTGTCGGAACCCCGGAATCCCCTCCCTCACCAAACTCGTAATCGCCGACAGGAGGATGCCCAACTCCTCCTGTCGGAACCCCGGAACCCCCTCCCCCCCCAAACTCATAATCGCCGACAGGAGGATGCCCAACTCCTCCTGCCGGAAAGCCCAATGACCCCCCGCCCCAACTAATTTCCCTCCCCCAACTAACCTTTCAATGTTGGTCAGCTGGACGGGTCTTGCTGCCGTCCAGGCGACGGGTCTGCCTCGTGGAAATGAGACGGCACGCCCCTTCCCGGCCCATCCCCGCTAAATCTAAGGCCTGATTGGCCCAGGCTGTAGAAGCCTGGACCAATCAGGCCTTAGGCATAGCGGGTCCGCCCATCCCCACTAATCCTAAGGCCTGATTGGCCAAGGTGCCTAGCCTGGGCCAATCAGGCCTTAGATTTAGCGGGGATGGGCCGGGAAGGGGCGTGCCGTCTCATTTCCACAAGGCAGACCCGTCGGCTGGACGGCAGCAAGACCCGTCCAGCTGACCAACATTGAAAGGTTAGTTGGGGGAGGGAGATTAGTTGGGGCGGGGGGTCGTTGGGCTTTCCGGCAGGAGGAGTTGGGCATCCTCCTGTCGGCGATTATGAGTTTGGGGGGGAGGGGGTTCCGGGGTTCCGACAGGAGGAGTTGGGCATCCTCCTGTCGGCGATTACGAGTTTGGGGGGGGAGGGGGTTCCGGGGTTCCGACAGGAGGAGTTAGGCATCCTCCTGTCGGCGATTACGAGTTTGGGGAGGGAGGGGGTTCCGGGGTTCCGACAGGAGGAGTTAGGCATTCTCCTGTCGGTGATGGGACAGGCGGCCGCAACAACCGCGGCCGCTATACATATTGCAGCAGGGAGATCCCTTGCTGCCATAAGTATAGCGGCCGCGTCTAATTTAACCCGATTCTCTAAAAACGCCGGTTACAGAATCGGCGTTTAGTATAGGACGCCTCTCCCGGGCGGCCTGCCTGGGGAGCATTTTTTTTAAAAAACGTGCATCCCGATTGGCTGATTAGACAGCTGTAGGACGTCTACAGCTGCCTAAAATCGGGACGCACTTTTGGAGAATCAGGGCCAAAATCTGTATATCCCCAGATTTAGAAAAGGATGCAAAAAGAGCCAAACAAAAGACCCGGCATGGATAGCTAAAGAAGTGAAGAAAGCGATAGGAGACAAGAAACATTCATTCCGGAAATGGAAAAAGGACAAAACCGGGGAGAACTGGAAAGAGCACCTCATGATTAGAAGAGCAAAAAGAGAATATAAAAAGAGGCTATCCAGGGAAGCATGAAATTTCAAACCGTTCTTCAGATATGTTAAAGGAAAGCAGCTGGCAAGGGAGGAGGTGGGACCGCTGGATGACGGCAATAGGAAAGGAGTGGTGAAGGAGGAAAAAGAAGTGGCGGATAGACTAAACATATTCTTTTCGTCAGTATTTACAAAAGAGGCTCATCCAACGTGCCGGAACCTGAAAAAATATTCAAAGGAGATCAAGCAGAAAAATGGAGGTAAGCCTTGAAGATGTACGGAAGCAGATAGATAGATTAAAAACTGACAAATATCTGGGCCTGGACGGAATCCACCCTAGGGTATTGAAAGAACTAAAGGAGGAAATAGCAGAACTACTACAGCAGATTTGTAATCTATCCCTGAAAACAGGCGTGATCCCGGAGGATTGGAAGATACTAATGTTACGCCCATCTTTAAAAAAGGATCGAGAGGTGACCCGGTGAACTACAGACCAGTAAGTTTGACTTGGTTTCAGGGAAGATGGCGGAAGCGCTGATAAAAGACAACATTGACGAGCATCTAAAAAGAAATAAACTGATGAAAACGAGCCAACATGGCTTCTGCAAGGAAGATCATGACTATCAAACTTACTATACTTCTTCAAAGGAATTAACAAACGGATGGACAAAGGGGACCCCCATAGACATCGTATACTTAGATTTCCAAAAAGCCTTTGACAAGGTACCCCATGAACGCCTACTACGGAAATGAAGAACCATGGGGTGAAAGGAGATGTACATAGATGGATCAAAAATTGGTTTGCAGGTAGAAAGCAAAGGGTAGGAGTTAAGGGCTACTACTCGGACTGGAGGAGGGTCACGAGTGGTGTTCCGCAGGGGTCGGTACTCGGACTGCTGCTGTTCAATGTATTTATAAATGATCTTGAAACAGGGACGAAATGTGAAATAATAAAATTTGCAGATGACTCCAAACTATTTAGTGGGGTTAGGACTAAAGAGGAATGCGAGGATTTACAAAGGGACCTGAACAAACTAGGAGAGTGGGTGACGAGATGGCAGATGAAGTTTAATGTAGAGAAATGTAAAGTCTTGCATGTAGGAAACAGAAACCCACAGTCCAGCTATATGATGGGAGGGCTGGTAATGGGTGAAAGTACCCAAGAAAAGGACTTGGGGGTAATAGTGGACAACACAATGAAACCGTCGGCACAGTGCGCAGCGGCCTCTAAGAAGGTGAATAGAATGCTAGGTACTATCAAGAAAGGTATTACAACCAGAACGAAAGAAGTTATCCTGTTGTTGTATCGGGTGACGATGCGCCCACATCTGGAGTACTGCATCCACTACTGGTCGCCTTACCTTAAGAAGGATATGGCGATATTCAAGAGGGTTCAGAAAAGAGCGACACGATTGATAAAAGGTATGGAAAACCTTTCATATGCTGAAAGATTGGAGAAACTGGGTCTCTTTTCCCATTAAAGTGGAGACTTAGAGGGGACATGATAGAGACTTACAAGATCATGAAGGGCATGGAGAAAGTGGAGAGGGACAGATTCTTAAAATGTTCGAAAATCACAAGAACGAGGGCATTCGAAAAAATTTAGAGGGGACAGATTCAGAACCAATGCCAGGAAGTTCTTCATCACCCAAAGGGTGGTGGACACCTGGAATGCGCTCCCAGAGGGTGTGATAGGACAGAGTACAGTTTTGGGGTTCAAGAAGGGATTAGATAATTTCCTGAAGGAAAAGGGGATAGAAGGGTATAGATAGAGGATTACTATACAGGTCCTGGATCTGATGGGCTGCCGCATGAGCAGACTGCTGGGCATGATGGAGCCTTGGTCTGATCCAACAGAGGCACTGCTTAAGTTCTTATGATAAAAAAAGGTACAAAGGGGGAGGGGGTGATTAAAAAGGTACAAGGGGGCTATGATTACTAAGGTACAAGGGGGCTATGATAAAAATGTACAAAGGAGGGTCTATGATAAAAAAGGTACAAGGGGTATGATTAAAGGTACAAGGGGGGTATGATTAAAGGTACGGGGGATGATTAGAAAAGGTACTGGGGGTACTTGGGGGATGATTTAAGGTATATGGGGAGTATGGGGCCTACCTGCCTGCCTGTCACTAGGCCACTAGGCCTGCCTGCTCTGTGCCATGTCCCTGCCCGTCCCAGCCTACCACTAGACCACCAGAGGGGGACAGGGTACAGAGCCTGGCAAGGAGGGTGGAGTTGGGTACAGAGCCTGGCAGGGAGAATTTGGTTCAGAAGTCTTTTTTCTTGTTTTTCTCCTGTAAATATAGGGTGTGTCTTATGGTCAGGTGCGTCTTATGGAGTGAAAAATACGGGGTTTTTTTTTCTGAGGCCCTCCAAATACCTACAAATCCAAAATGTGGCCCTGCAAAGGGTTTGAGTTTGAGACCACTGTTCTACAACTATCTGCTCTCATATAAACCCAGCTATTTCCACCTGGCAAGCAACTCTTTTCTCTTGCTACTTTTGATTCTACCAGGGACACTTACTTCTGAAAAATGCCCCTTGTTAAAGTATAGGCCAACTTATAGGAGATCTCTTGGGATAGTCTCCACAGTCACACTGTGAACTCAGCCAAGGTCCACCCACCCCTAGGCTTACATTACATAGATAGACTTACCCTCCACCTGTTGCCCAACCTAGTTTGACAAAGAATGAAGGTAATAAAATAAAAAATATAATTCAACAACCCAAATGCTAAACCCTACACTTATAATAATCTTGCCCATCATGTGATGTCCTATGCTAGTTATGATCAACCAGGGCAGATATGCTGACTCCAAAAGATCCTCCCAACAATCTGGGAGGAATCAACTATTTTCTCATACATCCCACAACAACAACAAAAAAAAATCTATCACCCACATAAACTCCAGATCAGTAAATAACAAACACATCATACAAAGACCTCACAAATAAAACTGGGACATATTCCTAATTACTAAAACCTGGCTTAAAGACAATGATAGTTACACTAGGTATATTTCTCTTAGGCCAGAAGGGGTACACACATCATTGTCAGGGGGTACGCAGCACCAGTGCTGTATGTCTCCCAACTTCCTTCTGCCATTTTGTAGCTCCCACCTTCCTCATCTTCTCTCTCCAACCTCCTTCCCCCCCCCTCAAACCAGGCAATTCACTGTGTGCTTTCAACTTCATCATATAGCTGCCGCTAACGTTAGTTTAGCTGGTGATTCCATCAGGCAGCCTTTGGGCCTTTTCTAGGCCGGCTCATCTCCAATGAAAGAGAAAGTTGCATCACTAGAGGCAGGCCAGCCTAGCAAAGGCCCCAAGACTGCCTGATGGAACACAGTTAAACTAATGCTAGCGGCATCTGTGTAAGGAAGTTAAAAGCACAGTGAGCTGCCGCTAGAGAGAAGAGAGGTTCTGCTGGACATGAGGAAGGACTGGGGGAAGGGAGATGGGGTACTGCTGGACATGGGGAGAGGGAGAGGTGCTGCTAGACAAGGGTGAGGGAAAGGGAAGGGAGAAGAGAGGCTGTTGGACCTGGCAGAAGGGGAGGGGAAGGGATAGGTGGGCTGCTGAACTTGAAGGAGAAAGGGAGGGAAAAGAAAGGTGCTGCACGTTGGAGGGGAGGGTGATTTGGTGCATGGGGAGACAACATATTAGTTGTGAATGGGGTTGGGGGAGGGAAGGAAGGAAGGAAAATTGTTGCAGGATGAGTGAGAGTGATGAGAGGGGGAGAAAGGACATGGTGTAGAGAAGGAGAAATGATGCATGGGGAGATAGCATATTGTGAGTGGGGTTAGAGAGAGATGGACTGGGGGTAGGAAGAATGGATGTAATAAGAGGGAAGGGGCAAGGAGAAAGAGAGAAAGCTTGTAGGAGGCATAAAGTGTTGTACTTATGGAGAGAGAGGGGGAGAGTTGGATGGGGAGGGCATTAAGGAGGGAAAGAGAAATGTCACACTCAGGAAGGGGGAAGGGCAGAGAGTAAAAAGTTGGACTCATGGATAGAGAGATAGATATGTTGGTTGGGGGAGGGAATGTGGACTGGAGGAGAGGAAGCATGCAGGAGGCAGAAAGAAATATTAGATGCACAGTCAGAAGGAAGTGCAACCAGAGATTCATGAAATCACCAGACAACAAAGGTAGGCAAAATGATTTTATTTTCAATTTAGTGATTGAAATGTGTCAGTTTTGAGAATTTATATCTGCTGTCTATATTTTGCACTATATTTGTCTATTTTTCTATAGTTGAAAAACACAAAAAACAAATATAAATGATAATTTACATTTTCTCTGCTTACAGTGTGCTTTGTGATTTGGTTTTTTTAAAAAATCTTGTGGTTACCGTTATGTATTAATAAGATTATGATGTGTGTATATGAAAAATGGATGGAAGAAATTGCATTACAATTAGTACTATTATTATGTGGGTGGGGTCAGGGGCAGAGCTTGGACAGGGGTACTCAGTTGATATTTGTTAGACTTAGGGGGTACTTGGCTTGAAGAAGTTGAGAAACTTTGCCTTAGGCTATCACATTTTAGCAGGCTCCTGTACACACAAAAAAGGAGTAACAGACATTATCTGCCCATGACCAATGGATTCCAGGGAAATATATATTGGTACCAGACCCCAATATGTGTCTCATTAGGATAAAAACATATTGAAAAAACATGTACTGTTAAGATAACTGGCAAATTGCAACCTAGAAACTATATTTGTTTGTATTAAATCCCTAATTCGTATAAAGTTAGGGTACAACCTTGTATTGTAATCTTGTTTGTAATTATGACCATTTAACCCTACTCTCTCTTTTCTATCTTTTAACCAGTTCTTAATTCATAATAGGACATTACCTCCTATCCCATCACTTTCTAATTTCCTCAGGATTCTTTCATGTTGTACTCCAGATACACAATATTGACTGGTTCACTTTTATCCAATTTTATTCACCTATTCAAAGAAATGCAGTAGACTGGTGAGGCAAGATTTCCCTAAACCAAATCCATGTTTGCTTTGTCTCATTAATCCATGCTTTTGTATATACTCTGTAATTTTATAATATTCTCTACTATGTTGCCTGGGACTGATGCCAGACTTACCTCTGGAACCCTTGTTAAGAATTGGCGTTATATTGGCCACCCTCCAGTCTTCTGGTACCATGCTGGATTTTAAAGATAATTACAAATTGCTAACAATAGCTCTGTAAAGTTTTTTTTCTTTCTTTCTATCTGTAGTCTGGAATATATACAATCCAGTCCAGGTAGACCACATCTAGTGCACCTCCTCTATCCTATTCTCTGGTCACCCAATCAAAGAAGTCAGGTTCGTTTGGCACAATTTCCCCATGGTGAAGCCATGTTGTCTCAGATCTTGTAGCCCATATGATTCTAGGCAGTTCCCTATTTTTACCTTCAACAGAGCTTCTGTTATCTTTCCAACCACTGAAGTGAGGCTCACCGGCCTGTAATTTCCAACTTCTTCTCTGTTGCCACTTTTGTGGAGAGGGGCCACATTTGCTCCTCTATTCCCAAGAAATCTCTCCCATCTCCAGTGATATTTTGAACAAATCAGCAAGTGGTTCTATAAAAACATCTCTGAGTTCCTTCAATACCCTAGGGTAGATTTTGTCCAGTCCCTTGGCTTTGTCTATTTTTAGTTTTTCCAGTTGTTCATAAACACTTTGTTCTGTGAATCATGTGATATCTACCGTACTCCACTCCCATATATACCCTTGTCAGCCAACTGTCATCCTTCTCCAGACTTTTCTTCTGTGAACACAGACATATTTGTTTAGCATGTCCACCTTTTTTCCTCCTCACTTTCGACATAACAGTTCTCAGCATCTTTCAGTCTCATAATTCCATTTCTAGTCTTCCTCTTTTCTCCTCTTCTTACATCTCTAGCCAATTTTTCTTCATCCTGCTTTTTTGCCAATCATATTTCTCTCTTCACTTTTTTGAGTGTTACCTGGTCTTTTTCTGTGTTTCTCTTCTGCTCTTTTGTATTTCTTGAACATCACCTCTTTTTGCCTTTATTTTTTCAGCGACCTGTTTTGAGAACACACAAAAAAAGGTACAGCATTGTAAATACGTTTGAAATGAAGACTGATATTAAAATCATTTTGCACACATGGGGGAACCAACCAGGAACCAGTTAATGAATTAGAATGATCACAACAATAATTTTCAGTTTGTGATGTACATGTAGTTTGTCAAAGTGAATGTCACACAACTCACATCACAAACCTGATCATATTTTCTTGTCTCAACTTGGGAGGCCAGGCATGATGGTTCAGAGTTGACAAAAATTTCAAATTTATATGCTAGTAGAAAAAAGCAATTAGCTTGAGTCAAAGTGCTAGTCCTAGATTTTGCTCTATAATCCTAATCTAATAGCAAGTAAATCAAAATAACAGCAGTCTTTTTCACTCTCTCTTGTGGTTATTTCAGAATAAATTCTCTCTACTGTATATAAAATAGTAGCAATCAGCCTCCTGTGTTTTCTGTACTCAGTTGTCGCCTACATTTTTTGTGCACAAAAGAAGGCAATTAGCAAGCATGAAAAGCAACACAGAGAAGAAACATAAGAGACCATTTACTCTTTCAACACAGTACGTTTTTTTATAGTTTGGCTTCTCAGAAGTTGATTGTCATTGTGATATAGAATGCTTAATAAAGACCTAGCTGGCTACATACAATCCTTTGAACTGTATCCAATTTATCCTGATCAATTTAGCCACCCATGTTTTATCTATATGGCTGCATCAAGCCAAATAAATTGATGGCTTGTGGCTAGCAGAGATTTTTAACACTAGTCTCCTACTTTAGCCATTCAAAACCAGGCACTGCAATAACAAGCCTGAATTTATCAAACTCTCCTAAAATCTCTATACAAAAGAACTAAAACCTACTCATATACCCTGATTACCCCCTCCCTTCTGCCTCCATTTCAATAAATATAGGGCTCCTTTTAATAATAATAATTATTATTATTTTATTCTTATATACCGCTAAAGCCGTGGTTGTTCGAGGCGGTTTACAACAAAGAAGAGCTGGACAAACAGCAAATACAGGTACAATGTAAGATCATCAAAATACAGGACAGCATGATACAGAGGTGAGGTATAAGAGATTTTGGGAACAATTTGATTAGGGTTGGAGAGGAGAGGCTTGAGAGGACTTGGTTACAAATTGGTTAAACAAGTTTGTGTTTACAAGTTTTCTGAAACTTAGATAGGATTAGGAGTGCGTGATAATGTTACCCAGCTAATCGTTCAGTTGACCTGCTTGGAAGGCAAGTGTTCTGTTCAGGTATCTTTTGTAACGGTAGGCCTTTAGTGTTGGATGGTTAAATAGGTGTAGTCTGCATGTGGGTCTGGATGGAAATTCTAAGTTGAAATGGGGAACCAAGTATAAGGGGGCCGAACCTAGAATGGATTTGAAACAGAGGCAGGCAAATTTGAACACCACTCTCGCTTCGAGGGGCAGCCAGTGGAGTTTTTGGTAGTAGGGAGTTAGATGTTCCCATTTTTTTAACCCAAAGATCAATCGGATTGCCGAGTTTTGGATGATTCGGACTCTTTGAGTGAATTTTTTGAAAGACCCCAGATAGATGATGTTACAGTAGTCGAGTGAGCTTAGAATGGAGGATTGTATCAGTAAGTGGAGTGAGATAGTATCGAAGTACTTTCTGATAGTTCTCAGTTTCCACAATGGTGAGAAGCCTCTTCTGACCAGCGAGTCTGTGTGCGCTTCAAGGGTAAGGTAGCGATCCAGAGTAACTCCCAGAATTTTTATGGAATCCGCAATCGGAAAGACTAGACCATTCAAGGAAACTGATGAATCTTTGATTTTGTCGTTCGGGCTCGCCAGGAAGAATTTGGTTTTTTCTGATTTGAGTTTTAATTTGAAATCGGCCATCCATAGTTCGATTTTCTTTAAGATGGATGCCAGGTGATTCTTCGTCTCGGGTGTTAGGTTTGTTAGGGGAAAGATAATGGTGATGTCATCGGCATAGATGTAAAATTTGATTTTTAAACTTTGCAATAGGTTCCCCAGTGCGGCCAGGTAAATGTTGAACAGAGTGGGGAATAGGGGTGAGCTCTGTGGGACTCCGCATGAGTTTATCCAGCTGAAGGAATGAGTGTTGTCGCTGTAAACTTGGTAAGATCGTTTACTCAGAAAACCCTGGAACCATTTTAATACGTTACCAGAGAGACCGATTGACTCAAAACAGTCCATAAGAATAGCATGATCAACTAAGTCGAAGGCACTACTTAGGTCAAATTGCAGGACCAGTGCACTTGTGCCCTGGCTAAATAAACTGTGGAGGGAATTTAGCAGTGAGACAATAACCGTTTCAGTGCTGTGCACGGAACGAAAACCTGACTGGTTGTCATGTAGTATACTGAATTTGTCCAGATAGGTTACTAAATCCTGGTTGACTAGGCCTTCCATCAATTTTACAAAGAAGGGAATGTTTGCAATGGGTCTGTAATTAGAAGACAGTTTAATTGAATCTTTGGGATTTTTTACTATCAAAGTGATCAGGATCTGGCCTAGGGACTCTGGAAAAGTACCTGACCGTATAAGGGAAGAAAGCCAAATGTGTAGCTTGGTTTTGAAGGTGACCGGGGTGACTTTCATCACATTTGGTGGGCAACAGTCTAATTTGCAATAGGAATCAGCATATTTAGAATAGAACTTGCAGAATTGTTGCCAGGTGGGGATGGTAAAAGTGTTCCAGATCATGTCTACCCTAGGTTCATCATTGAGTTGAGCAACTGGGTAGTTCAGATGGTTGGATGTAGGGACCGAAAGGGTGGATCTCAGGTTGGAGATTTTACTGTTGAAAAATTTGGCTAGGGCATTGGCCGGAGGTGGGGAGTCTAGAGTAGGACGGGTTAAGGTTTGAATGTCGTAAAGATTTTTAACTAGTTTGAAAAGATTGTTGATGTCGGTATCTGGAGAACCGATTTTTAGTGATGAGTGTTTTGTACTCTTTTAATTTTGTTCTCCAGTTCACTCTCTCTTGGCTGTCTCCAGATTTCAGCCATATTCTTTCAAGTTTTCGTAACTCCCATTTCGCCATTCCTAGTTCGGCGTCGAACCAGCCGTCCAAATTTTTGTTTCTCAATTTCCTTGATTTTATGGGGGCCATTTTGTTTAGGATTTTCGTGCTCAGATTGGTCCAGGAGTCTACTGTAAATGAGTCAGGATCTGGGTTGGCAGCAATGTCGTAGTGTGACCAGAATTCCACTGGATTTACCAAACCTTCTGTGGCTACCACTTTTTTGATCCTTTTTGCTACTTGGAATTGGATGGGGAGCATCTTGTTTGCCAGCTGAGTTGGAAGTTGAATAATCGGTGGTCTGACACATAAGGAATCAGTCCAAGTGGATTGCTCCCAGAGAATTTTGGGGTAGGCTTGTTCTTTGAAGGAGAAGGTAACTAGGTCTAGTTGGTGACCTTTTTGATGGGTCTTTTCTGGAGTTGGTATGAAGAAGTCTAGTGGAGTCTTTGGGGTCAGTCAGCTCTACCTGTTCTAGGTGAATGTTCAGGTTGCCGGTTGTAGGGACCTGAAATTGAGTTTGTGAGGAGGAATTCATAGAAGTTGTCTTTGGCGATAGACCATTTCTTAGGAGGGATGTAAAATAGCGTGATAATTAAGCCATCTTCTAACAGGCACGACTGGAGTTTACAGGAGAAAATTTCGAGATCCGATGAGGATTTTGAGGCTAAGATGGAGGACTCGAAATGAATCTTTTGCTATGATGGCTAGTCCTCCCCCTCTTCCCCAGAATCTGGGATGAGATATAATTTTGAACCCAGGTGGGAGACACTCATGAATTATGATGTCATTGTCGGAGATCAACCATGTTTCAGTTAAAAGAACAAAGTCAGGGTTGGTCTCCTCAAGCCAATCTTTAACCAGCTGTGATTTGTTCCTGATAGATCGGATGTTTAAGTAGAAACCCTGAACCTTTAGGTGGTGGGGAGAGTTGGTAGGTACTGAGTAGGGAACTTTCGTCAACCGTTAGCGTTTTTAGCGCATGCTAGCCGAAAAATTACCATCTGCTTAAAAGGAGGTGGTAGCAGCTAGCATACGCTAAGTGTACGCTAAAACCGCTAGCGCATCTTTGTAAAAGGAGCCCATAGTATCTACAGATTTATTGATGCAGTTTCCAACATGGGGGCAGGGTGGAACTAAGAGAATTCCCTGCATACTTCATCATATAAATAAAGTATTCAAATTCTGGTGCCATCTTGCTAACAGACATCCAAGTTTGCTAGACATCCAATCACATTGTGAAGTAAATATCGATGCTAGAATAAATTATTTAGATGTGTGTAGATGGCTAGAAATTGAAATCCAAAGGGGGATGTATGTTGCTGTGGTTTGGATGGATAGAAATATATATTTTCCCATTTACAATGGGAATACATCTATATTTCAATTAATTTTCATGTTGGCTTTTCCATCTACTCCAAAGTGACCATAAGTTCTACAAAAATGCTTGTTTTGGGCTTAATACAATGGAGGGGGGTTAAAGCTCTTAATTTTCCATATATTTGGTTACTATTTAAAGATTAAAAAATAGCAACAAAAACGTATAGATTTCCTTGCTAATTAGTATCATTTACATATTTTTAACTTTTTTTTTTTACTGGCCTATTCTATGTAAAGCTGCTGTCATGCCTTCAAGGATGCTGCAAAATCACCACTTCCACTTTAACCTTCTATGAGGGGCTGCTGAAAAGTTCTTCGCTCAGCCAAGAAGAGAATGATTTGGAACCATGAAACTTAAAAAGTTATTCCATATGTTTCATTTCATTTCATCTCTTTGAAACGAAAAGTGTCAAGAAAAGTGTGCAATAACTTGGAAGTCTCATGGCTCCATCATTCTCTTCTTGGTTGGGCTGAGAAATTTTCAGTGGCCCCTCATTGTAACTTCCATGCTGAAACGTCTCAGTGATGCCACTCATTTTTTGTTATATATTTCTATAAAATCTGTGCTATTGATAATGATTTGGCAAATACACGTGTATTTGCCAATGTCTTTATCCTGTATGTATATTAGAAAAGGGTCTATATCCAACAAAGCTTTTTGCAAAATAATGCATAATGTAATGTAAACATCTTGATCTGGATATTCCATTTCCCATATTCAGTCCCTGGTCAAAATTAGGCTTTGAGCCGCTCTTTCAAAGCACAGACAAACCTTCACCAGATACAGAATAGTTGATCAGAGATATGCAGAAAAAGCCCCCCAAAACCTAAAATGGAAACCCCAAAAGCTGCACTGTCTACAGTGTTCCATTGACATTCTTGTGAGGGATTGATTAATTATTTGACTGGGTAGAATAGAGAGTTGCGTGGGGACAGAAATCCCACCGTCCCGCCAAAGTCCCACCCGTCCCCGCGAGGAATCCCTCCATCCCCACCCGTCCCTACGAGGAATCCCCTCCGTTCCCGCGAGGAATCCCCTCCGTCCCTATAAACTACAGAAATAGTTATTTCATTTAATTATGCTACTGAATTAAAGGCTCTGGTAGAAACCCATTTAAAAATAAGCAAAAAGACTTTATTAATTTGGAAATATTAATTGGGAAGAATACATACTTTGTAAATGGGTTTCTACCAGAGCCTCTAATGTTTATAAATTTTTATCAATGCAACTAATATACTACTTTATCCTAAAGCAAAAAAAAAAAAGAATTTTTTTCCTACCTTTGTTGCCTGGTTTCTGCTTTCCTCATGTTCTCATTCAATTCCTTCCATCTACTGTCTCTCTTCTCTCTGCGTCCTCCATTTGCTCTGTTACTGTGCCTCTCCCTTTCTCCCCCTTCCCAAATTGGTCTGGCACCCATCTTCCTCCCTCCGCTCCCCCCATAGTCTGGCATCTCTGTCTTCTTCCCTGCCAGCCTTTTCTCCCCACTCTCTCTTCCCCATTTCCTTTCAGTGTCCTTCTCCCCCCCCATCTTCCCCATGTCCTGTCAGGCAGCATCTTTCTCCCCCCTCTGCCTTCCACATGTCCTTTCAGCGTCCTTATCCTCCCCCATCTTCCCATGTCCTTTCAGCGTCCTTCTCCACCCCTTTGTCTTCCCCATGTGCTTTCAGCATCCTTCTCCACCCCTTTGTCTTCCCCATGTGCTTTCAGCGTCCTTCTCCCCCCTTTGTCTTCCCCATGTGCTTTCAGCATTCTTCTTCCCCCCTCCCGTCTTCCCCATGTCCTTTCAGCGTCCTTCTCCACCCCTTTGTCTTCCCCATGTGCTTTCAGCGTCCTTCTCCCTCCTCTGTCTTCCCCATGTGCTTTCAGCATCCTTCTTCCCCCCTCCCATCTTCCCCATGTCCTTTCAGCGTCCTTCTCCACCCCTTTGTCTTCCCCAGTGCTTTCAGCGGCCTTCTCCACCCTCAGTTTTACCCATTTCCCTTAAGCGTCTTTTCTTCTCCACTCCACCTTTCCTCCCATTCTCCCTCCCTGCCCCTTATCTTTGTGGCACTTCCCCATCTGACCGACAACAGAACAGGCCCGGTCGGACAAACCTCCCTGTCCTGTAGTCGCGAATCTAAATTACCTTCTTACAGCAGCTGGAGTATTGAAGCTGCTGTAAGAAGATAATTTAGATTTGCGGCTACAGGGCAGGGAGGTTTCTCTGCCGGGCCTGTTGTCGGTCGGTCGGTGGAAGCGCCAAAAGGGTAAGGGGACCTGACCGGCTGTGCACACTCCCCCCATCCCAAAGGAACTTGGTTTATTTATGTTACCTATGTAGAACTGTGTCAAAGGCTTTGCTGAAGTCTAAGTACACCATATACTGTACAGTGCTCATCCTTAATCCACGGGCTACTGGGCTTGATGGACCATTGGTCTTACCCAGTAAGGCTATTCTTATGTTCTTAACTAGAGAGCTGCATGGGGACGACGGGAATCCCGCGGGTTCCCCTTTGGGTCACGGGGATCCCATGGGGATGCCTCCTAGGGTCGCGGGGATCCCGTGAGGACACCCCCTAGGGTCACGGGGATCCCTGGGGACGCCTCCAAGGGTCGCGGGGTTCCTGCGGGGTTGGATTGCACTCGAGGCTAGTCTCTTTCTCCTTACCTGCCCTGCCGCAGCACACAGCTAAACGGAAGTCTTCCCGATGTCAGCACTGACGTCGGAGGGAGGGCTTAAGCAAAGCCCTCCCTTCCTCCGACATCAGCGCTGACATCGGGAAGACTTCCGGTCGGCTGTGTGTGGCAGGGCAGGTAGGGAGAAGGCAGTGGTGTACCAAAGCGGGGGGTGTTCCGCCCCGGGTTCAGCCATGTTAATGCTGCAGGTGGTGGCAAACAAAGCAGGTTTGATGGACTAGGAGAGGGGAAGGAAGGGAGAAGAGAAAGTGGTACTGGACCTGGAAGGGGGAGGGGGTGTTGAGGGAAAGATAGGGAGGGAGTTGTGCTGGACACATGATGGGGCAGCTGTTAGAAGAGGGAGTGGTTCTGGACTCATGGAGAGTCTATGGGTAGAAGAGGAAATGGTGCTGGACTCAAGAGGGGTGGCGGGCTGAAGGAAGAAGAGAATGAGTTTCTGGATTTGCATAGTGGGGAACGATGATGTGATGGACCCAAAGGAGGGAGTGAGGTGGAAGGAGGGGATGGTGCTGAACGTGCAGGGGAAGGGAAACAGGAGAGGTGACAGACAGTAGGTGAGGTAACTGGGGAGAGAGGAGGAAGAGGGCAGAGCACTGTAGGAGGTGCTGGGTAGAAGGGGATATGATGGACCATGGAGGACTGATGGAAAGGGGAAATGGCAGGACCACAGGGGGAATTAGAGACTGATTAAGAGAAAGGGAGAGATGCTGGTCCCACAGGAGATGCAGATATACAAACCCTGGTGTTCTCCTTCCCGGGTTATGAAGATTTTGCTCAACTACTGCATGTGTTTGTTTTATCCCACTTAGATTACTGCAATGCGCTACTAGTGGGCTTACCCGCAAAAACCCTCTTCCGTCTCCAAGTCGTACAAAACGCTGCAATCCAACTCCTAAAAAACCTAGGCTTCTGCAACCATGTCACCCCTGCACTAACATCCATGCACTGGCTGCCTATCCAAAAATACTGCACCTTCAAAGCCTTGGTTCTAGCCATCAAGACCTTCCATAACATGATACCGAACTACATGACATCAAAATTACAAATTTACGTCCCAAACCGAGCACTGAGATCTCAAGCAGAGAAACGGCTTGCCTTGCCACCTGGCCACTCACTCATAACCGAAACAGCCTGCAGACGCTCCTATTCACAATTTATACCTAGATTATGGCACATCGTCCCCACATCCATTAGATTGCTAGACAGTCTTTGGAACTTCAGGAAGGTCGTGAAAACCTTCCTCTTTACAAATCCAGCTCTTTAATGACTGAAGCATCCACTCCTGGTTAAATGGAACTCAAAGGCATCTCCTGGTACAACAAATGGACTCCCACTGTAACTAAAATGCTACCAAATATAACTTAAACAGTTACTAACCCTACTAAACACTCCAAGCATAATCAAATTATGCCACATACTAAAATTCAAATGTCATTCCCAGTAAAACCTATCTCTGCTACCCACTGGAACCCAACTGATGTATTACCTTTATGTTCTGTCAGTACTATGAATACTGAAACATCAATCTACGCTATGTTTGTATTATCTATTCTGTGAATGTTGCAATATCTACTAAGCTATGTCTGACAAGTATGTACTTTTCACTTATGGCTGTCCTGTCTATACTGTGAATGCACTTTTGTAACCCATTCTGGGCCCAATAAATAAATGTAGATGGTAGATCACACTTAGTAGGCTTTCACTTCTGCTGTGTAGTTTGCCGCCTACACATATGAACATGAGTACATAAGTAAAGTCATACTGGGTCAGACCAATGGTCCATCTAGCCCAGTATCCTGTTTCCAGCAATGGTAAATCCAGGTCAAAAGTTCCTGGCAGAAACCGAAATAGTAGCAACATTCCATACTACCTATCCTACTACTACTACTTATCACTTATATAGTACTGAAGGCATACACAACACTGTACATTTTGACATTTATAGACAGTCCCTGCTTGGAAGAGCTTACAATCTAACTTGGACAGAAAACAAGACAGATACAGAACCCAAGGTGAGAGGAGTTAGGAGTCGAAAGCACTCTCAAAGAGGTGAGGTTTTTAAATGGCTCTATCCAAGAGCAAGCAGTGGCTTCTCTCATGTCTGTCTCAATAAATGAACAAGTCAATAAAAAATAAAAGAACCAATTGGAACAATAAATAATGTAAATGCTGGTAAAACAAACATAAGGATGGTTTACCCAGCCAATATAAAACACAAGGCTTACCAAACCAGCAACAACTAATAAAATTAAATATATAAATGTAGTCCTGGCATCTTGACCAACCACACAGTGGGGGCTCTGGCCAGCTTTTTGGGGTCGGGGTCTCACCTGCCCCGAGCCAGTGCTCACATGGAAAACAATTGGATATTTTCACAATCACTCACAATTCTTACAGGAGCTTAGGTATATGCTAGGGCTGGATAAATCTGGTGGGCCAGAGGACTTGTGATCCCGGATTCAATCACAATGCTCAATCTTCACTGGTTCCTTCCTTCACAGTAAACCAGCAGGAGGCTAAGTTGCAATTAAAACTTTAATGTTTAATGAACAGTTGATAGTAGAAACTCCAAACTATTTACATACAGCTTCAGGTGTGTTGGCAGTCAGCAAGATTCCAGATCAGCAAACACTCAATAATTTTTAATAGTCTCTGTCCTCTCCTCGGGAAACTCTCAGAAAATGAAGTCCTGCTGTTTCTGCTTTGTTGAACTACCTGGGTTCCCTCTAACTCTTCACTGACTTTTGCAGATAGCAGCTTTAGACTCTATCCCCTTTAAATTCCTCCCTTCAGGAATCTCCCTTGGTTCATGGGATTTGATGGGAGAACAAAAAAGAACAACTAAAAACCTCTGTTTTCTTCTCAGTTCCTTCCAAAATTTTTTCAGGAGTCTCTAGGCTCTGAAGGGAGAAAGAAACAACCGGAAGCCTAGTTTACCCTTTCTCCTTCCCTTTTATAGCCTCCCCCTCCCTCCTAGGAAAAGAAACCTCCTGCTCCTCCCACTAGATTCTTCTAGCCTAGTTCACCAACTTAGTGACCCCCTGGAAAATCCCACACTACTGCTCTGCTGGAAAAGGCATTATCCAGGAGGTGGGGGGGGGGGGGGGGTCACATAACTCTAGGTGAAAAGGTGCTAGCTAATAAAACCATGAATGATAAAAAGTAATCCAGCAAAACAATAGAAAACTAAGGGCCCCTTTTACAAAACCACAGTAGAATTTTCCCATGGCAAATGCACCAAAGGCCTTAGGAAATGAATGGGTTTCGGTGCATTTTCCGCAGAAGAATCAATGTCACAGCTTTGTAAAAGGGGCCCTAAGTTGGTACTTAAAACAAACCAGTAAAATTCCACTCGCATGGTCCTTTTCCAGGGACAGTCTCTGAAGCTGCTCAGACAACCTTGCTCTCACAACCTAACTTCATTTGTACTACACATACATATGCAATGGAGAGTGGAAAACAACTAAATTCACTCAGTTTGTATGAAACACCTTATCAAAAAGAGAATAAAAGGGTAAAATAAAATCTCATAGTAGTGTTGTCTTGATTGGTAAAGTCTGTGGTGATACTGTCTGAGTCTCAAAATACATTTCAATATACATTTCAAAATACATTTCAATAAAGAAAATATTTAAAAATATAAAGAAAAAAAAATACATCTATAGCTAAAAGTAAATTCATAATTAAATAGAAATCACATAAATATCTAAAAACAGCCACATTATACAATGATAACCAAAGGAGTTACTATACATAATTACTATACATACATTACTATACTATACATAATTACTATACATAATATAAACCAAAATATCTGAAAACAGCATAAAAGGTGCAACCAATCCTGTGGAAGTAGCAAATATGATAGAATGGTCATAAAAACACAGATAAATCTATTTCTTAGTTTAGTCCATGAGAGGTCATAGTGTTGAATCTATAAATAAACCTCTATTCAGGCTGCAAAAGCAGCTTGTCCAGATCTCCTCCTCTCCATAAGGGACATGGCATACTGACTAAAAAAAAGAAAAAGAAACACATGGAGCTCGATATTCAGATATGGAACACAAAAAAAAGGGACAGAAACCCCACGTAAAGTCAAATACCAAAAGAGCAAGTGGGGAGTGAGATAGAGCACTTCAACCTTGGAGTAGACAATCTTTATTTGTAGAAACTGACTTACAAATATAATACATATAAAATCATATAAAAAGTCCTGTAGATGACCCACTCGTTTTGCAACCCCTCCAAGACCTATATATTATATCCCTGAAGCAGGCCTCCATTTGGAGGCTGAAACATGGACCATATCTTATCTTCAGAACTTTTGGGGGCTGTCTTTGGAAGGGGGCTAGGGGATTGGTGGGTGGGAGGGAGACAGGAAATAGGAATCTTCTTGCCAATTCTACTGATCGTGGCAGCAGAATCCCCTATCAGCTGATTGGGGCTGGGTGCAGAGTCTGACAGGGAGAGGCTGGGTGTAGGGGGGTAGGGAGATAGGAAGGAAGGGAAGACAGATTCTCAGGTGGTTGGGAAAGATAGATATTGCACGTACTGGGAGAAGGTTTGGTAGGACAAATGCATGGGCTAGGAAAGGAAGAAAAGAAAAGAGAGATGCTGCACAGGTGGAGTAGTGGGAAGGGAGAGAAAGAAATGCTGCCGGTGGGGGAAGGAAAAGGAACAGAAAATTGTTGGACATAGGTGTGTGGTGTGAGAGAGAAAAAGAGATGATGTATATGGGGAAAGGAAGAAAGATGGAGAATTGTTGAACATGATAGTGGTGGAGAAAAAGGAGGGAGAAATGTTACACTGGGAGGGAAGAGAGATGTCAGACCACTGGAATGGGAAGGAGAGAGAGAGAGATGCCAGACCACTAAATGGAAGGGAAAGAGGGGAGAGAGAGATGCCAGGCTGCAGAAAGGAGAGGAGAGAGATGTTAGACCTTGGGAAGAGGGAGGAAAGGAGAGAGAGATGCCAGCCCATGGGAGAGGAGAGAGATTCTAGGCTATGAGAAGGAGAGCAGAAAGATGCTAGACCAAATGAGGGGGGAAGCGGGAACACAGAGATGTCTGACCATGGGAGAGTGATGAGATGGTGCGACAGTGAAGAGATATGAAGAAATGATTCTTATGAATAGATGGGAGTAGGGGAGAAGAAAGAGGGAGGAGATGGTACACATGGATAGATGGGAAGAGAAGGCATGGAAAAATAAATTTTGAGAAAAAAGCAGAAAAATGGAAGAAAGTTGAATGTTAAAAGTTAATGCTAAAGACGGATGTATGGCAGAAAGTGAAGGAGAGAAAAACAGCAAATGGAAAGGTGGCCCTGGATACTTAGTTAAGAGCACAGACAGAAGGACGTGCAGTCAGAGACTAGGAAAGATGGTTTGAAAACCAGACTCACCAGGCAACAAACGTAGAGGAAATGATTTTATTTTCAATTTAGTGATTGAATTGTGTCAGTTTTGAGAAATTACATTTGCTGTCTATATTTTGCACTGTTCAGGCATTTGTTTCTATTTCTCTGGGGGTTGTACTGCATGCAGAGTCTTGCATCTTAGGGTTTTGTTTGTATGTATTAGTACTTTTAGTTTGTGGTGCTGTATTTGCATAGGGGTTATCTGTGTTCTGCATGTGTGACCAAGGCCAGGTGTTCTAGTAGGAATGAATGTTGAGAAACATACATTGTGCTTTGTGTAGTTTAATTTTGTGGTTAACCATTATGTATTGTTAATAAGATTGTATTGTGTGTATACTGTATATGAAAAATGAATGGAAAAAATGGTATTACAATTAGTACTATTATGGGATGGGGACTGGGGCAGAGCTTGCGTCCCCCCCCCCCAACAAAAAAGCGTTCCACTGTCTATGAGGAAAGCTAAAAGTAAGAGAAACTTGATCTAATAGATAGGAGGTTGGAAGTGTTTTTTTTAGCCCTTTCAAGTTTGCTGGCAAAGTCTAACAACTGGCGGCAAATGGGGAATCTGAGGTTTTTCCTCCTATTGTCCTGGACAGTTGAGGATTGCTGGTCTGGATATAAGAAGGTAATCATGATTTTTTACTTGCTTGGACATTATACATTCCTCATCCACATACCTCCTTCTTTCCAAGTAAGACAAACTTCCAGCCTCCTTATCGAGTCCCTCATAGAGACAAATCTGAAGCTGCCAGAAGAGGAAAAGGAAACACTATTGTGCCCTTTCCAACTTCCTAAAATACTATTGTGACTGCTGCCAGTAACAGGTCACAATAGTGAGTGCAACATTTGTCATTTTTTACAGTCAGGATCAAATAGCTTGTAGATTTGGAGAGTTCTCATGTTTTCTTGTAGCTTTGCTACCAAAAGGATATCATATATTATGATGCTGTTGACATTTCTAGCTGTTTTTATACTTTGAGTCACAGCCTCAGAACACAGCATGTATTCTTCTGCTGGTAAGTGGAACCTTTTCAAAATCTTTTAAGCTAGCATGAGTAATTGCATAATATGCATTTAAAGTGCATTCACTGTACTAATAGAGGAAAATTTAGAATGTGTTGGAATCGACAGCCTCTGTGAACATAGAATTCTTTTGTGCAATGCTGTTTAGTAGTGTTCAAAATCATTCAGTGGTGATTTTTTTTCCAGTCTTTCATGCCATTCTGCCCACTTCAAATTCATGAATGAGTAGAAAGGAAGAAGGAAAGGAGGAAGAGTCTTCTTTTCTTGTTGACCCATGATGAATTTCAAGGCACCTGTGAAGACTGTGAGGGACAAAAAGCACTAAAGGCCTTCACTGTCCCAAGGATGAAGCCTAAAATAACTTATTTGAACCCTAACTGAAAGGTGTATTTACCATTCATTTTGAAATATTTCAAAAGTAGACAGAGCCAGTGGTGTAGTGAAGGAGGTTGGTGCCCAGGGCAGCGGTGCCCGGCTTTGCAATTCCATGCACCTCCTCCACTCTTCTCCACCGCTTGAGCACCTCCCACTCTTCTTCACCATTTCAGTGCCCCTGCCCCTCTCCATGTACCTGCTGCTCACGTCAGCCATGGTTCCCTTCTTATATTACGTTCTGGACCTGCGATCAGGAAGTGACATCAGAATGGAGTTGAGGATGGCCTGAGCAGCTACTAGAAGATACTGCTTGCACTCCCGATGAAGGCTGTTGATAGCTGAAACGCTCTAAGATTAGGTTGAGCATCGGGTACTTCAAGGTCCCCCCAACGTTGGTTCTGGCTTGAAAGCCATTAAGATAAGTGTTGCCTCTCTTCCTTAAAGTACATATTTAAAGCACATAGTTGATAAATTGATTTTAAGCTTTGATAATACAATAATAAATTTAGGGGATCATATTAAAAATTGATAAAAGGGTTGCACCCTCAGTCAGTTAGTCAGTTCTTTTAATTAATGAATAAATAAACAATTAAATTTGAGGTTAGGAAGGAGGTTTAGAAGTAAATGATTGCATCACATGCATTCAGGATGAGGACTTGAAATAACATCTAAGTTATAAGAGGTCTCTTTACTGAGAACAATGCATTCTTTATGATACTTCAACCTCTTCACTGATTTAGGGGATGGGTTCTATTGTTAAACCAGGGTATCATTTAAATGATTAGAATAGTGGGTTAATGAGAGTGAAAAAAACTATAAATGAAATAAGACACTGATGTGTAAAAGAAGATTATTTAAAGTAAGTATTATAAATTATCCTTTATACCCCCTCTTTTTTGCTGATAGATATTTAGTTGTGGGTTGGATAATCTAGAAGTTGATCCATGTGTGGTGTTTGGGTAACACAGTTACCGACAGGTCTATAGCAGTTGGGCTTTTAGGATCGTAAAACCCGATGGAAAATAGCCAAGCAATGTAAGTGAATCAATCGCTTGACTATTTTCCATGGGATTTTACTAATTTGCTTGGCCGGATCAGAAAATGGGTGCTCGAGGGGGAAAACACGCAGTGGGTTGTTTTATGAATTGGGTCAGTTAACAGTGATCGTCACTAAACCTATGAAAACAGGTTTAGTGATGATCGCTGACTTTAGTGAATCGGGGCCTTAGTTTGCAGTATTCAGAGGTGGGATTAAGGAGTTACATTGTAGAAAATGTAGGGCTCCTTTTACAAAAGGTGCGCTAGGGCCTTAATGCGTGTAACAGCACACGCTAAATTGCCGCACGTACCAGCCACTACTGCCTCCTTTTGAGCAGGTGGTAGATTTCTGGCTAGCGCGCGCTATAGCGCACACTAATCCGGTGCGTGCACTAAAACCACTAGCGCACCTTCGTAAAAGGAGCCCTTAATGTCCCGAAAGAGATGATAACATTTGAAGCTCAACGTGCTGCTAACATACACAGAATCAGGATAGAAAGCACAAAAAGCCTATGGAAAAATTGAGGAAGGCATTGAACTTGGATTACTGGGATGAGATTGTACACAAAGAATAAATACATTCTACACTTGGCAGAAGAGGACATACTTCAGGTATGTAGTGGAGCAAAAGCCTAATGTTAGAGAACTAAGGAAGCTTGACTCAAATCCTTCCATGGCTTCTTCTGATCCTTGGCAAGTCATTTAACACTTCATTGACTCACATACAAACTTTAGTGAGCCCTCTAACGTCAGAAAAAAATACCTACTATCTGTGAATATACACTCCCTCAACGGCTTTTGAACTTGCAATAGAATGTTAGAAATTAAATAAATAAATATCTATACTGTAAAAACTAGCCCAACTGTGTAGTTATCCTGATTGTACATATATGATTTATTCAAGAAAAGATGTTATTTCAGCACATGGTTTGGAGCTGTAGAATGTTCAGGGAATTTTTATAATATAAGTACAAATGTAAAACATACTAAAGATGAAAAAAAATTTTATAATACAAGTACAAATGTAAAACATACTAAAGATGAAAAAAAAATCATTTAACTATTGGTTATACAAATTTCATATAACAAATATTAAAGTGTAAAATGGTGTGGTAGAGTAGCTGGGTTAGTTTACTTTTAAAGGTAATATATAGAAATAAAAACCTAAAGGAAATAAAGTGATACCTTTTTATTGGACTAATTTAGTACATTTTTTATTAGCTTTTGAAGCTTCTTCAGATAAGAAATTGTTGACAAATATCATTTTATATATATATATATATATAAATAAAAGCACACCAATGATGGTCTCACAGGAAGAAGGAAGGGAGGGCAAGGTGAGAAAGAGGGATGGGAGAGAGACAGAGAGATATGGATGGGTGATAAGAAGGTGACAAAGCAGTATAAATTCATGGTTTGTAATGCGATAGAAAACCAAGGTCATTGTTAAGTCCTGTCTGGTGGATGTCAAAACGTTTTATCATTTTGATTTCAAAGGTCTTATGTTCCTGGATTGTCTTAAAATTACCTTTTAGTATTCTCACCATAAAATAATTGATGCAGTGTTCTTGTTTTCTGAAGTGTTGTCTGACAGAGATTATATCCTGGTTGGCATTGCAATTTTTAATATGATAGCTGTATAAATTGATCCTAAAGAAATTAACAAACATTATTAAGTTAGGAACAACTTTAAAAATAATCAGTACTTCTCGACTCCCCCAATTTGTTTTTCTAGAAGATACAAAATACATTATCAGGCAATGGGGGAAGTATTTATCAATAAAGTACTTACAAAGGTATACCATAAAATAAAGGAGAAAACAAAGCCATTCCAGAAGATATAGCCATCCTATGAAGGCTGCATAAGAATACTGATGTAGTAGAAAACTGAAACATACATATGATAGGAACAAAGAGAGATACCATATTCTCTAATAGAGAAAATGATATACATTAATGACTTAATTCTGTAAATGGTGGCAAAATTTGGGTGCAACTAAATGCACACTACGTGCTAGTCTATAAACTGTGCTCAAAGTAGGGCACCATTTATAGAACAGCACTTAGCTTCAGAATCTGCACCCAGTTTTGGCCATGAGGGTCAACACCAATTGAATCCTGGTGTAAATCCCCATGCCTAAATTAGAAACATAAAAGCATAGAAAAAAATAAAGGCAGCTAAAGACTATATGGCCTATCTAGTCTGCCTATCCATGTGATCTACTATCCCTTCCTCTCCCTTAGAGATCCAGGACCGGATTCTGTATAGGATGCCCGGTCTCAGAAGCTGACGGGCGTCCTATATAGAATCGGGCCTAAGGCCGCTTAAAATAAACCCGATTCTATAACCAACATCCATGTTACAGATGCTGGTTAGAGAATCGGGTTATTGTAGATGCGGCCACTAAGCTTATGGCGGCAAGGGATCTCCCTGCCGCGATAAGTTTAGTGGCTATGGCTGCGGCTGCCAGTTCCCCCCCGTACGAACGTTGCAAGAGGGATGCCCAATCCCTCCTGCCCAGAACACACCCACCCACCCCGAACAAATGCAGCAGTAGGGATGCCCAATCCCTCCTGTCCGGAGCATCCCCACCCCCGATGATCGCTGGCAGGAGGGTGCCCAATCCCTCCTGCCGGAATACCCCCTACCCCCTCTTGAAGATCACCAGTAGGAGGTTGCCCAATCTCTCCTGCTGGAACACCCCCCACCCCCAAACAAAACCAGCAGGAAGGTGCCTAATCCCTCATGCCAGAAACCACCCATCCCCCACTATATATATCCTTACAACCCCCCCCATATGTGCAGACCCCCTCCTATCCCCACCCTCTCCAGCCCCCCCGCCGCTAACCTTTAATGATGGCCAGTCAGATGGGTCTTCCCATCGTCCATCCGGCAGGCCCGCCTCTGTCAAAATGAGGCGGATCTGCCCCTTCCTGGTGCATTGTGGGATGCAAAAGGGAGGGGCCTAAGGCCTGATTAGTCCAGGTGCCTAAAGCCCTTCCTATGGGTGGGGCCTTAGGCACATGGGCCAATCTAAAATTCATGTCCACTGTCACAACCCTAGCCCTAAAGCTCGGCTTGTGCCAGGAAAGACTATGCCTAAACCTAGCCTGGCCTTGAATAGGGCCAACCAGTGTGACAGAGTAAACCCCAATAGAAAGGTAGGCTATGAATTGCCACTTAAAACCCAGCCTACAGAACCCTGGGGAGGTGAGGACTATGAGGGGAACAGCCTAGATCAGCCTCAGAACGATTCCACTGACTCAGCTAACTCCCAGCTGCAGGGCTTGATTAGAAGTCCTGTGAAATCTAAGCAGAAGCTGCAGGTTGTCCTGCCCCCTCATAGAACAGGGCGTGGTAGCCTCAGTGCTCTTGAGGCAGCACTGAGGAAGATTCAGGCAGTCTGCCCTGGGTCAGCCCAGGAAGGAGGTTTGCAGGACTGCTCTCCTGAACCTCACCACTTTCATGATATTGAGATGGTGGATACAGCCCCTGTCTCTGAAGCCAACCAGCTAGCTGAACCGGAGTCCATGGACTTTATGGAAACTATCATGGATACAGAAGCTTGTCCCATGGAAGAAAGTTAAGTACAATTCCTGTGTTTTGTTGTGCTTAAGTTTGTGAACTTTTTGGGTTTTTTTATTGGATCCTGTTTGCACCTGTGTGGAGCCGTGAGCAGTGCTGGGCTCACTGCAAGGTGCCTGAAGCTGGAAACCTTTTTCCAGGTTTATTTTTGCTGGACTGTTTGGTTTGTGTTTTCCTTTTGAAAGTTAAGGGAAACTGCAATTTGGACTTTGTGCAGGGGTGTTAGTTATGGGGAGAATCCACATAAGATCCTTGGTTGGGATTGTGGGGCCATTTGTGGCATTCTGTTTAAAACAGAGTTAAATTAGTGGATTCGTCTACTCCCCTCCCCCACCAACTACTGCTGAGTTGGTTGGGGCCAGGCCTGCTTCAATCTAGGCCTGGGTACAGCACTTTCTTTCTTCAAAGGAAGTGTTATAGTTTATTTCTGCCTGTTTGTTAAAGGCAGAACTATTAAGGCTGAACTCTTACAGTTTAAGGATATACTTACCTGGGATACCTGCAAGAAAGGTGTGGGCTGTTTGTTTTTGCAACTCAATTTTACTTTTTCATATTTTCCTGTGTTCATGGAAAGAATGGACTGAACCCTGTTCAGGATTTGCAACCACAATAAAGTGGGACTTTATTTTTACTTTGAACTTATTGTTTTGACCTGTTTCTGCTTCTTTATTGACTGAGAAACCAGCAGGACTTCCAGCCTCTTCTGGAAGCACGTAAGACGCAGGCTATTCTGGGCGCTGACCGGAGCCAAGCATATAGGCCGGCACTGGCAACGACACTCCACGCATGTACAAAGACTTCCAAATGTGGCCTTCGAGCTCGGGGAAGTTTGTGTGGGGGTGGGGTAGGGGAGGAATGGGGTTGAGCCGGAGGTGGAACAGGGCGGGACTGGGGCAGAATAGGGTGGAGCTAGGTTAAGCACAGCTGTACTAAAACTGCATTCTGGAGACCAGCAGCACTAAACATGAACAACCTTAATAAAATAATGCTTTCTCAAGCCATGTGGTGGCTAAACATGGAAAGACAGAGAGAGAGAGAGAGAGAGAACAAGAGCATTAGAGAATAACAGAGACACCAGACCATAACTAGGGTGACAGAACCTACTAGAAAGCATCCCATAATACACAGGGGGAGCTGGAGGATTTATTCTTAAAGGCACGGTTGCAGAAACCTGCCACTGAGAGGGAACATATATAGTATTAAGCAGTAAAATTAAACACACACTTCAACACAAAGAGCCTGCTCCTATGAATATAGGGGTAGAACACGCTGCATAACCACTAATTCTGCTATATCTTCTTCTGATGTGCAGCAAGCAAACTATGCACAATTTGTGTTACCACCATGGACCCACCTACACATAAAATAATGGAAGCACAAAGCCTCTCTCTCTCTCCAGCCACCCCTCTGGAGCTGGCCCACAAATCCACCCAGTTTGACAAGGCCAGCTTACATGGAGTCCGGTGGCTCTCCCCTTCTTATCTCCTCAGCATTGCAATTCAATTTTCTTCAGGCTGCCGGAAGCTCAGCAAGGCGAGCCTGCTGCCTTAGACTTTCTCTGGAAGCCTTCTCTCTGCAGCAACTTCCTGTTTCTGCATAGGAAGGACGCTGCAGAGAGAAGGATTCTGGAGCAGGCTGAAGGCAGCAGTCTCACCTTTTTGAGCTACCAGCAACCCGTAGAAAATTGAATTGCTGTGCTGAGGAGGTAAAAGGGGGAGAGCCTCAGGACTCTATGTAAGCCAGCCCTGCCAAACCCCGACAGACTCACTCAATTTTAAAAACCCATACCGACACCTGGACATTCCTCTAAAGAGAGGACATTTTTCCCCGACATATGGTAACCCTACACACAATTCTTAAGGCATGGTAGCACCATGAACTGATGCAAAGGCATTATCGTATCCCAAATTATAATGCCTATTGTTCCTAAGTAATTTCTAGAATTCTATTTGATTTTGGCCACTAATGTATGTTAAACTGAGAATTTCAACATACTGTTAAGAGTGACTCCAGTGCACATTAATTGGGTGATAACTCCAAACACTGAACTCAGCATTGTGACATTTTAGCTGTTTGCCAGTGTCAGAATGTTTTCCAATTTCTCAAAACCCACCCATGTTTTAACTACTCAAATATTTTTGTGTCATCTACAGATTTGATCATCTTGCTCACTGTTTCATTTTCCAAATCATTTATAAATCTGTTAAACAACATTTATTCCTGTATAAATCCTTGGGACCAGGAGCATCCTGAGCCAAAATTGCACCCTTTGAGACATGCTCTGTAGTGCCTCAACCTGGCCATTGCATTGTGGCACCACAGGGGAGACAATGGATGAGGAACAATTTTTGCACACACCCCCCCCCCCCCCATCTCTCTTGTACTCTGTGCAGCTATATCACCTGCACAGCCCTTGGGACAGCCCTGCTTGGGACACTGCACTTATCTCCACTGGGAAATCTGACCATTCATTCATACTCTCTCTTATATTTGAATCAGTTTCTAAACCACAATAAGATATGGAGGAGGACAATTTTAGAAGCAGCTACATAAGTGGATGCAGCTGGTGTATGTATAAATAGCAGAAAATACATGTATACTTTCCTTTCTAAAACTGCCATTTTTACAAGCATGGCAGGCTCTGTGAAATTGTTTAGCTGTAATAGCAGTTCTCCATGGACAGCGGGGGAATGCAACCACCCTCATGTGTAATATTATCCATGGCGGCTCCTCAATTAGACTGCAGCTCTCATCTCAAAGTTCAAGCAAGTCCACACATGTATGTGTGCTCCCAAACTGACCCTGTTATGAAGTTCATTATGGTCCTGATATATAAAATGATTTAAATGGCCAGGAGAAGCTCTAGATGTTTGAATCGCCTACCTAGGGCTAAACAGGGATTACCTGGTTAGTGCTTAAGCTGAACAACTATTTTGGGGGCGGAGCTGGCATTAGCTGGTTAAGTGCCTAATTTAAGCACTTAAATCTGCTACAATAACAGCATAAATAGGACCACAAAAAAACATAGTCTGGTCTTCGTTTCACCTTTTTTTATTCTTTCTTTGTGCTGCCCATAGCGGCTTACAAGAGTTTTCCTTTTGCTACTGGTGCCCTAGGACCCATTACCCTGAGGCTGCCGGTGACACTGTCTGGATGCCCGGATGGACTTTCCAAAACCCAGCAGTTTGTCCAGATTTTGGAAAGCTCCAGGCACGTCTGGAGGACCTCTGAGCGGGTGCGGATGATGTCATATGTGTCTGCGCATGCTCGTAGGCCCTCGGACGCTGCCCAGAGGTCAGGAATGAAGAGATAAGGCTTTTGGGGGGCAGGGCTGGGGGGGACGTAATGGGGCAGGGCCTGAATGGGGCATGGCCATATGTCCGGGATTTTACAGTGCAAAATATGGAAACCCTATGCATGCTAAGACTCATTTGAGCTGTCTTCTTCATCACCCAAATTCTAAATTGTGCACAGAATTTCACATACAGATATGTTAGACTTAAACTAGCCACCAGAGTAATGAGCTTAAATAAAAAGCTCTAAAGAAACTACACACGAGTTCCTCAGAATGCCAAACAGTATAACGTATGGTAGCTGTCCTCATAGGAACCTTATAGTGTGCGATTTTTTTACTTTATATATTTTTTTCAATAAATTATAAGGTGCTTATGCTTAATATTTTATAGCATAGTAGCGATAGTAGCATAGTAGAATTACTTAGCTTTTTTAGAAACTGGGTCTGGCTCAATCCCCACCGACGCGTTTCATTATTTCATCAGGGTCGGGGAAGGAGAACGCTGTAAAAAACAAACATTGTATGAGTTAAAGAACCCAGCGGTATAAACAGTCTAAGTTTAAAAGTTGCTACGGGGCTTACCAGAGCAGTTCTATGTCTTAGCGAAATGCTAAATCCATGTTTAATGAGCCGGAAATGAAAAAAATCTCGGCATAAAGAGAGCTAATAAGTCAAAAACCCCTGATCATGTGACATGAAACTAGCCAATGAGCTCCTTACAAGTAGACCTTTAACTTAAAGCCCGAGCTGTCATTAATCAGAATCATATGCTCGATGTTAGCCAATCACCGGTCAGATTCAAACCATAAGGATACATTGTGTTGAGTTTAAACATCTACCGAAGTTCTTTAATGTTTAAATTATGTTCATAATTACCTCCCTCCCACCCGACATGTACTGTATCAATAATACGCCATTTAAGATCAGTGATTTTATGTTTCAATAGAGACCAATGGCGATCTAAAGGAGCGGTTTCAACTCCAGTATTGACACGAGACTTGTGTTCATTGAGCCTGATGTTCATAGGTCTAATGGTGCGCCCTATATAAATTTTTGGGCAAGGGCAAATAATCATGTAAATGACATGATCCGTTTTACAGTTGGTTCTAGATTTGGCAGTGTAGATCTGGCCAGTATGCGGATGACTCCAAGTTTCCCCTATCAAAGCATACTTGCACCATTGACATTGGCCACAAGTATAATGGCCATTCACAACAGGGGATTCATTTTGTTTATGTTTATAATGACCAATAAGTTCCCCTAGATTTTTGGCTCTCTTGAAGGCAAAAATTGGTGGGTCACATTCAGCTCCCAAAGTCAATTGAATAATGTGCCAATGTTTGAGAATGATGTTCTTGATATCATAAGCTAGGTGGGAGAATTGTTGAACACATACTAACAATTTCTCTTCTTCAGGGTTTTGTTTATATTGAAGAAGTTGATGTCTATAGGCATATTTGGTTCGAGTGTAAGCCTGTTGTATTATATGCTTAGGGTATCATCGCTGTTTGAATCATTTCTTCAGTATCCGGGCTTGAGTCTTATATTCAGCAGTAGAATGGCATAGTCTCCTCAAGCGTAAAAATTGGCTATGAGGGAGGCTATTTTTAAGTTGTTGCGGATGAAAGCTGTGGTAACGAAGAAGACTATTTCTATCAGTGGGTTTGCGAAAAATTGTTAATAATAACTCCTGAGATTTGAAAATGGTCATGTCCAAAAATGATATCTCATGTTGATTAATGGTAGCAGAGAATTGAATATTGGAATCTATTTGGTTTAACCATATGAGGAATAAATTAAATGTATGGATGTCAGATTTCCAAATACAAAAAATATCATCCAAAAAATGTCTCCAAACAGCAATGTTTTGAAACCAATGGGAGGTATAGATGTGTTGTTCCTCCAATTGGGCCATGTACAAAGTTGCAACGGAAGGGGCCAGGGAAGCTCCCATGGCAATCCCATGGGTCTGTAAATAAAACTCCCCATTGCACCAGAAGTAACTCCTGGTGAGGACCAATGTTGCTAATTCCATCAAAAAGGTCTGCTTGTAAGGAGCTCATTGGCTAGTTTCGTGTCACATGATCAGGGGTTTTTGACTTATTAGCTCTCTTTATGCCGAGATTTTTTTCATTTCCGGCTCATTAAACATGGATTTAGCATTTCGCTAAGACATAGAACTGCTCTGGTAAGCCCCGTAGCAACTTTTAAACTTAGACTGTTTATACCGCTGGGTTCTTTAACTCATACAATGTTTGTTTTTTACAGCGTTCTCCTTCCCCGACCCTGATGAAATAATGAAACGCGTCGGTGGGGATTGAGCCAGACCCAGTTTCTAAAAAAGCTAAGTAATTCTACTATGCTACTATCGCTACTATGCTATAAAATATTAAGCACAAGCACCTTATAATTTATTGAAAAAAATATATAAAGTAAAAAAATCGCACACTATAAGGTTCCTATGAGGACAGCTACCATACGTTATACTGTGTGGCATTCTGAGGAACTCGTGTGTAGTTTCTTTAGTGCTTTTTATTTAAGCTCATTACTCTGGTGGCTAGTTTAAGTCTAACATATCTGTCTTCTTCATCAGGCAATGATAACAGAAATATAGAACTGAGCATTCTAAAATTTAAAACAATTGTACAGAGCATGATTGGAGCCCCATTTCTCAAGCTAATTGCTTTGTCATCAAGACAGCAGTACTAAAACTGAAAACTCTCCACACTCCAAGTCCACAGGCAAAACAGATTTACAAATGAAAGTAAAAATAAAGAAAGTGCAGTGAATGTGCACAAGAATCGTAACATTTTTCCCTTGATGCAAAAGCACAGTCTCAGATCAAAAATGGTTTCCCTGGCAGTAGGGCGCAGTCAGGTTTTAATGTCGGGGGGTGAGGGGAGCAGAATTTGGTAAAATAAGCACCAGTGTGAGGCTGAAGGGCCAAGAGAGAGAGGGAAGGGTTAAAATCTACATAGGCATAAGTGTTTGGTGATTCAGAGGCTAAAGTGGGATGGAGCTGGAGTGGAATGGGGTGGGAGGTAAAAGGTCAAATTTAAATCCTTAGGGTGGCAAAACATGTGCCAGCAGTAAAGGAGCAGTGGGGGTACTTTTAAACACAGGATCTCATTTCCCCTTTTACTTCCCTATTTCCACTCTTAAGAAAAGAAGAATAGCCATATTGGATTAGATCAATGGTCTATCATGCCCAGTATCATAGTGCATCTATCCCAGTAGCCCAGTTACCAATCTATATCATAAAAACCTGGCAGAACCCCAATAATAGCAGTGACTTCCCCATTTATCTCAATAGCATACTATGGACTTTATTTTAAACCCAACTACACTAACCACTATATAACCACATCTGGCAACAAATTTCAGAGTTTTAAGTATTCTTCGACTGAAAAAATATTTCCTCCTATTTGTTTCTAAGGTATTTCCACATAACTTCATTGAGTGTCCCCTAGTCCTCGTAATTTTTGAAAGAGTAAAAAATTGATTCACTTTTACCCATTCAACACCATATAAACCTAACTCACCTTGAGCTACTATTGAAAATGGTATGAGTAAATTCCAAATAAATAAATATGAATTTTTCAGTACAAGGACTCTTGATTCTCAATAATTATTGTTTTCTCCACCTGTGTCATGTACCTCCATAATGTTCTTTTCTTTTACTAGTTTACTCTAAATCAGCTAGCTCTGTCTAATCATTCAGCTCCAACAGCCTTTAGTAGTAAATCTCTGCCATTTGTCTATCGCCTTCATCTTTCCTTCCCTGATTAATGGCCTTCTCTACCTCAATCTGATAATATGCTTTCTATGATTTGACTGTGTTATTTATGACTACCTCTTGTTTATTCCTTTGTGCTTTTTGTAAAGGTGCTTTGCTTAAAAGCAATGAGGAAGCAAAATAAATAAATAAAATGACATTTCTTGTTCCTTAGCATAGCTTTTGTATGATTAAATAGTGACTGTTTATAGACTTTTTGTATAATCATTTTGTAAAGCATTCCCTCATCCCTATGGCCTTGAATAAAACTTACACCGAGGAAGAATAATGAATGTATTTTATGAAAGGCATGACAAATGTGGAACCTTTTATAAAATATGCATAGCTTTATGTAGATATGCACAGTTTTGTGACTACAGAAAATAGCTCTGTCTTTTATACAAACTGAAACACAAGAAAAGACATTGAATGAGTCATTTAGCTCACTTTTGCCTCAGTTCCAAACTTAGAAACCCTTTTACCAAACAGCAGTAAAATGTGATCTCAGCAACAATTTGCATGGGTTAAGTAACCTTGAAAGAGACCTGGGAGTGATGGTAGACACAACATTGAAGGCGTCGGCAAAAAAGCTGACTTTTTAAGGAAGCTTTTAACTAAGTTACATGCATTTTATATACCCCCAAGACTTTTTTTTTTTTTAAATAGAAAGAGCTATAAGTAAAATCGAGCAGGTAATCTTTTACCCATCCTTCTGTTTCAATATCCTACCCTGTTTGATTTACTTTATAAATTGTATTTAATCCATTTTATTTTTTCCTTGTGTTTGGCTGGTATATAGTTGTGTAAATCAATTGTCCGAGTAATGTGTTATTCTTATTTTGTTACCCCAATTTTTAATAGTTTTTGTAAATCACATTGAAGTAAGATTTTGCGATCAAATCAAAATTTTATTAAACTTGAAACTTGAAACATTACATACTTCTGAACCTAGTTATTTACCATCTCTGACCATTCCATACGCTCCAAACCGGACATTATGATTTTTACAGGAGAATAGATTAGTCCTTCCCTCTGTGTATAGAGCAAAATGGGAATCAACATATAAGGCTTTTTTTTTCCTTAGCACCTAGTCAGTGGAATCTGCTTCCGCAAGCCATTCGCACCGAATTAAACCATAAAACGTTAAAAAAATTATTGAAAATATATTTTTTTCAAAAGGCTTTTGGTGTTGACTCCTTTCCAGATGAATATGTTCATTAATTCGAGGGACTCACATGCAGTGGACCTACTAGTTATTTCTTTGGAGGTTTTTTTGGATTTTGAATGCATTTTAGATATGAATGATGAAACTAGCCCCCTGTTTTACTAAGGTGCGCTAAGCATTTTAGCACGCGTTTACCGCGCTCTAAATGCTAACACAATGTGACAAACCCAAGTCCATTTCTGGTTTTGTCCCAAAGATGGGGAGGAAATTCACTAAACCCCGATGCAGGAGAGCTGATCAAATTGAAACTCGGACTACAGAATTAACTGACTACTTCTTAGACAGAGATATTGTATCAGATGAGGAATGGCAGGAAAAGTACAGGCAGGAAAGCTTTACCCACTTTAAACCTGTCCCTGACACTGCCAGGAGATTACTACATTTTCAGCAGCCTGTCCCTTTAAGAGCCAGGGCTGGAAAGAAACCTGTATGTAGACAAACGGACCAAGCTAGTGTGTGGAGAGCCCTTCCCCCATCTAAGCTCAGGGTGTGTGTCTCTCCACAGCTTAAAGCGAGGCAGTCCAGAATAGCAAGGAGAGAGAGGCAAGCAGGGGCTGCAGCTGGAACTGATGAGAGCCAGGAAGAGAGTGAGATTCTCTTTCACCAGCCAGAGGAGGCTGGGGAAAAGAATTGGCATATGGTAGATGCAGAGGAGATGTTTTCTCCCTCTGAAACTGGTGAGCAGGACCAAGGAGAAGCAATGGACATCCAGGAGAGTCTGGTAGGAACTGAAATGTTTCCTGTGGACATGGAAGTGTAGTGAAACGTATGTGGTTTTGGTTTTCTGCATTCAGTCGCTGAGCTGCAAGATAAGCTGTGTTTTTTTTTCTTTGAGGAGAGTTTAGTTTTCCTCTCCTAGAATTTTGAACTTTGAATTTTGCCTTAAAGCATTGTTTTTGATTCAAACAAATGTTTGTATGTTTTTTCCTGCTAGCAGCCAGGCTAGGCAATTGTGTTCCTCTCTCACAGCTGTGTAGTTGCTACCAGTGTTCCCTCTAAGCGGGCGGGTGTTGTGAGCAAACTTTTTTCACCGTGAGCCAAAAATATCGGGCGCCAGCAAGTTATGAGCCAACTCGCCCGATTCTCCTCTCGCCGCCCTGCCATCTGCCGTACGCCTCTTCCGATCGTGCGCTGTGACGAGAAACGTGTGCGCTGCGATGTAATATTTTGTGCGCCAGCGCAGCTTAGCGGGAACACTGGTTCAAATGGTTTTATTTATTTCCCCAAATTTATTTTTGTTATACGCATTGAAAATATTTGATATTGCGTTTAAATCAAAATCTCAATAAACTTGAAACGAGTGCCCGTGAGATTGTGGGAGGGTTAAATACTCAAAACTTAGAAGTTTTTGCTACGCCAGCTTTCTGGTATCTTTACATACAGTGGCGTACCTAGCATATGTAACATCCGGGGCCCATCATTTTTTGGCACCCCCCCCCATCTGTAAGAAAAACATGATTTTTAGTAACAAACCACACGTCACACATGAGTACCTAGGAAAAGGCAGCATCTTACATATTGCAGTGAGCAGTACATCAATACACCCATTGTAAAACTAAACAAGCCAGACCAGCACAGATCAATCCTACACCGTCAATCCTAACAGAAAACCATGTCTTTCGAACACACAGAACACAGAAAACACCTTCGCCTAGTAAGGAATATGTAATCACAAACTAACCCCTCCCTCTTTTACAAAACTGTAGTGTGGATTTTAGCTACGGAGGTAACAGCTCTGATGCTCATAAAATTCTGAGCATCAGAGCTGCTACCACCAAGGCTGGTGCTAAAAACGCTTCACAGTTTTGTAAAAGGGGGGATAAAATAAAAATACATAGACAAAGGTTAAATTGAACCAGCAAGAAGCTGGACTCTGCATACAATGCTTCACAGAAACAGTGACACATGTCTCCTAAAGCAATAAATAAATAGAAATTTTTTTCTACCTTTGTCTTCTGTGGTTTCTCCTTTCCTCATCTTCTTGTAACTCTCTTCCTTCCATCCACTGTCTGCCGTCTCTCTTCTCCTATATGGCATCTTCTCTCCTTCTATGCCCCTTCCAGAAACTGTATGCCTCCCCCTTCCATCTCTCCTTTCACCCCATTGGTCTGGCATCTCTCTCCTCGCCTTCCCTCTCCCACACCTCTCCTCATAGTCTGGTATCTCCCCTTCCCTGATTCTCTGGCATCTCTCTCCTTTCCTTTTCTTCCATCTTTCGCTCCCCCTCCATGCTCTCACATCTCCCCCTTCCTTTTCCCTTAGACTGGCATACCTTCCTCCTACGCTCCAAGCCCTGGCATCTCCTTTAATTCCCTCCCTCATCTTCCTTCTCCCTCCAGCTGGGTACCGCAACACTCTTCCCTGCAGCTCTGCACTTCCCCCCAATTGCCATGCTTCGGTTCCTCTTCTTCCTTCCTTCCTCCCCCCCCCCGCGGGACCCTGCGGCACCATCAACTCTTACTCCCTCTAATGTCGGCCCTGCAGCTCCAGACTTCCTCGCACCTTCTCCCCTCCCCCTTTGGATCGCTATTATTTTAAATGTTATAGCCGCGGAGCTGTATCCATCAGTGGAGATGTCTAACCTCGGCCTGCCCCGGAACTCTTACTGCAGCAGACGCCCGTCTAGGCAGGAACAGGAAGTCACTGTTGCAGTAAGAGTTCCGGGGCAGGCCGAGGTTAGACATCTCCACTGATGGATACAGCTCCGCGGCTATAACATTTAAAATAATAGCGATCCAAAGGGGGAGGGGAGAAGGTGCGAGGAAGTCTGGAGCTGCAGGGCCGACATTAGAGGGAGTAAGAGTTGATGGTGCCGCAGGGTCCCGCGGGGGGGGGGGGGGGGGGAAGGAAGGAAGAAGAGGAACCGAAGCATGGCAATTGTGGGGAAGTGCAATCCCCCCAATGCCTCCCCTTACCTTACCGACGCGTGTGTGCGCTGTGAAGAGAAACTTTGCGCTGCGATGTAATATTTTGTGCGCGAGCGCAGGCCAACGCAGCTTAGCGGGAACACTGGTTGCTACAGCAACGTTTCAGAAGGAAACGTACTTAGAATTGCTGCACTTAACCAGAACGTTGGCTCTGAATTAAACCTCTCTACATGCTGGGTGTTATAAGTTTTTCCCTTATAGTGCCTGTGTTTCTGAGCACTAGTTCTGCTTATAAAGAAACAGCTTATTTAGAGAAAGGTTATGCTGAAGTGAAGCTATGCTTTGCTACCCAGTTTGCTGGGTGTTTTTTTTTTCTCTTTTCATTATCTGGCCAAGGACTGGTAGTGCTCCTTTTGGAATAAACAGCTGAGTGAATATTGCAAGCCTAAAGTATATAAACTATCTGCTCTGGTGAAGAGGACTGTGTTATAATCTACTATTAAAGTCCAGAAGCAGGGGACTGTATTTCAAGCCATTACTGACAAACTTGGAAACTTTGATTTTGGTGTTTTGTTTCTGTGGGAGAAATATATGACTTAATAGAATAAGAGTTTTTTTTTAAACTGCCAGGCTGAAGCCTGTGTTATGGTTAATTTGGCCAGTGGCTGAAATAAAGGTTTTCTGTTTGCCATTTCTGACTAAGACTCATTACCTGCATGACCCTGTTAGGCTATTAACTAGCCAGATAAAGTCCTGAAAGGTCCCTTGGTTGGAATGGACATGCCAGGCCAGAAGTTATATCGTGATCCCGTGGGCTCGCTGCGCATATCAGGGGCATGGGTATGGGAGTGTCCATAGACTAACATGCACGCGTTAGCGTTTAGCTCATGATTAGCGCGCGCTAATATTTAGCATGCACTAAAAAGCACAGCGTACCTTAGTAAAAGGAGCCCTAGGTCTTTTCTTTATATTATGCAGTTCTTTTCAGTTTTTAACCTTGTATTTTGTATGTAATCCACTTAGAACTTTTGTAAGATATGATGGAATATCACATTTTAATAAACATAAACATACTGCGCCCTAAGACCATTTTCACTGTTGAGGTAAAATGGCTGAGATTACCATTTTTGTATTAATGGCCACATGATAATTTAGTGCTTACTATCTCCAAAGAATATTTATTAGTAATAGTTTTTTGCTCAGAAGCCAATTAATTAATGATATTTCACCTAAATCTTAGCATTCATTAAACTTTTTGAATTATTTAAAGACAGTTTATGAGAGTCTATGAGCCTCCAGGACGTCCAATTGTGAATACCAGGCAGTCTATCTTGGAGCCTTTGTCAAAATTTTGTGACTTCTTTTTAAGGGAGGAAGCTATGAAAGTGAAATCTTTTGTAAAAGATACGTCTCACTGTTTAAGGATTTTTTTTTTTTTTTTTTCAAATAATTTTTATTAACAGATGCAACACAGAAGATACAGAAATCCAACGGTACAAGGACACTGTTTAAGGATTTTAACAAGATTGGAAAACATACCTGAAGAAACATGGTTAGTTACACTAGATGTCACCTCCCCTTTATAAATGTGTATTCGGTACGTATTGTTGAATATAGTTATTAGCAGGGACTCATTCAAGCTGCATACAACAGAAGCATTGACGTCACATAGAATATATAGAAAATCAAAACAATAATAATAACACGGAGAAAAATAAACCTCAATTGTGAGAGGTTGGGACTACACAAGTGCCCAGCCCTCAACACATCATCACGGGTTTATAAAAAAAACTCCGTATACAAATATATAAATAGGATTTTCATTCATTCATAGTCACATTTTTCAAAAACTTTTTTTATATATGTAATCGCAACTATGAGTCTGTCATAAATTCGTGACCAGAACCCCAAGCTTAACTACATTAGTAATGAAGGCTACAGCTCAGTTTCAGTTGTGTAAATATTTTCGGAGGCACAGAATGCAAAAAATCGCAATTAAGGAAGAAATACACTCATCTGAAAAGATGAAATTTCAAGAGAGGCTTTCAGCTCCTAATCCTATTATTATTGTTTTGATTTTCTATATATTCTATGTGACGTCAATGCTTCTGTTGTATGCAGCTTGAATGAGTCCCTGCTAATAACTATATTCAACAATACGTACCGAATACACATTTATTGACTATTACGATTGTATCCTAGAAATCTGCTAGTTGTATAACCTCCCCTTTATACACAGATCCCTCAGGATCAAGCCCTGGAAATAATCTCTGAAACTTTACAGCGACGCACCCGACCCCAAAGAATTTCTACAGAATTTCTTCTTTGGTTAGCAAAGTGGGTGATTGAAGAAAATTACTTCCAATTTCAAGGAACTTTTTACAAACAAATACAGGGTGTAGCGATGGGGGCAACCCTAGCACCTTCAGTGGCTATACTCTATCTAGTGAAATTTAAAGATCTTTTTGTATACAAGTCAGTTTTTTTCTGTAAAGTGATGACTTGGATTAGATTCTTGGATGATGTCTTGTTTATTTGGCAGGGCAACAGGGAAGAATTGGGAAATTTTGTAGAACACCTGAATTCTATGGATAGACAAATGCATTTTACTATGACCTGCCATCAAACCCAGATTGAATTTTTAGATCTTTTGATTACCCTGAAGGAGGGTAAATGTCAAACCTCCCTCTACCGTAAACCTATGGCACATAACACCTTTTTACATTTTGCCAGTTTTCATCCCCCTAAATTAAAATATAATTTACCCATTAGCCAATTCCTGAGAGTACGTCGGATCTGTTCAGATCTATCTGAGATTACACAACAAGCAAAAGCACTAGAACAACGATTCCTTTCTAGAGGATATCCTAAAAAGTCTGTAAAACGGGCTTTTTTAAGAGCTAGGTTTGCTCAAAGAGAATTACTTTTGCTAGAAAGAGAAAAGTTGGTAAGAACATCAGGGCGTTTGACCTGTGTGTTACCATACTTTCAGGCAGCAATAAGGTTAGTTATGTTTATGAAAAATTATTGGTACATCATGAAATTACATTCTGTTCTACAAGAATTCCCTATAATAACATTTAAACGGGGTAAAACTATAGGATAGATGTTTAATTTTCAGAAGTTTCGACCATGTATTAAAGATAGTACCATCAATGAAAGAGTCATAATAAGTGTGGGAAATACCAGTTGTGTATGAAAACAATAGAGGGCACAGAGTGGTCTATTCCTGGCAAAATCTTTATAATATGTTCAAAAACAAATATAACCTGTAATAGTAAAGATGTGGTGTATGTCATTCTGTGCCCTTGCAATTTAGTATATATAGAGAGAACAAGTAGATCGGTGAAAACGAGACTGAATGAACATAAGTCTCGGATTATGACAGGAAATGAACTAGCTCCGTTGGTATCTCACTGGATTCAGAAAAAACATCCACTGGAGAGTATAAAATGGCGGGTGATTGAGCAGATAAGTGAAGGGTGGGTGGGAGGAAATGTAGAGAGAAATTTGAATTTTAGAGAGCAGAGATGGATTTAACGTCTAGGGACGGTAGAGCCAGGGGGCCTGAATGTAGAAATCGAATGGGGCTCTTTGATGGGCTGATTTTCTGCCCAATAGGAAGTAGGAGGCGGGTAAATGGTTTGGTTAAATACGTCATTTAGAAGAAGCCACAGCCATCTTTAGACTAAAAATACAGCTGACTCTGGCGGTTGTGGTAAATATATTCTTTATTATATAGATAAAAGAAGAATGTATAAAGGATGAGGTGCTTTAAGCTTTTATATTTTTAAGGAGTAAAGGTATTCTGACTTAGTTTTATGTTTTTAGGGAAGACCCTTGAAAAAGCAATAGGCGAAACATGTCGTGTCCAGCCTTCCCAAACTGAAAAATTTGAAAAAAAATTGAATATTTATATATATAAAATCGGAGGTATGTATGTGTGTATGTATGTGTGTGTGTATGTGCCGCGATCACGCAAAAACGGCTTGACCGATTTGAACGAAACTTAGTATGCAGATCCCTCACTACCTGGGGTGATATGTTCTGGGGGTCTTGCGGCCCACCTGCACACGTGGGCGGAGCTACAAACAGAACATCAGATTTCACCCATTCATGCCAATGGAAAAAATGTAAAAAGCTGCCATTCTCACAGTAATTCAAAAACGGCTTGACCGATTTGAACGAACCTTGGTATGCAGATCCCTCACTACCTGGGGTGATATGTTCTGGGGGTCTCGCGGCCCACCTGCACACGTGGGCGGAGCTACAAACAGAAAATCAGATTTCACCCATTCATGTCAATGGAAAAAATGTAAAAAGCTGCCATTCTCACAGTAATTCCAACTACCTGGGGTGATATGTTCTGGGGGTCTCGCGGCCCACCTGCACACGTGGGCGGAGCTACAAACAGAAAATCAGATTTCACCCATTCATGTCAATGGAAAAAATGTAAACAGCTGCCATTCTCACAGTAAATCAAAAACGGCTTGACCGATTTGAACGAAACTTGGTATGCAGATCCCTCACTACCTGGGGTGATATGTTCTGGGGGTCTCTTCACCCAAAAATTTATATGTTCTTGCTCCTGGAGGTGAAACTAAAAATGTTGTTTATAATCAAGTTTTGTGTTAGTTGTATTGTATTCATTTTGTCAAATATTTCACATTATAATTTGAATATTGTACTTTTTATAAAGCTGTAAAAAAATAATTTCATTCACCACTATAAAGTATCTTTATTTGAATCCATTTACAGTGTTATTGCTATAATTAAATACCCGTGCAACGCCGGGGCATCAGCTAGTATTAAATAAAGTATGCTACGAAGAGAGATGAGATGAATTCAAAGACATAAGCTAAGTTCTTTAGTATATTTATATATTTAAAAGTTTATAAAATAATTTTTGATGAATTGAATTAATAATATGATGAATGAAATCAAGCACTAAGCACTTTTATAGGAAAATGATAAAGGAGTTGTAGCAATAGCACAATGCACTTTTAAGATTTGAAAGTTAAGAAAAAAGAAGAAGAGCCGATGAGGAATTGACGACGTAAAGCTTGCCGTGATGAAAGTCATTTGATGCGGTGGAATGGTGGGGCTGAGGCTCATAGACTCTCATAAACTGTCTTTAAATAATTCAAAAGGTTTAATGAATGCTCAGATTTAGGTGGAATATCACATGATAATTTAGCCATTAGTCAGTCCAGAGGAAGGCTACTAAAATGGTCAGTGGTCTTCTTCATAAGGCATATGGGGACAGATTTAAAGATCTCAGTATGTATACTTTGGAGGAAAAGTGGGAGAGGCAAGATACAATAGAGACGTTTAAATATCTCCAACACTAAGGGCTCCTTTTACTAAGGTACGCTATCCTTTTTAGCGCATGCTAAATATTAGCGTGCGCTAACCATGCGCTAAATGCTAACGCTTGCTGAGGCTGTGAACTATAGACCGGTAAGCCTCACCTCAATAGTGTGTAAACTCATGGAAACACTAATTAAGTATAAATTAGATACGATCCTGAACGAGGGAAATCTCTGGGATCCCAGTCAACATGGATTCACAAAGGGTAGGTCATGCCAGTCCAATCTTATCAGCTTCTTTGACTGGGTAACAAGAAGACTGGACTCAGGAGAGTCCTTGGACGTCATGTACCTGGACTTCAGCAAAGCGTTTGGCAGCGTCCCACACCGCAGGCTGCTGAACAAGATGAAATCGATGGGATTAGGAGAGACTCTAACTGCATGGGTTAAAGATTGGCTTAGTGGCAGACTTCAGAGGGTGGTGGTTAACAGTACCCTCTCTAAAATGTCGGAGGTGACTAGTGGAGTGCCACAGGGTTCAGTCCTGGGCCCACTCCTCTTCAACATATTCATTGGGGATCTGACTCAAGGGCTTCAAGGCAAGGTAACCTTATTCGCTGATGACGCCAAATTATGCAATATAGTAAACGGCTATAATCTACAGGATGCTATGGAGCAAGACCTGCATACTTTAGAAAATTGGTCCTCGATCTGGCAGCTGGGCTTCAATGCCAAGAAATGTAAGGTCATGCATCTCGGTAACAGAAATCCTTGCAGAACTTACACCCTGAATGGAGAAACTTTAACCAGGACTATGGTAGAACGAGACTTAGGAGTAATCATCAGTGCTGACATGAAAGCAGCCACTCAAGTGGAGAAGGCTTCATCTAAAGCACGGCAGATGATAGGTTGTATCAAGAGAAGCTTTGTCAACAGGAAACCTGAAGTACAGAGCCATGGTGAGACCTCATCTGGAATACTGTGTGCAATTCTGGAGGTCACATTACCGTAAGGATGTGCTCAGAATTGAATCGGTTCAGCGGATGGCCACCAGGATGGTCTCAGGGCTAAAGGGTCTCCCGTACGAAGAAAGACTGAGCAAATTGCAGCTCTACACTCTCGAAGAGCATAGGGAGAGGGGAGACATGATTGAGACATTTAAATACATCACAGGACGGGTCGAGGTGGAAGATGATGTCTTTCTTCTCAAGGGACCCTCAACCACAAGAGGACATCCACTCAAACTCAGGGGAGGGAAGTTTCGTGGAGATGCCAGGAAGTACTTCTTCACGGAGAGAGTGATTGAGCATTGGAACAAGCTTCCAGTGCAGGTGGTCGAGGCACGCAGCATCCCAGACTTCAAGAACAAATGGGATACCTATGTGGGATCCCTACGAGGGTCATGCCAAGGGATAGGGTCACTAGGGTATGGACTTGAATGAGCGGGTCAGTAGAGTGACAGTATAATTACAATTATACTTTAGGGGGTCAGTAGACTTAAGAGGGTGGGTAAATGGTGTGGGCAGACTTGATGGGCTGTAGCCCTTATCTGCCGTCATCTTTCTATGTTTCTATGTTTCTAGTCTATGGATGCATTAGCGTTTAGCGTGCACATAGATTTAGCGTACCTTAGTAAAACAGGGGGGTAAATATTAGTGTGGCCACGATGTTTAAATATCTAGTGTGTGGCCATTAAAACAAATTGGCATGTGAGGCGCATGACTTGAGTAATTGTCTTAATTTGCAGTTAACACCTCATAATTGGCTTTAATTCAACTTAATTGAAAGCTAGGCACCTATCTGATTAAAAAACACCTCATCTTGAGGTAGGGACTTTGGATCATTTACTGTACTATTGTCCCTTGATACTTGGGTTTGGAGATCCATTTGGGATCAAGTGAATAAAATGTTGGAAAATCCAGTGGCACTGTCATACGATACCGTGCTATTTGTCACATTAATGAGGGCTAAAAGCCAAATATCTTCCCAGAAATAAACTTCTCTTTATTATGACAGGGGTTGCCATACAACTTATTATGAGAAACTGGAAAAGTTGGGATCGGTTAAATTATACTTTTTGGTGGGAATCTCTATGCCACACGTTTAAAATGGAACATATGTTTGCTATACAGCAGGGACATTATAGAAAGTTTATGGATATTTGGGAGCCATTGTCAAAATTCTGTAAGGAATGACTGTTGATTTTGCCCTTTGATCATACAAATCCAGGGTGTTTGGGAAGATACTTTTAATTTGAGTACAATTTTTGGATATGTAGAAAGGGGGGGAATGATATATGTATTTGTCATAGAATATAATTTTGATTGAATTTAAGTGCTATTAAAATGTAAAATGTCTGTATAATATCTTGCACTTATTTTTGGCTTTAAAATGAATAAACATTAAAAGACAAAACAAAACACGATTCTATAAAAATTAGGCGCCTAGAACAAAGTACCTACCTAAAAGTGGGCATTGTTAGAGAATGATCCAAGAAGACACCAGAATTTTAATAATCGGGATGATAGGCTACACAATTCCATTTAATGTTATGGAATCCTTTTTAATTTTGTTGTGAGGCGAAGCTAAAAATAATTTGTTTGTTTGTTTTAGCACATGGGTAGTGCACCTTGCAGCAGTGCTTTTTAATCTGCATAAACAGGCATTCGTGCTTATTGCAGTTTAGTAAAAGGTACACCTACACCTACAATATGTTTGATTTTCAAGGACCTCAGACAAAATAAGAGTGCCTGATTACTATTCAATGTAATGTAAACCACTTTGAGTGAATCTCTATATGAAAAGGCGGTTAATAAATCTAAATAAATAATAATAATACAATAATAAAATGGGCCAGAGTACTTAAAGAATAAATTAACCTTCTATATATGTTTGAGACTTCTATGGTGCTCTGAAGAAGCATCACTATTTGTACCATCATCAAAAGGAATTTCATAATTGTTAGCAAGCCATCTCAGGGCTACATCTACAGTACTTCAGGACACAAGTTAAATCAGACTCTTCTCTTGGGCATTTAATACATGTGACAATTATTTACTCATTCCACACCTGGACTAGCTTTCTGCACATCCTCTTATATAGAAACATGACGGCAGATAAAGGCCAAATGGCCCATCTAGTCTGCCCATCCACAGTAACCATTATCTCTTTCTCTCTCCAAGACCTCCCACGTGCCTATCCCAGGCCCTCTTGAATTCAGACACAGTCTCTGTTTCCACCACCTCTTCCGGGAAGACTGTTCCATGCATCTGCCACCCTTTCCATAAAAAAGTATTTCCTCAGATTACTTTTGAGTGCTGGTCACGGAGGTGTTCGATGGTCTGGTTTGTTTTATTGATGTCTGTTATCGAGGCATCTTGCATGACTTATGGAATTTTATATTTTGATGTATGTGTGGGTTTGGCCAGTTTTGGCCTTAAATGAAATTTGGGGTTGATGGGACGTGTATGTTATATGTAATTTGATATATATGTAAGTATGTAATTTGTTATAGAGTGTCTCTGAAACATTTTGTATGATAAATGTAAATCTTTTATTTTGTATGTTAATATGTAACTTGCCCTAGATAAGGGCAGGTAAGAAATAAACAAACTTCATCCTATGCCCTCTCATTGCAAATAAAAGAGACTCGACTCATGCACATTTATATTATGTAGGTGTTTAAACAACTCTATCATATCTCCCCTCTCCTCCTTTCCTCCAAAGTATACAGATTGAGATCTTTAAGTCTGTCCCCATACGCCTTATCACGAAGACCACACATCATTTTAGTAGTCTTCCTCTGGACCGACTCCATCTTTACTTAGATAATTTCTTCATATCTTATTCAGCTGAACATATAGGGGTCCTTTTATCAAACTGCGCTAGCGGGGTTAGCGCATCTGACATTTCATCACACGCTAACCCCTGCGGCCGGCTAAAAATCTAACACCTGCTCAATGCAGGCATTAGCGGCTAGAGCGGCAGGCGGTTTAACGCGTGGTATTACGCGCGTTAAACCCCTACCACAGCTTGATAAAAGGACCCCATAATTTGCCTTCAGTTTAGCCACCCATCTATTTATCCTGACTGACTTTATACTACTCATCTTGTTCTTATTTACAGGTATATATTCTATCTCAACTACACAGGACACCTTGAGGAGCATAATTGAAAGGGACGTCTAAGTCCGTTTCCAAGTCGTCCAAAGTAAAAAACAGCCTAGGACACATTTTCGAAAAATACATCCAAAATATTTTCTCTTTCGAAAATCGTCTAACTATACGTCCTGCCGATCTGATCGTCCAAGTCACTAAATCGTTCATCTTTATACCACATTTTTGTCCAAGTCAAAAATGCCTAAAACAAGCCCTGTTGGACGTGGGAGGGGTCTGCAAAGTGATGGACTGAACACCCAGACATGCCACCTAAAAAGTGGGGTACCTTACAGGGCATTGCTGAGAACTTCACAAAAAGAGTGCCATGTCATCATCTCACTACAGCTACCTTATAGGTCACGGTGAGCCCCCTAAACCACCTCTAGAATCCCCTAGACCCATTTATCTACCACCCCAATAGCCCTTATGGCTGCAGGAGCCACTTATATGCCAGTAAAAAAGGGTTATGGGAGTGTATAGGGGAGTGCACATGTTTAAATATCAATGCAGTGATTACAGGGGCTTATGGGCATGGGTCCTCCTCTGCATGAGTCCCTAACCCACCCCCAAGATGGCTTAAGCCACCTCTGTGCTGGATGACTAGGCTTTCCTATGCCAGGCGGCCAGGTGATGATGATCTGGAGGCTGAATTTTAAAGGTGTAATTAATATTTTTATGGGGGTGGGGGGGTCGTGGATAATTGGGGTAGTGTGTGTGTGTGTGTGGTCTATTTAATGTGTTTTCAGTGCTTATCTGGTGACTTTAGGTGGGTTTTTGTGACTTAGACCATGTTTTACATGGTCTAAGTCACAACGTCCAAGTTCTGTCGATCGTGAGCTGTATAACTTTCAGTTATACATGCTGTACGACTAAGTCTAAGCTGACCCACATTCTGCCCAACTCCCGCCCTTGACACTCTTCCTGAAATGCCCCGTTTAGCTTTGGTCATTCAGAGGCACTATGTAGGCCTAGGTCGTTTAGAAATACATCCAAAACCCGTTTTTATTATCGGCACTTGGACGCATTTGGGAAATGTTCGTCCAAGTGTCGACTTAGGCCGGTTTTTGGACATTTTTCTCTTTTGATTATGAGCCCCTTGGCTTTATAGTATGATATTTTATTGTATTATACAAGTCCAAAACAAAGAGCAGAGTGCGCCAGTCTTCAAACACACTTTATTGACAATCAATCATAAAAGTCCGATGGACACAGTTGAACATCAAACAAATATGATATGGAACATGGACCCGACACGGGCCAATATGGGACAAAGACCGTATTGAATATGGTGAAACCTAGATACATTTGTTACACTACTCAGAATTAGGCTGGCTACTTTGTTCTTAAACTACAATTACTAGGGTGTATCATATACTTCCCATCGCATGTTTTTTTGGACACATTATAACAGTTGATGAGGCTCTTTTGAACCTGGGCATGGCAGCCTATTAAAAATGGACAGCTATGTGGTGGAATGGGCAAGCATGGAAAATAAAATAGCCATTATATTTTCCTTCCATTGTTCTGGATTTACTAGTCAGGGTTTGATTTATAAGATAAGGACCTATCCAAGGGCAAAGGAGGAGGGGTTATAATTGGCTATATATATAAATTACAATTGGAGAAGCCAGAACACAAACCAGATAAGACAAACATAGGATAATATATTGACCTAAATATGTGTTTTGTGCTGAGGTCACTGGAAACAGGAGTAGGCCTTCTCTCAGGTCACTAGAATTAATATATAAGCTCTGTTGAAGGACCAGAGAAGATACATACAGGCTGTAGCTTAGTTTTATGAAGTTCCATTATTTCAATGTGTGCCTAGGCTGGTCTCCAAAGACCTGTGTGGCAGATAAGGTTTGGCTTTTGATCTTGTTGCTATAGAGATGGATTTTTCTTACTACAGAAATTACATTCCAGGGGAGGGGTTCCCTCTCCTTTTTTGCAGGGTAAAGTTAGAAATGCTAAGTGGATATACAAAATGCATATATGATGAATTAAACTGTAGTAAACTAATAACGTAGGGACTTTCATATTCAAGGGTTCAGATTGACATATAATTATCTCTAAAAATTGTACTGGAGGAGTCATATAGGAAAATGTAGGGTTTGTTGGAGTGGATTGGCCACTCCCCTTTTTTTTTCACCGAGACACAGGATTTTCAGTGCATGCTCTTAAATGACTCAGTAACATGGGAGCAGTAGTTTGACTCTTAAAGAGAAATGATTTAAAGCTGTGTGAACGGATAATATTTCCTCTGTGAGTATATTATATTGTATTATATTGTAACTAGTTGTTAAGCCCGTTACATTAACGGGTGCTAGAACATATGTCTGTATGTCTGTCTTTTTCTTTCTGTCTCTCTCCCCTCCATTTCCCTGTGTAGCGCTGTCTCTGCTTTCTTCCTCATTCTGCACTCTCCAGCTGTAACATTACTGCCTCGCTTTTTCTCCCTGCAAACATCTCTGCTCTTTATCATTCCCAGTCTCTTTGCTCTTTTTCTCTTCTTGCAGGGGTCTCTGCTCTCCTTTATCTATATGCTCCTGATTCCTGCAAACCTCTACGTTCTCCTGTTTTCTCTGTATGCTCCTGATCCTGTGTTTCCCTGTAGGTGTCTCTTCCTTTTTTTAAATTTTTATTCCTTCTTCAGTGTCAGTTCTTCTTTATCTGAACATTCCCTTGCTCAGTCTCTCCAACTGCAGCTCTCTTGCCCTCTAAGCCCCTGCTATGCATGTCGTTCCTGATCCCCTTTCACTGACCCTTGCGACTGCATCATTTTTGTTATGCCAGCTGGGTTTCCATAGGTACAAAAAATGTCCCCCACCCCCAAAAAAGATATTAACAGAATAGGAGGGAAGAGACAACTGGAACTAACCCCTTAATAAGTGAGTAAATGAAGTCCAATGTTATAGTGAAGGAAAGCCCTCAGTCACACAGCTAACCTGGGGAAAAGTAAGAAAACCCCAAGGGTTTTCTTACTTTTCCCCAGGTTAGCTATGTGACTGAGGGCTTTCCTTCACTATAACATTGGACTTCATTTAATCAGTTATTAAGGGGTTAGTTCCAGTTGTCTCTTCCCTCCTATTCTGTTAACATCTTTTTTGGGGGTGGGGGACATTTTTTGTACCTTTTGAGATTTTTTTCTCCTCCAGTCTAAGGGTTCTAGTTTACTCGAGCGGGGTTTCCATGGCAACCCTGCTCGCTAATGCCCTGAACTCGTGCTTACTGTGATTGTGGCCTCCTTGCTCTGCCTTTTGGTTATCAACCGGGAGCCTGGATTCTGAGGTGAGAAGCAAGAGGAATTGTTGATTACTCTTAATTTCTGCCATGTTTTGTGCTCCCTTTGACGATGGCCCTGCTGCTACTATGTGCATCTTCATGGTGGTGGGGGCGCTGACCGGACGCAATCCCTCTCGACTTGCAGAGGTGGTGAGGGCACTGATCAGCCGCGCATGCACACTCTCAAGCCTCTCCGAAGGCCGTCTCCCACGAAAATGCTACCCCTCTGTCCAAAGCCGCAGCGGCAGTCTCCCTCAAGAGAAGCCTTGTCTCCGACGCTGGTGCAGCTCCCGAGAAAAGGCGCCGCCGCAGCCCCAAACAGAAAAGTAGCATTTTCATGGGAGCCAGCACTTCGGCGAGTGGTAGGTGCTGGAAAGTGCGCAAGGGGATCGGGGCCATGCTGGCAGCGGGACAGCATAATTAATTTTGCGCTGTGGAGGTGATCGTTGGCTGGCTGTGGTCCCGGCTTGGAGAGGGCAGGGGATGCTAGCAGGCGGCAGCCGCCGCTCCACAGGTAGAGAGCAGGGAAGGGCGCACATGTGCATTTGTCTTGCCTCGCGTGAGGCCAGACCGTAAGCCGCGCATGCGCACTTCTTATGGCTCACTACAGCTCACGTAAAACGGACGCACGCATAGGCTTACCGTATTATTATATTAGATACTTTTTCCTGGTTTCTTCTGTACCTTTTCTTTATTAGATAAGCTAGTATTAAAATGTAACTTTTAAGAATTCTTGTGTAAGGGGGACAGACAATCCCCCAATATGCATACGAGCGCCTTATATGGTATCAAGTATTCATGACCAATTAGATGCAGGCAGTAAAATGTTGTCAGGTATTAGGTATATTTAAGTGAACCTAGCTTAACAGAATTTGGAGGGCGTTATGTCAGGGAAGTTGCATTTACACTCTCTGACTTGTAATGTTCCTCCATTGTACAAATGAATGCCTTGAAACAGGTCTGTCTGTTAAATTTTAATAAAACAATATTTTATCTGAAATATTTGTACAATTATCATCATGTCAGTGCACCTATGGGAAGAGTAGAACCAAAACTCTGCTCACAGTTTATCAAAATCTCTCTTTTTTTTTTTTTTGCATAACCACCATTTAATTATATAGGTCTTTTCAATTTAATTATATAGGTCTGTTTTTATTTGATGTGTATTTTATAAATTATTTGGCAAGGCTGGAAGTATTATACTCATGTATATTTTAATTCTACAATTTTAATTATAGTTTTGTCTTGGAATTGATGTGGAACTTTTCTATGTTACCCATCAGTGGTGGTATGTATGATATGCAAGACCATCTTTTATTATATTCTATCCATGTTTTATTTCTTTATCTTTTGTATTTATGTCAAACAGTATTCTATACATATGCTTTTTATGTTTTAGGACCCCTGATGCAGGCATCCTAGCTGAAACACGGCCCGTGTTGGGTCCATGTTCCACATCATATTTGTTTTATGCTCAATTGTGTCCATTGGATTTTTATGATTGATTGTTAATAAAGTGGGTTTGAAGACCGGGCACACTTTGCTCTTTGTTTTGGACTTGTGATAAGCCATGCAGAGGCTTTTATCTCCTTCTTTGATTATTGTATTGTACAAACAGCATTACCAGTAGTATCATATCTATACAGTTTGAATGTTCTAATGTAGTGTATTTCAAATTGTGTGCCGCTGCACACTAGAGCACCCCAGCAGATTCCAGATGTGCTGCGAGATGCCAGCGAGGAAGAGAGGCGCCGGCGCCAGCTGACAGCTTATAGGACATAAAAACAAAAGGAATTGACCTCAAAATATTGCAAACGCAAGCAGTGTCTCACTTCCGGCTCACCACACAATTGTTTCCCATGTATTCACCTTTATAGGACCCCCAGGGATCCCTGAAGAAGACTTTTTGTCGAAACATGGACCGTGTTGGGTCCTGTATCCCTAGCAGACTAGGTCCTTTAAAGCTTTTATGTGGATAACCTATTTTTATGTGGATGATTTCAGTGTACCTTTGGAACTTTGACACTTTCAAATAAAGTCCATTTAGGAACATCGTCACTCCACAGAGTTTTTTTGGTTTTAGCTTACAGGACATGCCTCTCGTGGCGAGAGGTGCATCCTGTAGTCAGTCAGCTGCGAGATTAGAATGCCGCACCTTAAAAGGTTTGTGACATACTGTTCTTATGTATGCCTAGTATCTATTGTATGCATGTGTATCTACTGTATGTTACTGTATGTTATGGTATCATTTGTACTATATTGACACCTTTCATATTTTTGTTATATGACTGTTTTACAGTGCAGTTAAATGTGTATATTTCTGATACAGTTTCATATTAGTCCTAATACTAGGCTTTAATTTGTAATCTTCAAATTTCCTACATTGGTTGCTACATTTAGGCTTATATTTGGTCATTTTACTATTGTTATGCTGTTAACAAAATTGTAAGT